>NC_134397.1:104855213-105172924 GCF_050003625.1 Haematobia irritans | reverse complement strand
CTTAGGGTTAGCTCTCAATTGGTTCTTAATATTATTTAAGTGATTACGATAAGCAATTCTATTTTCTAAGTTATATTCGGATCTTACTAACGAATATGAAGCAAAATCGGAAGAAAGACCTGTTCGTTTAAATTTTTTGTATAGTTTATTCTTTCTGTTCTTTAATCTTTTTAAATTAATTGTATTCCATGGTGGTCCGCCAGAATCATCGAGCAATTTGAAAGGAACAGATTTCGAATTGCAATTAGATAAAATTGAGTAAAATTTCGCAACTATTGAGTCAAGATTTTTGGAGGAAATAATTTCAGTCCAATCAATGACAGACAGCATCGAATTCAACTTTGTGAAATCAGTTCTGGAAAAGCAATATTCTTTTTTATAGCTCCTTTTATTGGTAGAAGTTATTGGTGTGGAATCGTAGTGAATATCCAAACATATAGCAGGATGGTGACGGTCTTCAGGCGTAGTTATGGGATTGCATCTTTGCGGAATAACTTCGTTTGGAAAATTTAGAAAAACCAAATCTAAAATTTTATTGTTAAAATTCAAGGTAGGGTTCACTTGGAAAAGGACCAAGTCCAAATAATGATTCTAGGAATTCATTGGGGCAACCATTATTAGTTGCTGGAACAAGGTAGTTGCACCCAGGATATATATATATATATATATATATATATATATATATATATATATATATATATATAGATATATATATATATATATATATATATATTATATATATATATATATATATATATATATATATATATATATATATATATATATATATATATATATATATATATATATATATATATATATATATATATATATATATATATATATATATATATATATATATAATATATATATATATTATATATATATATATATATATATATTCGCAACTATTGACTCAAGATTTTTGGAGGAAATAATTTCAGTCCAATCAATGACAGACAGCATCGAATTCAACTTTGTGAAATCAGTTCTGGAAAAGCAATATTCTTTTTTATAGCTCCTTTTATTGGTAGAAGTTATTGGTGTGGAATCGTAGTGAATATCCAAACATATAGCAGGATGGTGACGGTCTTCAGGCGTAGTTATGGGATTGCATCTTTGCGGAATAACTTCGTTTGGAAAATTTAGAAAAACCAAATCTAAAATTTTATTGTTAAAATTCAAGGTAGGGTTCACTTGGAAAAGACCAAGTCCAAATAATGATTCTAGGAATTCATTGGGGCAACCATTATTAGTTGCTGGAACAAGGTAGTTACACCCAGGATATATATATATATATATATATATATATACATACATATATATATATATATATATATATATATATATATATATATATATATATATATATATATATATATATATATATATATATATATATATATATATATATATATATATATATATATATATATATATATATATATATATATATATATATATATATATATATATATATATATATATATATATATATATATAAATTTATTTTTTCAAGAACATATTTAAAAGTTTGTTTTAACAGATTAAAACGTCTTTTAAATCTATGGATGGATGTTAAAAACACAATTAGTTAAAAGCACTCACTTCAAAATAGAATCACTTACTCTACTTCAGGCAATGCTAAAGGACTGCTTTTGTCACGAATATTTTTCCTTATTAATGCCACTTTGTACTCATCCTCTGAATCCGAAGACGAGGAAAACAAAAAAAAAACACACAAAAACAATATAAATATCTCAGAAATAACATAATTTGATAACAAAAAATTATTTTGAAATTCTTCTATCTTCCAATTTCTTATTACCATATGTTTCAGCAATGTAAAAAAAAGTTGTAGACTAAATAAATAAATATCGAATGCGGTGATCCAAAAATTTAATGCGATCGAAATGTTTCTCTATACGAAACAGAACTCGATGACGAATGCGGTGATTTGGCCCCAGATTCAATCATGCTTATATAAATATTATAAGATGTTTCCCAAACAATAGATCCATATTCTAAGATACCACGGACTAACGATATGTATATATCCCTTTCCGACCTATAGCCGATCCACGTGATAGATTTTCCTAAATTTTTGAATTCTGTTATTTATGTGTACATAGAACAATTTAAATTATTAAGTTTGTTCAGTTTGATTCTGTATCCTGTTTTTTCAGGATACGTACAATTGTTGCAGTCCGGTAAATTCCGGTAAAAGTCCGGACGTAAAAATATCAAAAAACACAAAATAATCACGTAGTTACTGTTTGCATACAATATTTAAAATGTTTTCTTATTGAAAACACTTATTTGATGAAATATTCCACAATTTAAATAATTTTAATATATTTGCAAACTTACATCTTCCACTCATTTTTACAAATGCGCAAAGTACGTTGCTGAAACTACAAAATTAATATGAAAAGCAAATATTTATAACGGTTCTTCACATTCTTAGACAAAGAGAGAGCATACACAATTATTTTTTTGCCGCTCTTATCGCAGTACGTCATATATTAAAGAAATTATAGAGACTTAAAGTTACCCGCACAATTGTGCGTACACGGTCGGAAAGGGATATATATATATATATATATATATATATATATATATATATATATATATATATATATATATATATATATATATATATATATATATATATATATATATACCATAAAATTGATGGAAGATTAAAGTCGCCTATGGCTATTAATCTATCCACAGATTTGCAAGAATGAAAAGCAGACTGTATTGCCAGATTATGCTTTACATAGGTGTGCACAGAAGATGATGGAGGAACATAAGAACATGAGATATACAGAGAAAAACGTCTGAATTTTATTTTAACCGTTACAAAATAATTCAGAACATACATCAGATGAAACAGCAATTAAAACGCCTCCCCCTATCTTCTGTGGCCAATTTGCCACCTCTTTGTTGATATTATTACAGACGTTATTGCAGCTGACTATGGCCTATTGGCCGGAGGGCTCTCTGTATAATATCTCTAATTGTGGATGGGAATTTACAGCCACATCATCTGCGTATGCCACCACTTTTATCCCTTCTTTTTCCAGGGAAACCAGAAGTTTTTAAAAGAGTGTGAAAATAAACACGTATTTAAAACCCTAGACACAAACCGATTGTAATAGATTAGGGTAAACAAATTTTGGGATTTTTCCGAAAAACGGATTTTTTTTGGAAAAACTAACTAAGTTATGATTTCGCAGGAACAATGCCAAGGAAACACCCTACACAACGGTTTATTTATTTTGGAAATATATTAACCACCGCAAGAGATATGTGGTGGAACATTTGGGAATGGGAGGGGAACCATATCTCTGGAACGGGATATCCTGCCAGGACTACCTAATCGGCAGTGTATAGTCCTATGAACAAGCTATAACATATACAAAGATTTGATTTTTAAGACACCAAATACGCTCTTTTAGCTTCTGTATTTATTATCCTAAATTTGTGGAGAAGATCAGTGGCCATATCTTAGGAACGAAGTTAGCCTCTGAATTTATGACAAATTAATGTGCTTGGAATACCCTTCAATCAGAGGGTAAAAATTTGTTGAAGCGATTTTTTATAACTCCACAATTGTTCCTCCAATATTGCTTATTTTACCTATGAATTTTCGAAGGGAAGAAATGCGTCCTGGAGGTGTGTGGCACATCCTGCCGACATAACTCCCACACAAATTCACACTCCTAGAGTCGCCTTTTCGATCAAAACAACAGCGAATCAAGAATTGATTTTGGGACTGCTCCACCTCCTCATCAATATGACCTTTTTTAAATAAAAAAAACTGAAGACAAGCAAAGCAGAAAAATTTCGCACCAGATGATTGGCCAGGAGCAGTTCTAATATCAAAGGAACGGGATTTCTTGCCAATATGGCATAAAACCCGTTCTAAAGCACCAAGAAACATCTATACGGATTAATGCCACCTTATCACAGAATTGGTTTTAGTATACCCATATACGCACGTTCAAATACAGCCAATAATATGTTGGATTTCTGGCCGGGAGCAATGGCCATATCTTTGGAGCGAATAATCCTGTTGTTGTTGTATAGTACTAGGAAGTTGCTTTCCGGAATGGTGTCACTTTGTGCCAGAATTGATTTTGGTATACCCAAATACGCCTATTCAAATTTGGAATCAAATGTAATAGATTAGTGTAAGAGAAATTTTGTGTTTTTGCAAAAGAATACCCCTAAAGAAAAACTATTTTGAATTTAAAGTAAAATTTTGCAAGAACAGTATTGCCTATATAGCAATTTTGTTCTTTCTTAAATATATTGACTAGAACTAAAGTATGTTAATGGTGTAAGACATTTGGCAGCGGACGTATAAAAAACTCTGGAACTCTTTTCCTGATTAATTTAACTTTATATCAAAATCAAAGTTGGTGTGTGCAGATGTTGAAATGCTTTACACTTTTTCCTAAATTTTATTATTAGGTTTTAAAACCCAAAAATAAATTCAAATAAAATTTTATTAAAAGTAAGACAACCGTGATTTGAACCTGCATACTTAAATAAACTTTGACTGCAGCTCACTCATCAACGAGTTAGAACACCGCTTCGACGATAAGCCGCGCAGCAAAACTTTCCTATGAAGGAATTCCATGTTTTGTCGTTAAGTAAACACAGGTAGATCTCAACATACATAGTTTCTCTAAGATGCCTACATGTCAATTACGCGATTTTGTTTAATGCTGTGGCCTGCCTGTTTTAGTTGCGCTAACAGAGTAAACTAATAAAGGTGACCAACTTCGAAATTAATGTCGCTCAAAAACTGTAGAAAGTTGGTATAATCTCCATACACAGGAAATGTCAATAGAAGTGAGGTCCAAAATTACATTTTTATGCACAAATGATGAATTTTTATAAAACCCAATATAACAAACATGTCGTGGTTTTGCACCTCCTGTAAGTTTTTCTTGTTATGATTCTTTAATGCTCAGAACATTCTAAAATTGATGTTCACCATAAGTAGTGAATATAGTTGTTTTCCACAAATATCAGCACTAGAACCCACAATTTTTAGTGATTTCAAGAGATTTCTTGTTGCTAAGCAAAAATTGACTAAACAGTGTTTTAATTTATTTAATAAAATTTTTCAAATTATCTAATATTTTGTTAAAATTCACAATTTTAAGTAAAATTTATAAATCTTAGACATTGTATAGAGCTAAAGTGCATAAGTGTCGTTAGGATTTCGGTAAGTTTGTAATTAAGTTTTTAAGGCATATAGCGTACGATGAGTAGCGTAAACTTAAGGTAATACTACAATTAAAATGAAGTTGTAAATATAGTTGTATTTAGATCTAGTTTGTTGTTAACTATTTTCATAATACATTTTTTGCAATACCGTGGAATTCATATAAATTTATGTGATACAAAAGATTGATATTATTCACAACTTGTGTGAATGAAATGCATGGGTTAAATATAAACATATTTTTAACAAATTTTATAAAATCGCTCAATGGCAACACTATGCCACACATGCCAGTTTAGAGCCAAGAGAAAATATATGCTTACCCTTTTAAAGCGCAAGATAACCAATGTCGTAACGCCATTACTATTTCAATTTTTAGGAAAGGAGCGAAAAGTCAATACACGCAAATTCACTGAAATCTCCAACGAATAACACAACTAAACGAATACAAGAACCCAGCAAAAAAAGCGTCGCCAAAAAAGTAGTGAAAATGTTCTTTTTGGATCCGGAAGTGGAACATGGGCTTGTCATAGGACGGATGTCCTCCATTTCAACAGCCGTTGCACTGAATTTCCATCACTTCTTTAGGTGTGAGCCGAATTCAATGTTTTGGATGTAAATTAAAAAATTCTGTGATATTTTGTCAAATAAATAATTTTTGTAATTTTTTTATAATTTTTAATGGATTCTAACGCTTGTCGGAAACGTTTGACCTCAAATATTTTCAAAAAATCACAATTTTTCAGATTGGATTTGCATTTTTTCGACAAAATTTAAATGATTTGTACCATTTTATGAATTCTTACTCTGTTTGCAACCTATTTGAAACAAAAAAGGTTAAAACTCCCATTAAAAGTATGAAAACACCAAGTTATAAAAAATCGCATTAAAAGAACTTCCTGGGTAGTTAAAATAAAGAACATCATTGGGAGTGCATCTTGTGGAAGTGCTTTTAAAGTTGTGCCTTTGGAAGAACTTCCAAATTTTTTTGCTGGGAAATTATAACGATCAACTACGTGTGTGTATTGAGTTTTCGCTCCTTTCCTGGCTACCTGCAAGCTCTTACTGCGTGGGAAGGCTGTAATGATGGCAAATGTTCGATGGGAGAATTGCAAGAGTTGTAACGACACCAAGCAAATAAACTTGACCGCACACTAGATATGTGTTCTCAAGACGAATTTGCAAAAACTATTGGTGCGAAGTATAATAACTACTGTATGAGCTGTCATGATGCGGAGGAAAAGGAATCTATTAAGCACCTCTTGTGTGAGTGTCCTGAATTTTGTGTAAGGTGTAAGCGAATTTTAGGGGCATATAGCTTTAGATTACTGACCTGGAAAACGTTAACTTGAGCAGTCTGTTGATGTTTTTGGAACAATCTGGTTGGTTCAACAAAAGAAAATAATCGAGAAGGTTCAGTGGTTAAAACTAGAAGTTCCTATATGTAATAGGTACTTTTAGTTAAATGTGGTATCAGAATGGACTTAATAGTCTAAGTGAGCCTGAAACTTAATCGGGGTACCACTTTAACCTAACCTTAACCTAAGGGTAAGCATATATTTTCTGTTGGCTCTATCATTGCATGTGTGACATAGTGTTGCCATTGAGCGATTTTATAATATTCTTGAAATTAAAATTTGTTAAAAATATGTTTATATTTAACCCATGCATTTCATTCACAAAAGTTGTGAATAATATCAATCTTTTGTATCACATATAAATATTATATGAATTTTGAATTTTAACAAAATATTAGATAATTTGAAAAATTTTATTAAATAAATTAAAATATTGTTTAGTCAATCTTTGCTTAGCAACAAGAAATCTCTTGAATGAACACCAATAAAAAAATTTCTAGTGCTCATATTTGTGGAAAACAACTACACCCAGAAAAAAGTGTCTTCGAAACTAAAAGAAAAAATTTTCATCAATTTAGTTTAGCCATTTTATTTCTATTCAGTTAAATGTTTGTGTGAAATAATAAAATTTACTTGTTTCAGTAAAAAAAATCCTAAACTGAAAGCAGTTAGGAATAATTCTGTTTTCTTAGCTGGGTATAAGAATTTACTACTGAAAAAGAACATTTTATTCACTGATAACAAAGCATTCGTAAAAATGAACAAAAGCCGAACTAAAACCAAGTTTCCTCAAATTTAGTAAGATTTCTTATAAAATGATAATTCTGACTTCCTTTATTATAGAAAGCTTATCATACATACGAATAACACTTGGCATAGAAAAATATTTTAGTTCATTCGTACTAAAAAGTATTCAATCCTTTCAAAACTTAAGGAAACACACTTGTTAGAAAATTTCCTACATTTCTTTTATCCACCTGTAATCGATACCTGTCATCGATGTGTTTGCGCGTGGGTTATTTTTTTAGTTGGAATCGCGTTGTTATGGTATACGGAGAGAATGTTAAAAAATAATATTGTAAAATAATATAATAAAAAACAAATAAAATATATAAAATATTTATTATTTTAAATTAGTGAGAAAAATGTTTGTTTTTTGAAAATTGGTTTATAAAAAAAGAAAACACCTGCAGAATAACAACCCCTTCATACGACTTCATTTTGGAATCTTCAATTATGAGGTTATATTCAGTGACGCTAACCGTCTGTGAAAAAATTGGTTTAGGATTTTTTTTATTTGTAGGTATTGAAATTGTAAAAGGTGGCAAAATTGCTAGGCAGCAACTTATTCAAAGTGAAAGGTACTAGAAGAAGAAAAAATGTGTTTTAATATTTCAAGGTCAGTCGATGCTGTTGATTCTAAATAAATATATTTAATATATTAATAAAACATGTCTTTTATTGAAGAAAAAATTGCTTATATAAATACATAAAATTGTATTTAAAAACGAAGGTAAGCAGTTCTAAATTAAATTAAGTAAAAAGTTTACCACAAATATGTAAGATTTGTCCAAATGAATGAAAAAAGTGGTACATAAATATAGGAAAATGTTGACTAATATATGGAATGCATTCTACCTAATTTCTACGAAAATCACATCGTTCAAACAAATAAAAATGTCTTTGGCGCTATACGAAGTTCAACTTTCTTCACAATGAGTTCATTTTAACTTAAAGAAGGGGTCACTTTTTTCCGGGTGTATATTCACTACTTATGGTGAACATCAATTTTAGAATGTTTCTCAGCATTAAAAAATCATAACAAGATAAATAATTCATAATTTGTGCATAAAAATTTAAATTTGGACCTCACTTTACTTCTATTGTCATTTCCAGTGTATGGATATTATACCAACTTTCTACAGTTTTTGAGCGACATTAATTTCGAAGTTGGTCATCTTTATTAGTTTACTCTGTTAGCGCAAATCACGGTTGTCTTACTTTTAATAAAATTTTATTTGAATTTATTTTTGGGTTTTAAACACTAATAATAAAATTTAGGAAAAAGTGCAAAGCATTTGAACATCTGCACACACCAACTTTGATTTTGAAATAAAGTTAAATTAATCAGGAAAAGAGTTCCAGAGTTTTTTTATACGTTCGCTGCCAAATGTCTTACACCATTAACATACTTTAGTTCTAGTCAATATATTTAAGAAAGAACAAGATAGCTATATAGGCAATACTGTTCGTGCAAAATTTTACTTTAAATTCAAAATAGTTTTTCTTTAGGGGTACTCTTTTGCAAAAACACAAAATTTCTCTTACACTAATCTATTACATTTGATTCCAAATTTGAATAGGCGTATTTGGGTATACCAAAATCAATTCTGGCACAAAGTGACACCATTCCGGAAAGCAATTCCTAGTACTATACAACAACAACAGGATTATTCGCTCCAAAGATATGGCCATTGCTCTCGGCCAGAAATCCAATATATTATTGGCTGTATTTGAACGTGCGTATCTGGGTATACTAAAACCAATTCTGGGAAAAGGTGGCATTAATCCGTATAGATGTTTCTTGGTGCTTTAGAATGGTTTTTATGCCTTGTTGGCAGGAATCCCATTCCTTTGATATTAGCACTGCTCCTGGCCAATCATCTTGTGCGAAATTTTTCTGCTTTGCTTGTCTTCAGTTTTGTATTTTTCGATCTTAAAAATGGTCACATTGATCAGGAGGTGGAGCAGTCCCAAAATCAATTCTTGATTCGCTGTTTTTTTTATCGAAAAGGCGACTTTAGGAGTATGAATATGTGAGGGAGTTATGTCGGCAGGATGTGCCCCACACCTCCAGGACGCATTCCTCCCCTTCGAAAATTCATAGGTAAAATAAGCCATATTGGAGGAACAGTTTTGGAGTTTGAAGCAAGCACAAGCACATTAATTTGTCATAAATTTTAGGTCAGATGCTGACTTCGTTCCTGAGATATGGTCACTGATCCTCTCCAGAAATTTAGGATAATAAATACAGAAATTAAAAGAGCGTATTTGGTGTCTTAAAAATCAAAACTTGATATATGTTATACCTTGTTCGATAGATATTCCATAGGACTATACACTGCCGTTTAGGTAGTCCTCGCGGGAAATCCCGTTCCAGAGATATGGTTCCCCTTCCATTCCCAAATGTCCTACCACATATCTCTTGCGATGGTTAATATATTTCCAAAATAAATAAACCGTTATGTAGGGTGGTTCCTAGGATTTTTAACTTAGAATTCCCAGTAGTTTTTCCCAAAAATATGTTTTCGGGAAAAATCCCAACATTTTTTTACCCTAATCTATTACAATTGGTTTGTGTCTAGGGGTTTAAATACGTATTTATTTTCACACTCATAGTTTTTTATAACAACATTTCCCAGAAGAGTGATTGAACTCCTCCTTGGGGAGTGCCTCTGTTCACATACCTTTGTATATTTGCTTGTCCTAGTGTGGCTGAAATTCGCCTAAGTATACATGGATCAACATTTGGAGTTGTCAGACCATTTAATATCGAGCTCGGATGGACGTTATTAAATGTTCCTTCGATGTCTAGAAACGCCTCAATTGTGGACTCATTGACAGATAGTGAGCTTTCAATAAAGCTGAATTGTTCATGCAATGCGGTCTCCATAGAGTAATTCCAGCAGGTCAGGGGAATTTGAATGATCCAAAACTATTTAAAGCCCATTTTATTCTAGATTCTGATACAATTTCTTCGATAAAAAATGTTTGCTAAGTCTGTCTGGTACTGACAGGAAATTGTTCAGCCGTCTGATTTCCAGGAAAATGTGTGTCCACTAGTACCTCCAATTGCCCTCCGATGTTTTAATGAAACCCCGAGCGTAGTTAGTGCTATTTATTTATTCATTTCGTCTATGGAATAGTACTTCCTTTCAGACTTCTGGCTAAAAATAAATTATAACTAAAATCAAGATCACAGATCAAATCAATTCTGTTAAATTTCATATGACAGCAACGGCAAACTGAAGTTCAAAGGAATAATAGCAAATTTTACGAATTTCGCTGCAATTTCTCAATTCTATTCACGTGTGAGCACGTAGAAGGATTCCAAATCAAGTGTGCATATTCTATCTATGATCTAACGAAGCAAGAATATACTATTTTTAAGGGTCACTAAATTCCCGACTATTGTGCTTAACAGATGCTAGTAATGAATACGCTTGTGGCATTATATAATCTATATGGCATTATATAATCTATATGTCTATTGAAAGACAATTTGGAGTCATAAAATACACCTAGATCCAATTTTTCATTAACTTCTTTAACCAGCTTATTATTACTATAGTACTCCATAAATATGGGACATCTCAGCCTAGAAAAACATAAGTATAGCACTTTTCTGAGCTCAAATATAAATCATTCAACGAGCACCAACGTTCAATAGATTTGACTCTAACAGCAATAAAGTTGCATCTAAATGAGATCTCACGCTCCTAAAAATTTTCATATCACTGCATAAAGCAGGCAATGGGAGTATGAGATAAAGGAAGGTATGTCATTAATAAACAAATTAAAGAGAAGAGGGCCAAGAATACTGCCCTGTGGCACACCCGATTTAGCTATATATGGCAATGACTTACAACCATCAATCGATACAACACACTTTCTTCCATTAAGTTACGAAATAATCCATTTCAAGAAATTTGAGTGAAAACCCATCTATAAAAAGTTTTTGGCCAATATAATTTCACATATCAAAAGCTTTTACAAAGTATAAATAAATCGTGTTCACTTGACTTCCAGCTTCAAATGAAGAAATACAAAATTTAGAAAAAATTAATAAATTCGTCACCGTAGAACGTCCATGAATAAAACCATGCTGATTATCCCATATAAACGATTTAAAAGCAAAATACAACTTTTTATAAATTATATATTGGAATATTTTTGCAATATTGCAATATTATTTGGCAATTGGCCTATAATTTCGAATATTTGATGTACCACCACACCCTCATTTATTGAAAATAATAATAATAAAAGCTTGGACTAATAAATTTCAATGGAAAAAATTCTGCAAATGAGGACACTATATAGATGTAGATGTTGCCTTTATATCATCTAATGTCTCTTTATTGAATTAAAATCAATCAAGAATGAAAATTAATTTTCTATGACAATTCAAAAGCAATTCGATGCCATCATCACATTGTGTATAGAAGATGGGTAATCACTAGACTGCCTTTTAACTACGAGTATATAATGTCAAAAGGATGTTGGATTTTGCTTTATTTTATCTTGATATTCAAGAAGATATTGTTGTATTGTATTGTTTATAGAAAAACGTATTTAAAAATGAAAACTCACGTGAATAGTGCTCATATAAACGATTGATATTAATATCATCAGAGAATTTGCTCTTTTTATAAAACTTGTTTCTAAGACTTTTTAAATTTTTTAAGCCAGGTGTGTACCATGGTAATTTATGAATCTTTGAGCTAGCATTATATTTATGAGGTTTAAGGTAAAATATTAATAAAATGTACATAGCACTCATTAACAGTTTTAAATCCGAGTAATTGGTCAATCATAACTTGAAATACATTCACTTACAGATTTAAATCACAATTCTTGTAATCAAAGATCAAATTTTCACTACAATTTATGTAATTTCTAATGCAACATGGTGACAATCAGGAGGAGGTATACTTTTACGTGTTTGTTTGCCCATACTTGCCCATTCTAAAATGAATTAAATTTTTCTAAAAATAGCGAATTATACTCATTTTGGTTAAAAAACAAAAAAGATGCAAATGCACCCAGAAAAAAGTGTCTTCGAAAATAAAGGAAAAAATGTTCATCAATTTAGTTTAGCCATTTTATTTCCATTCAGTTAAATTTTTGTGTGAAATAATAAAATTTTCTTGTTTCAGTAAAAAAATCCTAAACTGAAAGCAGTTAGGAATAGTTCATTAACTAGAATAAGACATGGTATGTTACTAATACTGTTTTCTTCGCTGGGTATAAGAATTTACTACTGAAAAAGAAAATTTTATTCACTGATAACAAAGCATTCGTAAAAATAAACAAAAACCGAACTAAAACCAAGTTTCCTCAAATTTAGTAAGATTTCTTATAAAATGATAATTCTGACTTCCTTTATTATAGAAAGCTTATCATACATACGAATAACACTTGGCATAGAAAAATATTTTAGTTCATTCGTACTAAGAAGTATTCAATTCATTCAAAACTTAAGGAAACACACTTGATAGAATATAGGAAAATTTCCTACATTTCTTTTATCTACCTGTAATCGATACCTGTCATTGATGTGTTTGCGCGTGGGTTATTTACGGAGAGATTGTTAAAAAATAATATTGTAAAATAATATAATAAAAAACAAATAAAATATATAAAATATTTATTATTTTAAATTAGTGAGAAAAATGTTCGTTTTTTGAAAATTGGTTTATAAAAAAAAGAAAACACCAGCAGAATAACAACCCCTTCATACGACTTCATTTTGGAATCTTCAATTATTAGGTTATATTCAGTGACGCTAACCTTTTGTGAAAAAATTGGTTTAGGATTTTTTTTGTTTATATTTGTAGGTATTGAAATTGTAAAAGGTGGCAAAATTGCTAGGCAGCAACTTATTCAAAGTGAAAGGTACTACAAGAAGAAAAAATGTGTTTTAATATTTCAAGGCCAGTCGATGCTGTTGATTCTAAATAAATATATTTAATATATTAATAAAACATGTCTTTTATTGAAGAAAAAATTGCTTATATAAATACATAAAATTGTATTTAAAAACGAAGGTAAGCAGTTATACATTTGAAGTAAAAAGTTTACCACAAATATGTAAGATTTGTCCAATATTTGTCCATAAATATAGGAAAATGTTAACAAATATATGGAACGCATTCTACCTAATTTCTACGAAAATCACATCGTTCAAACAAATAAAAATGTCTTTGGCGCTATACGAAGTTCAACTTTCTTCACAATGAGTTCATTTTAACTTAAAGAAGGGGTCACTTTTTTCTGGGTGTGCTATCGTTACTTTCTGAAAACGTAAAGTACAACATAAAACCGACGAACGGTTATGCAAATTAATTAAAACATAAGTAATTATATTAATAGGAAGTGGGAAATCCACAAGAGAACCAAAATAAGGGTCCTACGGCAAAAATTGGGAAAATGGCCGATATATATGTATCGGAGTGTTTGTTTCTTTTGGTGGAACCTAAACAGCAATATAACCACTTGTGAGCCAAAACTATGCAAAGACACTATATTAGAAATATTTTGTCTTTGTCAATCCAGATGTTTGTGAAAGAGCGCCTGAATCATAATAATTTTGGTTGGATGAAATAAAAAGAAGTACGAAGAATCAGTCAGTTATTTTCAGCTGAAGTCTTACCAAACTAACAGTTGTTGACGAACATAAAAAATTCTAGCTTACTTCTACGGAATGTTGAAATGTTGTGATGAAATCGATTAGGTTCCTTGAGATACATTTCATAAACACCAGCTTTCGTTTGGTTTAAAAGTATATAGATTTCAAAGGAGTTCTGGGATTTTTATGAAGAATTAAGGCATAGAAAACTTAATCTCATTGACCGAAAAGGTTTTGACCCAAACAGGGAATTATATCCAAATCTGAACCGATTTCGATTATGTTTTGCAAGTATAGTTAGTACTATAATATATTACATTTTGCCAAATTTGAGTAAGATCGGTTAATAAATAAGGGTTTTATTGTCAAATTTGGCAATTTGTCGAAATCGGGCGATACATATATACGGTGGCTATATCTAACTTTGTCCGATTTTTTCCAAATTCAACAGCGTTCGTATTTTGCCAAGAAAACACGTTGTACCAAATTTCATTAAAATCGGTTAATAATTGCGACCGGAATCCTGCGAACAACAAACAAAGACGGACGGAATTACATACCGAAGAAAATTATTTTGATGGTTAATATTTTATTTAATATTAATTGAATAAAATTAATTTTATTAAATGAGATCTGGTTTCTACTATTTACATCAAGTTCTGGGAATATGACATATTCTTAATACAGTAGGTAACGGATATAAGCACATCTCATATAAGAAAAAACGCATATAAGAAAATGTAGCAAAAACACCATGTCTTTGCTGTTTTTGATGCGAAAAATGTTTCATATAAGAAAAACGTATATAAGAAAAAACTGATAAAAGAACAATCTAGCAATCACACAAAACCAAAATCCCATTATAAAAAATAAGAAATCCGGCACGCCACGTAGATGTGCACGATTACGGAAAGGACCAACTAATTTAAATGATTATATATTTTAAACAAATTTTCTAGTTATGCCAGGGAAAACTATTGTAACTTAATCTGGTAACTACACTGAAAAAACAGTGAACCCTTTTCCATTGCAAAATGAACTAAACTGTAGTAATATTGACCATGATTTAGCCCTTAAGATTTTTTTCAACTTGTCTAGTTTATAATTCTCTTAAATTTTAGTTCATCTATAACATTGTATTTTAGTTCATTTTTACAACACCATAAGATTTATATACCACTACCAAGTTAAAAAGTCAGTATTATTTTGGTTTACTTGCTTATTTTGTGGGAAACCCGATAATAAAAATTGGTTAACAGTCTCTTTAAAATGTCGACGACTAAACTATTTTTAAATCAATCATTCCGTAGTACAGAGAAATTAAATAATTAAAGGAACAACAAACCGTTTTGCTATTATGAAAATTTTCATTCATTAAAATTAAACTTTCTTTAAGCAAAAGTACTTTATTATAAAAACTTATGATGAAAGTTCTTAATACAATGTTTTTTGTGAATAAAAATTATGACCACGTGGAACAGAGAGTAGTTCATTTGAACCCGCTGTTTGGACATTTTGACTTATCCTTTTTTAATTCATCGTAGGTAATTTTTTCACATATCTTGCTGGAAAAAAATGGAAACAAAAATGAAAATTGTTAAAAATTAACACCGTGTAATGAAATATATTTTTTAATTCTTCATTTAACTTGTAACTTACCATATTTGGGGGCATTTTATCAAATGGTGTAAGGAATTCAACTTTTCTTTGGAAAACGTATCTCATAAAAGTTGTACCTGAAACAATTAGAGAAATAATGAAGTATTCCAAATAAACTCGTAAAACTGTGTTGTTATCGATGTGAAGGATATAATAAAATAAATATTCTAGTTGAAAGAAAGCCAAAGTTTTAATATAAAACTTACCAATTCTCTATTAAATTGTACGCTGAGGGGAAATATAAAAAGTTGTCCAAATTTATTTGGGTTACTCTGAAATTAAATATTTATTTTTTACATTAAATAAAATTATTAAATAGGTTTTCAAAAAAGCTAATGAAAAAAATAATAATATGCCTAAAAAACCAAATATTCTTGATAACCCTAGACAGTCATCATTCGTCAAAATGCCGACACGTAATTTCATTATCGATTTAAAATGCATTTTAGTCTATTGGGAAATGGTAAATTTAAGTTATACTAATTAGACTGTTTTATGAATTTTTGTTTTATACTAATTAAAACCAAATTGAACAAGAAAATAAATTCAAGTTAGGTTCACTTTTTCGCTCACGATGAAAATTATAGCGTCTTGAAATCAGCCATAGTCAAAATGACGAAGGATGACGTTAATGTACAAAAAATAAGGATGACTGCCAAAGGTTAAAAGAAAGTTAAAGAATCCTTACCAATTCACTATTAAATTACAGGCAAAGGAGTACTAAAAATTTTTCCAAATTTTTAAGGGGTTATTCAGAAATTAAATATTTGTTTTTACATTAGAAATATTGCATTGGTTTCCAAAAAATATGATTAAAGAAATACTAAAATAAGGTATTAAAAACCTGTAATTTTGATGATAAAAAGGTCACAAAAACGTAAATATTCTAGTTGAAATAAAGCCAATTTTTAAAACTTACCAATTCTCTCTTTTTTAAATTTGTTCGAATCCATCTGGAGTTGCTCTGAAATTAAATATTGTTTTTACAACAAAGAAAAACATTAAACTGGTTTCCAAAAAAAATTAATTAACAAATAATTATTCTTTTTAAAAGAAAGTCATATTAAAAAAATACTTACCAATTTATGAATAAACTATACGCTGAGATATAACAAAAATTTTCCAAATTCATCGGGAATTGAATATTAATTTTTTACATAGAATAATAAAAATTTCAAAACACTTTTATTTTCAACATATTTTCCTAAATATTCTTAATAACTTTTTTCTAAACTACCAATAAAATATTAATAACTTTCATTTAAAAGGTTTAATACACAAACACCAATATATGTCTCAAAAATCCAAAATATTCCATGCCTTTATATTCCCTTGTTGCATACATGATTAAAAGATGCAACAGCCCACGCCAACGCCAACTATACAACTGAAACATGCCAAACAAAACCAAGCAAAGCCAAAACATTCCTACAACAAGAAAAACACATGTGCCTTTATTGAAAACAACACCTCATCCAGCCAAATAAACCATCCGCAAATAACAAACACACACACAAACCCCTAAATTAACAAAAATAAAAACATCCCCACGCTCATGTATACACAACAAAACTCAAGTAACATCATCTTTACATTAATCACATTCCACTATGCCGATAAAGATCTCTGTACTATGCATTAGTTCATCGCATCTGCTGACAATTAACTCTAAGAGTAATTTTCGTAAAGGCACACCAGTTTATGAACGATGAAACGTTTAACTTAAAAATTGCAAAATTTTCATGAAATGTTATCTACCATTTTTGACGAAAATGTCTATACTTTTAATTACATGTGAACTAAAAATATTTCATTGGGTAATTTTTTACCAACAATTATTAACTATAGGAATTGTCAGTAAGAAATTGCTATCCACTTTCAAGTTCATTTTTCGTAAAAAAATATTTTCTCATACAAAAAAATCTTATAGTAAATTGCACTTATTATTTAGAAAATACTTTACATTTCACAAGTAGTTTTATAGCATGACAAACGAATTTTTAACTACCAGTTAAGAAATTTTTTAAGGAAATTTCCATCGTATTTTGTAGGCCATGAACTAAACGATTGCTACTTAGAATTTGTAAAATTTCCTTTCGAGTAGTTAATTTTCGTTGAAGATACGAAAAATGAACTAAAATTCTGGAAAATTCTTGTAATAATTTATTGTAAAAATCTTCTTAAATTTACGAGACACTTTTTTTCTGTGTACCTGTATTACAAAGTCATGCTTGTATTTATCAGAATTTGTTCTGTTCTGATATTCCTAATACCTACACATATTCTTGTAAGCTTTTCTCGATATAACCTTCGTTAATTAAAGACTTAATTAAACTACAGCAATGAGCAATACTATTTTTATTTTCATCGAGATATAATAAAGTTTCAAACGATACATCTAGATTAAGTCAGCATTTTTGACACATTTGACAAGTCACCACTTTAAAGTCTATAGGTTTAGGATACAAAATAAAGACTTTTATTTTTTGAAGTGGGAGATGTCTTTAAAGGCAACTCGTATCTTTGTCCTTACAGGGTTAGGATTTTAAAGTTTTGAATCTTTGGTCAAACATTTTTCAAGTTTTTCCTTTGATGGCATGTTACACCTATCTCCTAAAATATTTGTAAAGTTTTCTGGATAGTTTTTAGGCAGCTTTTTGAGCAAAGAAATTTTAAATTTGTATCCCGGGATGAAGTTTTAATCTTCAAGTTCTGAATACGTCCAGTTACTTTCTATCTCAAAATAATATCTTTTGTTTTCCCTCCCTCTTATATTATTTTTCAGAGCCAGACCTGGCAATTGAAGCGTACGAGAAAGCGTATAAAATAAATTCAAAGGATTCTAGTTTGGCGAATAAACTAGGAAGAGCATTCATTAAAACTCACCAATATGGGAAAGCTATTGTATTTTATAAAAACGCATCAAAGGAACATTCTGGCTTAAATTTAAATCTGGCAGAGTTGTATTTAAAATTGCGGCAGTATGATGACGCTGAAGCTATTTTGGAAGAACAAAGTGAAACCCCCAATATGTAAGTACATAATTTAAAGAAATAAAAAATATAATATAATCAGTTTATTAATGTATTCATCAATAATATATATGTTTTAAGAAGTCTTAAATCATGTTGTTCATGTATCAAAAATTGTTTAGTTTTAGCAGTTTTAATTCCACAATATCATGTATACACCCAGGTTTTCCACGTTAACGAATTCACAAAACGAAAAATACAGTATTGCCATAAACATAACTTCCATTCTTCTATTTTAACCACTTCTGTGGTAGAGAGTATAATAGGTTTTTGTATACACATCTTTCACCGATCTGTTCACAGATGGCGTATTGATTGACCAATTCGAATTTAATATTTACTTCCCTTATTTCATTAATAATAGAAAGGATTGTTTCGGACACTCCCCCCGTTTTTCAACTGGCACACTATTTTATAAAAGAACGAAAGTACTTTCGATCCAATATATACCTATATGTAATGAAAGTATAAATTTCCGCTATGAAGTATATTGCACATTAAAAATAAAAAAGAACTTTCGTAATAAAAACAGGGACCGTAAATAACAGTTATCGAGAAAATTTTATGTTAGAGTTATATACTGTCATATACCAATAGATTAATCTCTGAAAGCTCTTTCACAATCTACGCTCCTAATTCCAAAGTTAAGGGGTTTTAAACGTAAAAATAAAAGGTCGGATGGAACTCTTAAAAAGAAAGTTTTATTTATCCATCATATATAAAACTAGTCTTAGGAGTTTTAATATTTCCCCAGAAAATAAATTTCTGTTTAGGAGCTTTAGTTTTTTTCTTCAGAAAATAAAACTTTATTTTTAAGAGTTTAATCCAACCTTTTATTTTACTTTGAAAATATCTTTTTTACGTGATTTTTTAAAGTCACAAAATAACGATTAAAAAATAACTTTTTTGACACCACTTATAACCGTTACGTTCCTGAATACAAATAATGGATCGATTGCCAACGGCACGTCGTAAAAATAAATAAACTAAATAAAATAATAAGTACAATGTATTACAAAAAATGCTTAATTATCTCACCAGCTTCATATTGGAACTGGAATTACATAATGGATAATATTATATTTTTATATTTTTATTATTATTATATATTTTTGAAAAATTAATGTTGGCGTGAAAAAAAAGTTTACTTAGTTTACAAAGATTTTGACCTCCCATTAAGGATTTTGGTATTGATTCCGAGACAAAGATGCGGCTTCTTTAAAATAAAGAAACTTTTTAGCGCCCTATCTGGCTTTAAATCTAGGACCAATAAAATTAAAATTAGGATACAGATCTCACTTATCAAATTTTCGATCTCTTTTCGAGATTTATTAATAAAGGTACTCACGTACAAACAAATGCCAGTTTAAAAATCCAAATTATAACGAATACTTCAAAGTAAAAAATATTTTCTTAATTCCAAAAAAATTTTAAACCAAAGACGCTAAATCCTCAAAATAAGTCTTAGCCTATATTTGAAGCGTTTTTATCTTAAATCTAAAGTTGAAATATGTCAGTTAATTTAAGGACAATTTCTTTAAATCAAACATGTGTTTCTTTACTTTAAGAAAAATTTGCATTAGCAGGTTGGCTGATAAGTCCCCGGTCTAACAAAAAAACAAAACACATTTTTTTGTCAAAATTCATTTTTATTATTCAACATAGTTCCCTTCAAGAGCGATACAACGATTATAACGACCTTCCAATTTGGTAGTACTCCTTCGGTTTTGCCTCAAAATAGGCCTCAGTTTCGGCGATCACCTCTTCATTGCAGCCAAATTTTTTCCCTGCGAGCATCCTTTTGAGGTCTGAGAACAAGAAAAAGTCGATGGGGGCCAGATCTGGAGAATACGGTGGGTGGGGAAGCAATTCGAAGTCCAATTCATCAATTTTTTGCCATCGTTCTCAATGACTTGTGGCACGGTGCGTTGTCTTGGTGCACTGAAAAAACAGTGAACCCTTTTCCATTGCAAAATGAACTAAACTGTAGTAATATTGACCATGATTTAACCCTTAAGATTTTTTTAAACTTGTCTAGTTTATAATTATCTTAAATTCTAGTTAATATATAACATTGTATTTTAGTTAATTTTTGCAACACCATAAGATTTATATACCCCTACCAAGTTAAAAAGTCAGTATTATTTTGGTTTACTTGCTTATTTTTTGGGAAACCCGATAATAAAAATTTGTTAACAGTCTCTTTAAAATGTCGACGACTAAACTATTTTTAAATCAATCATTCCACAGTACAGAGAAATTAAATAATTAAAGGAACAACAAACCGTTTTACTATTATGAAAATTTTCATACATTAAAATTCAACTTTCTTTATAAAAACTTATGATGAAAGTTCTTAATACAATGTTTTTGTGAATTAAAGTTATGACCACGTGGAACAAGAAAATAGTTTATTTTAACTCGTGTTTTGGACATTTTGACTTTTCCTTAGTTTTTTATTCATCGTAAGTATATTCACATATCTTGCTGAAAAAAGGAAGGAATAATGAAAATTGTTAAAAATTAACATGTAATAAAATATAATTTTTTATCTCTTTAAATTAGCTTGTAACTTACCATATTTGGGGACATTTTATTAAATGGTGTAAGGAATTCAACTTTTCTTAGATAAAGTTTGTACCTGAAACAATTAGAGAAATAATGAATAATAGAGTAATTTATTATCTCATAAAACCGTGTTGTTATCGATGTGAAGGACATAATACAATAAATATTCTTGTCAAAAGAAAGCCAAAGTTTTAATATAAAACTTACCAATTCTCTATTAAATTGTACGGTGAGGTTAAAAAGTTATCGAAATTCATTTCGGTTACTCTGGAATTAAATATTTATTTTTTACATTAAATAAAAAAACATTAAATTGGTTTCCAAAAAATCTAATTAAAGAAATAATATGCATAAAAAAAACTAAATATTCTGGTTAAAAGAATGTTAAAGAAAGCTTATCAATTCATAAAAATGTTTCCAAATTGTTATTCTGAAATTAAATATTTGTTTTTTACATTAAAAATATTAAATTGGCTTCCAAAAATATTTGACTAATGTAATACTAAAATAAGGTATTAAAAACCTGTAATTTTGAGAATAAAAAGGTCATAAAACGTAAATATTCTAGTGAAAAGAAAGCCATTTTTTAAAACACAACTTACCACTTCTCTATTAAATTATACGCTGAGGAGAAATATAAAAATTTGCCCGAATCCATCTGGGGTTGCTCTTAAATTAAATATTTTTTTACAACAAAGAAAAACATGAAACTGGTTAAAAAATAATAATAATTAGCAAATAATAATATACATAAAGAATATTATTTTGTAAAAGAAAACCACATTGAAAAATAACACTTACCTATTTATGATTAAACTATACGCTGAGGTGTAACAAACAATTTTCCAAATTCATCTGGAGTTACTCTGAAATTGAATATTTATTTTTTACATTGAATAATAAAAATTAAATTAGATAAAACAATTTCAATATACTTTCCATTTCAGCATTTTTTCCTAAATATTGAACATTCTTAATAACTTTTTTCTAAGCTACCGATCATCACTTCGCCATCGTACATCTCATCGCTAAAATATTAATAACTTTCATTTAAAAGTCTCAAAAACCCAAAATATTCCATACATTTATATTCCCTTGTTACATACGTGCTAAAAAGATGCAACAGCCCACGCCACGCCAACTATACAACTGAAGCATGCCAAACAAAACCAAAACATTCCTACAACAACAAAAACACATGTGCCTTCATTGAAAACAACGCCTCATCCAGACAAATAAACCATGCGCGAATAATAAACACACACACACAAACCACTGAAAGAACAAAAATAAAAACAACCCCACGCTCAGATATACACAACATCCCCATCACTAGTTACCATTTCTCATTATTGCATTGCATGTTCTCACTCTCAAAAAAATTTCAAGTAACATCATCTTTACATTAAACATATTCCACTTTGACGAGAAAGATCTCTGTACTATGCATTAGTTCATCGCATCTGTCCTCAATTTACTTTAAAAACAACGACGAAACGTTTAACTTCAAATTAGCAAAAACTTCATGAAATGATATCTACTAATTTTTGACGAAAATGTCTATAAATTTAATGACATGTGAACTAAAAATATTTCATTGAGAAATGTTGTACCAACTATTATTAACTATAGGAATTGCCAGTAAGAAATTGCTATCCGCTTTCAAGTTCAATTTTTGTAAAAAAATATTTTCTCATACAAAAACTCTTTATAGTAAATTAAACTTATTATTTAGAAAGTATTTTACATTTCATAAGTAGTTTTATAGTATGACGAAAGAATTTTTAACTACAAGCTAAGAAAATTTTTAAGGAAATTTACATCGAATTTTGTAGGGAATGAACTAAACGATTGCTACTTAAAATTTGTAAATTTTCCTTTCGAGTAGTTAATTTTCGTTGAAGATGCGAAAAATTAAATAAAATTCTGGAAAATTCTTGTAATAAATTATTGTAAAAATCTTCATAAATTTACGAGACACTTTTTTTCTGTGTGGAACAACACTTTTTTTCTTCATATGGGGCCGTTTTGCCGCGATTTCGACCTTCAAACGCTCCAATAACTCCATATAATAGTCACTGTTGATGGTTTTTCCCTTCTCAAGATAATCGATAAAAATTATTCCATGCGCATCCCAAAAACAGAGCCCATTACTTTGCCAGCGGACTTTTGAGTCTTTCCACGCTACGGAGACGGTTCACCGGTCGCTGTCCACTCACCCGACTGTCGATTGGAGTATTGCCAGGTAATTTTTGATTCTTCCCCCCAAATCTTAAGAAAAAAACCCCTAAATTGGTCTAAACTTTTTTCAAAAACCCCCAAAAATTTTAAGTATGTAAATAATACAAAAAGAGGCCCAAAATTTCGTTAAAAATCCTGTAGTGATACACTTAAAAATTAAATTTAACACAAATATATAAACTGAACGAAGATTTTTTCTGAGGAACAAAATTTTAGACAAAATAAGTTTTTTTATGCTAAAAATTTTCTTTTGAAGTAAATAAAAATCATTAGATAAAATCTTTACACCACTTGTCACAAATTCCTGTTCGATTCCTGCTTCGACCGAACACCAAACACACCCTCAAAAAAAATCGCCTCTCTAACATATGTTCCAAACATATTTTGCAGGAAGCACATATATTATTGGATACTGCCGAAACATTAATATGTTTGTTTTATGTGAACATATAATATGTTTGGAAGCATTTTGAGCCCAAAAATATTATATGCTTGGCAGAATTTTCCCCAAAGAAGATTGTGCTCATTCCCTAACATAATTTTCACTTCCACGAAATTTTTTAGTTCTTGGCACTTTTTTCTGTAATACAAATAATGTTGAAGAAATTATTCAATTTTATAATTTTTTTAAATTTTACCTTTCGCCTGGACGGAGAATCGAACCGAGGACCATAGAGTTTGTAAGCCAACACACTACCACTGAGCTACGTAGCTGTTATAGTCACCAGTAGACAATTATCGTTATAAGTTACATTTATATAGCATAGTTTGCAGCGCCCACGAGCCCATGCAAACATAACATTATTTAACAGAAACATACATGTGTTGGCAACGTGGAGCAGTGGTTAGCATGTCTGCCGTACATGCAAAGGGTCGTGGGTTCAATCCCTGCTCCGACCAAACACCATTTTTTTTTTAATTTACACATTTATATTTATACTATATTAAATTTTTATAATGAAACTTCGAAATGTGGGTTATTAAAGATTTACAGTCAGAAACAGTGCTTGATATAAACGAAATGGACTGAGCTTTTGGCTAAGATATTATTTTTTTATTGCAAAAATAACAATTTTGTAATAAAAAACTGGTTTTGGTATAAAAGTTTGAAATTTTGGAAGGAATTCAAAAACTCTAACAAAGGAAGAACGTGGGGTCGAGTATAAACATACATAAATAATTTTAGAATATACATAAATTAAATAATAATTAGGCTTAAATTAAATAATATTTAGACTTAAGCATATACAATTGTTGGCCTTATCATAAAGCAGTTTCCGAAACAACATATAAGCGGTTTCACAGAAATTGCTCTCTTTTGATTCTCTCGCTGTGTTAATTTGATATCTTTCGTCGACCCTCCCGGTTTTTATCTCTATTTCTTTCTCTATACTCTCTCTCTCTGTCGCTCTCTGAATAAAATATCACAACATATATATGTTTACTCGAAATTTGTAAATTTATATATGTTTACATTCACACATATAATTTTTATGAAACATGCATGCCCCAAACATAATATATTCTAACATATTAACATATGTGTTCCAAACATTTAGTGTTAGTTTGAGAATATTACATGTTTGCACTTAAATATATTGTGTTTAAAAATTGTGCCCGAAACACATTTTGTTTATATCGAAACATATGAAAAACATATTTTTCTAACAGTGCAGTTTTTCAGCGGTGGATTATCCCATCTCAGTAATGCTGATGACATTTCTGAGGGTTTCAAAGCTTCTCTAGGTGGTTGCACTGCAATGTGGAACGCCGTTCGGACTCGGCTATAAAAAGGAGGTCCCTTTGCATTGAGCTTAACATGGAATCGGGCAGTGAAACGAGAGAAGTTCACCAGTGTGGTATCACAATGGACTGAATAGTCTAAGTGAGCCTGATACATCGGGCTGCCACCTAACCTAACCTTGTTTTTAATTGTATCAAATATTAACAAGTATATACAGCACTAAGTTCGGCCGGGCCGAATCTTAAATACCCACCACCGTGAACCAAATATTAGGGTTTCCTTTGAAATTTCAGGAGGGCTTGAGGACTTGAGAACACTTCCCGAAGATAAATTTAAAGATTTCAACTATGAGGACTATATCAGATTCTGGATTTATAAGAACCATTTTGTTTGAGTTTTAAAGGAATCATTAACATCTCTTGTAAGTGTGCAAGAAAATTATAAAATAACGTCTTGATTTGAAATCTTAAATCTGTAGAAGTAAAATCTGGAAATTTTACATTGAGTTTCAAGCAATTTTCATGATCAGTGCGCCTTCTACACCCTCAAGAAGTGAAGTCGGTCTATATGGAGTCATTACCAAATGGACCGATAAAAACTTAATCCGATGCACGTTTTTGTGAGCCTAAAATACCAGAATATTTACAATTTCAGGCAAATCAGATAAAAACTACGGTTTCTAGAAGCACAAGAAGTAAAATCGGGAAATCGGTCTATATGGGGGATATACCAAAAAAATGTACCGATACTCACCATTTTCGGCACACCTCTTTATGGTCCTAAAATACCTCTAGATTTCCAATTTCAGACAAATTGGATGAAAACTACGGTTTCTATAAACCCAAGACCCCAAATCGGGATGTCGTTTTATATGGGGACCATACCAAAACATGGACCGAAACTCACAATTTTTGGCACACGTATTTGTGGTCCTACAATACCTCTAGATTTCCAATTTTAGGTAAATTGAATAAAAACTGCGGTTTCTATAAGCCCAAGAAGTAAAATCGGGAGATCGGTCTATATGGGGGCTATACCAAAATATGGACCGATACTCACAATTTTTGGCACACGTATTTGTGGTCTTATAATACATCTAGATTTGCAATTTCAGGTAAATTGAATATAAACTGCGGGTTCTATAAGCCCAAGAAGTAAAATCGGGAGATCGGTCTATATAGGGGCTATACCAAAATATGGACCGATACTCACAGTTTTTGGCACACGTATTTGTGGTCCTATAATACCTCTTGATTTCCAATTTCAGGTAAATAGAATAAAAACTGCGGTTTCTATAAGCCCAAGAAGTAAAATCGGGAGATCGGTCTATATGGGGGCTATACCAAAACATGGACCGATACTCACCATTTTTGGCACACCTCTTTACGGGCATAAAATACCCCTAGATTTCAAATTTCAGGCAAATTGGATAAAAACTACGATTTCTATAAGCCCAAGACCCTAAATCGGGAGGTCGGTTTATATGGGGACTATATCAAAACCTGGACCGATATAGCCCATCTTCGAACTTGACCTGCCTGCAGACAAAAGACGAGTTTGTGCAAAATTTCAGCACGATTGCTTCATTATTGAAGACTGTAGCGTGATTACAACAGACAGACAGACAGACAGACAGACGGACAGACGGACATCGTTATATCGTCTTAGAATTTCTCCCTGATCAAGAATATATATACTTTATATAGTCGGAAATCGATATTTCGATGCGTTACAAACGGAATGACAAACTTATTATACCCCCGTCACCATTCTATGGTGGTGGGTATAAAAATGCCCCTTCAACAGATGCGTTTAAAAAAGAATGTCATTGCATACTTGCTTGTATTTAGGAACATGGGTTGACTTCCTTTATTTTTTTCTCGAAATTCATGCCAGAATTGTTCCAAATTTTTTTGAGAATTCCTCCACTTTATAAGATCTAAGATATTTTTTTACCCCCAAAAATCCCCCCAAATAAATGTTACCCCTAAAAATCCCCCTAAACGTGTAAAAAACCCCTAAATTTGGAGGGGAAAGCCCCAACCAGGCAACACTGCTAAGGAGTGTAGTGATGGAGCCATGTTTCATCCATTGTCACATATCGACGGAAAAACTCGGGTGTATTACGAGTTAACAGCTGCAAACACCGCTCAGAATCATCAACACGTTGTTGTTTTTGGTCAAATGTGAGCTGGCGCGGCACCCATTTTGCACAGAGCTTCCGCATATCCAAATATTGATGAATGATATGACCAACACGTTCCTTTGATATCTTTAAGGCCTCTGCTATCTCGATCAACTTCATTTTACGGTCATTCAAAATCATTTGTGGATTTTTTTGATGTTTTCGTCGGCAACCACCTCTTTCGGGCGTCCACTGCGTTCACCGTCCTCGTGCTCATTTCACCACGTGTTGCATACCAATCAATTATTGTTGATTTCCCTGGGGCAGAGTCCGGAAACTCATTATCAAGCCAAGTTTTTGATTCCACCGTATTTTTTCCCTTCAGCAAACAGTATTTTATCAAAACACGAAATTCCTTTTTTTCCATTTTTTTTTTCACAATAACAAAAGTTGCTTCACAAAAGACGCTCTATCTCACAAACTAATTGACTTACAGACGTCAAATTTTGACACGAATCATTTGAGGGTTGGTACTATATAAAAAGAATATGCATTTAATACTAGCGACGCCATCTATGTGTCAGAGCGGGGACTTATCAGCCAACCTGTTAGTTCAAAGACTAACGGAGGAACGCATATATACAAAATTTAACGACTTTAACGGAGGGACGCATATATACAAAATTTGTGTCCTAAATTTAATGAAAAAATGAAGCGAAGATTATAAACTTTATTTTAATTAAAATTTCATTATTTTAAAGAAATTTGTCCTTAATATTTTGTAAATTTCGCATTCTTAAATTTAGGTTGCGTACTCTAATATGACGTAAATATTTTTTTCAGTGTAGAAATTGGGTTTTTCTTCTTTCATTTCCATAGAAAAACATTTTTTTTTTGCAAAATGAGTGATTACTGCTTTGAAAAATAATAAAGACAGTTTTGCTTTTTTGTAAAACACTTCTGTAAACTATTTGTAAACTATTTGAAATATGGGCAAAAATGAGCGCTACGGCCGCGCTAACCAAAATAGTATTAAAACATTAATTAAAAGCGGGCCAGAGAACGGCTGCGATCTACTTATTATTTCCCTTAGAAAATAAATCTCTGTTTAGGAGTTTTATTTTTTTTCTTCAGAAAATAAAACTTTATTTTTAAGAGTTTCATCCGACCTTTTAAAATAAATAATTTGGAGATATCTTAAACCAAATATAATATAAAATAAAAGTATAAGTACAATGTATTACAAAAAATGATTAATTATCTCACCAGCTTCATATTGGAACTGGAATTACATAATTGATAATAATATATTTTTATATTTTTGTTATTATTATATATTTTTGAAAAATTAATGTTGGCGTGCAATGCGTGTACACCCTCAAAAAAAATCGCTTCTGTAACATATACTCCCAAATACATTTTGCTTCAAGCAGGTAAATTTTTGGGTATTGCCCAAACAGTTATATATTTGGTTTCTTCCAATATACAATATGTTTGAAAGCATATTGGTCTGAACAATATAATATATTTGGGTAGTCTAAGTTCCAAACATTTTGTATTTTTCCATCCAAAGTCAATAATGTTTTCTTCCAAAAAACTATATGTTATTATATGAACATATAATATGTTTGGAAGCATTTTGAGCCCTAAAATATTATATGCTTAGAATAATTTTCTCCCAAAGAAGATTGTGCTCAAAAATGTTTTCTGCCTAATTGTATATTCCATCACATCTTTCTCACTTCCACGAGTTTTTTAGTTCTTAGCACCTTTTTCTGTAATACAAACATTGTAGAAGAAATTATTCAATTTTATATTTTTTTTAATTTTACTTTTTGCCGGACGGGGATTCGAACAGCGGACCACACAGTTTGTAAGCCAGAACACTATCCACTGGGCTACGTAGCTGTTATGGTCATCAATAGATAATTATCGTTATAAGTTAAATTTGTATAGCATAGCTTGCGGCGCCCACGAGCCGATGCAAACATAACATTGTTTAACAGAAACATACATTTGTTAGTGACGTGGATCAGTGGTTGGTACGTCCGCCTGGCAAGTCAAGGGTTCTGGGTTCGATCCCTGCTTCGACCGAACGCCAATTTTTTTTTTATTTTTTTACATATATTCCACTTACGTTCGGAAGATCCCGAAAAACAGTTCAACATTACATACTACTATATTAAATTTTTACTACGAAACTGTAAAGTGTGTCTTATAAAAGACTTAAAGTCAGAAAAGAACAGTGCTTGATATAAACGAAATAACTGAGTTCAAATCAAATATTATTTTTTACTTACTTGAATTCTCCGCTTCTTTGGTTCGGAATCAATACCAAAATTGTTAAAGTAGAGACAAAATCTTTGGAACCGGACATGCTTCTTTTCAGTGTATAGTGCCCTTTCGTTAGTTTTGTGAAGATCCCTTTGTAATTTTTATATTTTCCACTGTTTTTTTTTTTTTAATTTCCTTTGTTTGAATATTTTGACTTACTCGTCCTACGTTTCGATTTGTTTTGACGAAACAAAAAAAGGCAATTGTGCCCATAATGCGAAAATGATAAACAAAACTCATGCTCTTTTTTTAAATGTCTTTTCTCTTGGTTCCGAATGAATATTCTCTCCGAATACTCATTTTAATATTCAACTTAAATAATATTTTCACTTAAGCATGTCAAATTCTTGACGAAGTCTTATATCACAACATATAAAGGGTGATTTGTTAAGAGCTTGATAACTTTTTTTTTTTTTTAAAAACGCATAAAATTTGCAAAATCTCATCGGTTCTTTATTTGAAACGTTAGATTGGTCCATGACATTTACTTTTTGAAGATAATTTCATTTAAATGTTGACCGCGGCTGCGTCTTAGGTGGTCCATTCGGAAAGTCCAATTTTGGGCAACTTTTTCGAGCATTTCGGCCGGAATAGCCCGAATTTCTTCGGAAATGTTGTCTTCCAAAGCTGGAATAGTTGCTGGCTTATTTCTGTAGACTTTAGACTTGACGTAGCCCCACAAAAAATAGTCTAAAGGCGTCAAATCGCATGATCTTGGTGGCCAACTTACCGGTCCATTTCTTGAGATGAATTGTTCTCCGAAGTTTTCCCTCAAAATGGCCATAGAATCGCGAGCTGTGTGGCATGTAGCGCCATCTTGTTGAAACCACATGTCAACCAAGTTCAGTTCTTCCATTTTTGGCAACAAAAAGTTTGTTAGCATCGAACGATAGCGATCGCCATTCACCGTAACGTTGCGTCCAACAGCATCTTTGAAAAAATACGGTCCAATGATTCCACCAGCGTACAAACCACACCAAACAGTGCATTTTTCGGGATGCATGGGCAGTTCTTGAACGGCTTCTGGTTGCTCTTCACTCCAAATGCTGCAATTTTGCTTATTTACGTAGCCATTCAACCAGAAATGAGCCTCATCGCTGAACAAAATTTGTCGATAAAAAAGCGGATTTTCTGCCAACTTTTCTAGGGCCCATTCACTGAAAATTCGACGTTGTTGCAGATCGTTCGGCTTCAGTTCTTGCACGAGCTGTATTTTATACGGTTTTACACCAAGATCTTTGCGTAAAATCTTCCATGTGGTCGAATAACACAAACCCAATTGCTGCGAACGGCGACGAATCGACATTTCACGGTCTTCAGCAACACTCTCAGAAACAGACGCAATATTCTCTTCTGTACGCACTGTACGCATTCGTGTGGTTGGTTTAATGTCCAATAAAGTAAACTGAGTGCGAAACTTGGTCACAATCGCATTAATTGTTTGCTCACTTGGTCGATTATGTAGACCATAAATCGGACGTAAAGCGCGAAACACATTTCGAACCGAACACTGATTTTGGTAATAAAATTCAATGATTTGCAAGCGTTGCTCGTTAGTAAGTCTATTCATGATGAAATGTCAAAGCATGCTGAGCATCTTTCTCTTTGACACCATGTCTGAAATCCCACGTGATCTGTCAAATACTAATGCATGAAAATCCTAACCTCAAAAGAATCACCCTTTATATGTTTAATCCAAATTTGTAAATTTATATTTGTTTATATTCACACATATTATTTTTCCAATCACTTCTAGATTTTGTACGTAATTTCCAGGTTAGATGCAAAGACAATGTTAATAATAAAAATTGGGGAATAATGCATATTGTAGCTTATTATCTTCGAAATGAAAAATAATAGTTTTCTGTGCCAATTAAACAAAAAGTATTGGAGACAACCACAACCACTAAGTTGGAAATAATAATTTCTAATTCGAGTAGGTTGAAAAACTGGGTATTAAGTTTAATTTTACTGAAAACAAAATTTATGTTTTAAATGTCGTAAAATTATATTTTAACGCGGTAACTATTATTTCTATTGTTAGTGTAACTTTCCCAAAAATTACGTGTTTGGACGTTCGTTGTAAGAATTATATGCTTCTGTGCAAAAATTTTGTGTATTAAAAAATTTGTTCATGTAAACATATTAACATGTCTATTGCAAAAACATAATATACTAGTTTTCAAACACAATATTCTTGTACCCACAAATATTGTGTTAAATTTTTTTGTCCCAAACATCTTTTTTTGTATCCAAACATATAAAAAAACACACTTTTTTCCTCCGTGTAGACGACAATATGAGATACTGTTACACTCAAAAAAACGTTTACTTGGATCCAAAGATTTTGACCTCCCCTTAAGGAGTTTGGTATTGATTCCGAGCCAAAGATGCGGCTTCTTTAAAATAAATAAATTTTTAAGCGACCTATCGGGCTTTAAATCTAGGACCAATAAAATTAAAATTAGGATACAGATCTCATTTATCAAATTTTCGTTCTCTTTTCGAGATTTATTAATAAAGGTACTCACGTACAAACAAATGCCAGTTTAAAAATCCAAATTATAACGGATACTTCAAAGTAAAAAATGTTTTCTTAATTCCAAAAAAACTTTAAACCAAAGACGCTAAATCCTCAAAATAAGTCTTAGCCTATATTTGAAGTGTTTTTATCTTAAATCTAAAGTTTCAATATGTCAGTTAATTTAAGGACAATTTCTTTAAATCAAAAATGTGTTTCTTTGCTTTAAGAAAAATTTGCATTAGTCCAAAGACTAACGGAGGGACGCATATATACAAAATTTAACGACTTTAACGGAGGGACGCATATATACAAAATTTGTGTCCTAAATTTAATGAAAAAAAATTTTTGAAGCAAAGATTATAAACTTTATTTTAATTAAAATTTCATTACTTTAAAGAAATTTTTCCTTAATATTTTGTAAATTTCGCATTCTTAAATATAGGTTGCATACTCTAATATCACGTAAATATTTTTTTTAGTGTAGAAATTGCGTTTCTCTTCCTTTCGTTTCCATAGCAAAACATTTTTTTTTGCAAAATGAGTGATTTCTGCTTTGAAAAATAATAAGGACAGTTTTGCTTTTTTGTAAAACACTTCTGTAAACTTTTTGTGAAATATGGGTAAAAATGAGCGCTACGGCCGCGCTAACCAAAATCGTATTAAAACATTAATTAAAAGCGGACCAGAGAACGGCTGCGATCTACTTATTATTTCCCTCAGAAAATAAATCTCTGTTTAGGAGTTTTATTATTTTTTTTTTTTCTTCAGAAAATAAAACTTTATTTTTAAGAATTTAATCCGACCTTTTAAAATAAATAATTTGGAGATATCCTAAGCCACATATAATATAAATAAAAGTATAAGTACAATGTATTACAAAAAATGATTAATTATCTCACCAGCTTCATATTGGAACTGGAATTACATAGTTAATAAAATATATTTTTATGTTTTTGTTATTATATATTTTTGAAAAATTAATTTTGGCGTGCAATGCTTGTACACCCTAAAAAAAATCGCTTCTGTAGCATATACTCCCAAATACATTTTGCTTCAAGCGCGTAAATTTTTGGGTATTGCCCAATCATTTATATATTTGGTTTCTTCCAATATATAATATGTTTGAAAGCATATTGGTCTAAACAATATAATATGTTTGGGTAGATTAGGTTAGGTTAGGTTTGGTGGCAGCCCGATGTATCAGTCCATTGTGATACCACATTGGTGAACTTCTCTCTTATCACTGAGTGCTGCCCGATTCCATGTTAAGCTCAATGACAAGGGACCTCCTTTTTATAGCCGAGTCCGAATGGCGTTGGGTAGTCTAAGTTCCAAACATATTGTATTTTTCCATCCAAAGTCAATAATGTTTTCTTCCAAAAAACTATATGTTATTATGTGAACATATAATATGTTTAGAAGCATTTTGAGCCCAAAAATATTATATGCTTAGAAGAATTTTCTCCCAAATAAGATTGCGCTCAAAAAATTTTTTCCATCACATCTTTCTCACTTCCACGAGTTTTTTAGTTCTTAGCACCTTTTTCTGTAATACAAACATTGTAGAAGAAATTATTCAATTTTATATATATATATATTTTTTTTTTAATTTTACCTTTTGTCGGACGGGGTTTCGAACAGCGGACCACACGGTTTGTAAGCCAGCACACTATCCACTGGGCTACGTAGCTGTTATGGTCATCAATAGATAATTATCGTTATAAGTTAAATTTGTATAGCATAGCTTGCGGCGCCCACGAGCCGATGCAAACATAACATTGTTTAACAGAAACATACATTTGTTAGTGACGTGGATCAGTGGTTGGTACGTCCGCCTTGCATGCCAAGGGTCCTGGGTTCGATCCCTGCTTCGACCGAACGCCAAAACCATATATTCCACATACGTTCGGAAGATCCCGAAAAATTAATCAACATTACATACTTCTACTTGAGCCAAAGATGCGGCTTCTTTAAAATAAAGAAATTTGTTAGCGACCTATCTGGCTTAAATCTAGGAGCAATAAAATTAAAATTAGGATGCAGATCTAATTTATCAAATTTTCGTTCTCTTTTCGAGATTTATTAATAAAGGTACTCACGTACAAACAAATGCCAGTTTAAAAATCCAAATTATAACGGATACTTCAAAGTAAAAAATCTAAAGTTTCAATTTGTCAGTTAATTTAAAGACAATTTCTTTAAATCAAAAATGTGTTTCTATACTTTAAAAAAAATTGCATTAGTTCAAAGTCCTGGGTTCGATCCCTGCTTCGACCGAACGCCAAAAAACATATATTCCACATACGTTCGTAAGATCCCGAAAAATTAATCAACATTACATACTTCTACTTGAGCCAAAGATGCGGCTTCTTTAAAATAAAGAAATTTGTTAGCGACCTATCTGGCTTTAAATCTAGGAGCAATAAAATTAAAATTAGGATGCAGATCTAATTTATCAAATTTTCGTTCTCTTTTCGAGATTTATTAATAAAGGTACTCACGTACAAACAAATGCCAGTTTAAAAATCCAAATTATAACGGATACTTCAAAGTAAAAAATCTAAAGTTTCAATATGTCAGTTAATTTAAAGACAATTTCTTTAAATCAAAAATGTGTTTCTATACTTTAAAAAAAAATTGCATTAGTTCAAAGACTAACGGAGGGACGCATATATACAAAATTTAACGACTTTAACGGATGGACGCATAAATACAAAATCTGCGTCCTAAATTTAATGAAAAAAATTGTTGAAGCAAAGATTATAAACTTTATTTTAATTAAAATTTCTTTTTTTTTTTGAAGAAATTTGTCCTTAATATTTTGTAAATTTCGCATTCTTAAAGTTAGGTTGCATACTCTAATATCACGTAAATATTTTTTTCAGTGTAGAAATTGCGTTTCTCTTCCTTTCGTTTCCATAGCAAAACATTTTTTTTGCAAAATGAGTGATTTCTGCTTTGAAAAATAATAAGGACAGTTTTGCTTTTTGTAAAACACTTCTGTAAACTTTTTGTGAAATATGGGTAAACATGAGCACTACTAACCAAAATAGTATTAAAACATTAATTAAAAGCGGGCCAGAGAACGGCTGCGATCTATTTATTATTTCCCTCAGAAAATAAATCTCTGTTTTATTTTTTTTTTCTTCAGAAAATAAAACTTTATTTTTAAGAGTTTAACCTGACCTTTTAAAATGGAGATATCCTAAACCAAATATAATATAAAATAAAAGTACAATGTATTACAAAAAGTGATTAAAAAATGATAACATAATTGATAATAATATATTTTTATATTGTTGTTATTATTATATATTTTTGAAAAATTTATGTTGGCGTGCAATGCTTGTACACCCTCAAAAAAAAAAAATCGCTTCTGTAACATATACTCCCAAATACATTTTGCTTCAAGCACGTAAATTTTTGGGTATTGCCCAAACATTTATATATTTGGTTTCTTCCAATATATAATATGTTTGAAAGCATATTGGTCTAAACAATATAATATGTTTGGGTAGATTAGGTTAGGTTAGGTTTGGTGGCAGCCCGATGCATCAGTCCATTGTGATACCACATTGGTGAACTTCTCTCTTATCACTGAGTGCTGCCCGATTCCATGTTAAGCTCAATGACAAGGGACCTCCTTTTTATAGCCGAGTCCGAACGGCGTTGGGTAGTCTAAGTTCCAAACATTTGGTATTTTTCCATCCAAAGTCAATAATATATATGTGAACATATAATATGTTTGGAAGCATTTTGAGCCCAAAAATATTATATGCTTAGAAGAATTTTCTCCCAAAGAAGATTGTGCTCAAAATTTTTTTTCCATCACATCTTTCTCACTTCCACGAGTTTTTTAGTTCTTAGCACCTTTTTCTGTAATACAAACACTGTAGAAGAAATTATTCAATTTTATATATATTTTTTTAAATTTTACCTTTTGCCGGACGGGGTTTCGAACAGCGGACCACACAGTTTGTAAGCCAGCACACTATCCACTGGGCTACGTAGCTGTTATGGTCATCAATAGATAATTATCGTTATAAGTTAAATTTGTATAGCATAGCTTGCGGCGCCCACGAGCCGATGCAAACATAACATTGTTTAACAGAAACATACATTTGTTAGTGACGTGGATCAGTGGTTGGTACGTCCGCCTGGCAAGCCAAGGGTTCTGGGTTCGATCCCTGCTTCGACCGAACGCCAATTTTTTTTTTTTTTACATATATTCCACATACGTTCGGAAGATCCCGAAAAACTGTTCAATAAACTGTAAAGTGTGTCTTATAAAAGACTTAAAGTCAGAAAAGAACAGTGCTTGATATAAACGAAATAACTGAGTTCAAATCAAATATTATTTTTTTTATTGCAAAAATAAAATTTTTGTAACAAAAAAAGGTTTTTTGTATCAAGTTTGAAATTTACCAAGAAATTCAAAAATGTCAACTTGACTTTAATAATAATTAATGAAATTGTCTGAAATTTGTTCCATTTTTGTATCTTGACTACAAAGCAAAAAATCGTTCAAAAATAAGACATGTTTTTCAACACTTTTTTTAAAGACATCTTTACTTGAAACATAGCGTAATTTCTACTGAAAGTCTTGTTTTAACGGACTTTGATAGCATATGAAAAAACTGAAAAAGCGAAAAATTCAAATTTGCTTCGTAGAGTCAAGTACAAAAAACCCAAATTTAAAAAAGAATTGCGTCTTAAAAGTATCCTTACTTGAATTCTCCGCTTCTTTGGCTCGCAATCAATACCAAAATTGTTAAAGTAGAGACAAAATCTTTGGAACCGGGCATGTTTTTTTCAGTGTATAGTGCCCTATCGTTAGTTTTATGAAGATCCCTTTGTAATTTTTATATTTTCCACTTTTTTTTTTTAATTTCCTTTGTTTGAATATTTTGACTTACTCGTCCTATGTTCCGATTTGTTTTGACGAAACAAAAAAAGGCAATTGTGCCCATAATGCGAAAATGATAAACAAAACTCATGCTCTTTTTTTAAATGTCTTTTCTCTTGGTTCCGAATGAATATTCTCTCCGAATACTCATTTTAATATTCAAATTAAATAATATTTTCACTTAATCATATCAAAATTTTGACGATGTCTTATATCACAACATATATATGTTTAATCCAAATTTGTAAATTTATATTTGTTTATATTCACACATATTATTTTTCCAATCACTTATAGATTTTGTACGTAATATCCAGTTTAGATGCAAAGACGACGTTAATAATAAAAATAGGGGAATAATGCATATTGTAGCTTATTATCTTCGAAATGAAAAATAATAGTTTTCTGTGCCAATTAAACAAAAAGTATTGGTGACAACCACAACCACTAAATTGGAAATAATAATTTCTAATTCGAGTAGGTTGAACAACTGGATATTAAGTTTAATTTTAGTGAAAACAAAATGTATGTTTTAAATGTCGTAAAATTATATTTTAACGCGGTAAGTATTATTTCTATTGTTAGGTTAGGTTAGGTTAAAGTGGCAGCCCGATTAAGATTCAGGCTCACTTAGACTATTCAGTCCATTGTGATACCACATTAACTAAAAGTACCGATTACATATGGGCACTTCTAGTTTTAACCGCTGAACCTTCTTGATTATTTTTCTTTGTTGAACCAACCAGATTGTTCCAAAAACATTAGCAGACTGCTTAAGTTAACGTTTTCCAGATCCGCCAGTAATCTGAAGCTACACCCTCAAAAAAAATCGCTTCTTTAACATATGTTCCAAACATATTTTGCAGGAAGCACATATATTATTGCATACTGCCGAAACATTAATATTTTTGTTTTATGTGAACATATTATATGTTTGGAAGCACTTTGAGCCAAAAATATTATATGCTTGGAAGAATTTTTCCCAAACACGATTGTGCTCATTCCCTAACATACTCGTAATTTTCACTTCCACGAAATTTTTTAGTTATTGGCACCTTTTTCTGTAATACAAATAATGTTGAAGAAATTATTCACTTTTATAAATTTTTTAAATTTTACCTTTCGCCTGCACGGAGAATCGAACCGAGGACCATACAGTTTGTAAGCCAACACTCTATCCACTGGGCTACGTAGCTGTTATAGTCACCAGTAGATAATTATCGTTTTAAGTTACATTTATATAGCATAGTTTGCAGCGCCCACGAGCCCATGCAAACATAACATTATTTAACAGAAACATACATTTGTTTGCCGCGTGGAGCAGTGGTTAGCATGTCTGCCTTGCATGCAAAGGGTCGTGGGTTCAATCCCTGATCCGACCGAACTTTTTTTTGTTTCTTTTTTTTTTTTAATTTACACGTTTATATTTATACTATATTAATTTTTTTTAAATGAAACTTCGAAATGTGTGTTATTAAAGATTTATAGTCAGTAACAGTGCTTGATATAAACGAAATTGACTGATTTTTGCTTAAAATATTATTTTTTATTGCAAAAATAACAATTTTTTAATAAAAAACTGTTTATGTACAAAACTTTAAAATTTGGAAGGAATTCAAAAACTAACAAAAGAACGTGGAGTCGAGTATAAACATACATACATAATTTTATAATATAAACATAAATTTATTTAGGAGTGAACAGTTTTTTTACTAGCATTTAACACCATCGCTCTAAAATTCCTTTTATTTTTCTTTAATAATTCATTTTAAAGAAAATAAACTTTTTAAATTGTTTTAGCTGCAAAACTCGAACTTAATGCCCGCTTTTATATTTGATGGTGTCCGTCAACTCCTCGTGGACTACTTTTTAATAAAGAGGAACTAAAGTTTGTTTTTTTTACATTTTACTGTGTAATTTTTCACTATTTCCTCCTTATTTCATTTTACTGTCCCAACTCTAAAAAGAGTAGAATGCCCTTTCGTTATTTTTATGAAGACCCCTGATTTATTTTAACGAAAAATTGTGCCCATAATGCCAAAATGATAAACAAAACACATGTTCACACATGCATAAAATGCTGCTCTCAAGGCGAAAACATATGCAGTTTGTTTTTCAAATGTCTATTCTCTTGGTTCCGAATGTCTATTCTCTTTATTCAAATTAAATAATATTTAGACTTAAGCATATCAAATTTTTGGCCTGATCATAAAACAGTTTTCCGAAACAACATACAAGCGGTTTCACAGAATTTGTTGTCTTTTGATTCTTTCGCTGTGTTATGTTGATATCTTTCGTCAACTCTCCCGGTTTCCAACTCTATTTCTCTCTCTATACTCTCTCTGTCGCTTTGAATAAAATATCACAACATATATATGATTACTCGAAATTTGTAAATTTATATATGTTTGCATTCACACATATTATTTTTATGAAACATTCATGCCCCAAACATAATATATTCTAACATATTAACATAGATGTCCCAAACATTTAGTGTTAGTTTAGGAACATTACATGTTCGCACTTAAATATATTGTGGTTTAAAATCGTGCCCGAAACACATTTTGTTTATATCGGAACATATGAAAAACATATTTTTCTAACAGTGTATATGCTCCTAAAAGTTGCTTGCGCTTTACACAAAATGCAGGACACTCACACAAGAGGTGTTTAATTGACTCCTTTTGAGGCCGTCACGGAACTACCAGCAGCTCAAAATCCCTTGTTCTAGGTCAAATTATGAGAATAATAACCCAATACTTCGTCTGTTCTCCCAATTCAATAAGTATTTCTTCTTACTGGACCTATCTGAAAATCATACCACACTTAAGCGTAAAGTAATACTATTTTTAAATGCATAATGTTATTTGTATATATGTATTTATAGAATTAGTCTGTAAGAATTATTTAATCTATAGACTTAATAAAAAAAAACTCATCCGCTTCGCAGTTCCCGGGTATGTTCCAGGCACCCATATTAGGTGAATATTGTACTGCTCAGCCATCTCATTGAGAGATTTGCGGCAGTCGATGGCCGTTTTCGAGTTGAGGAACACAGAGTCCAAGGATTTTATTGCAGGTTGACTGTCTGAGTATATATTAATGTCCACATTTTTTGGAACATTACTTCTCAGCCAATTCGCCACCTCTCTTATTGCTAATATTTCAGCCTGAAAAACACTACAGTGATTAGGTAATCTCTTCGCTATTCGAAGTTCCAGATCATTAGAATATACTCCGAAACCCACTTGTCCATCCAATTTGGAGCCATCAGTGTAGAAATCTATATATTCATTATTCCCCGGGGTCTGTGTGCACCACGCCTCACTGTTGGGGATTAGAGTCTCAAACTTTTTGTCGAAAAGTGGACTCACCAAAGTGTTATCCACTACGTTAGGCACATCTGGCATTATTTTGAGGACAGAACTGTGACCGTAACGTTTTTCCGACCACAGCGATAGTTCGCGCAACCGCACAGCCGTTGTTGCAGCTGATTGTTTGGCCAAAATGTCTAAAGGCAATAGATGCAGCATGACATTAAGGGAATTTGTTCCTGTCTTGCTGAATGCGCCTGAGATACTTGTTGGCTGGTGAAGTGCCGACCACCACACTACAACACCATATAGCATTATAGGTCTAACCACGGCCGTGTATAGCCAATGCACAAATTTTGGTTTTTGTCCCCATTTTTGTCCTATTGCCTTTTTGCACGAGTACAAAGCTACCGTTGCTTTTCTCGCCCTTTCTTCAATAATAAGCTTAAAGTTCAGCTTCCTGTCCAAAATAACGCCAAGGTATTTTGCACACTCACCAAAGGGAATTTTAATACCTCCTAAGGAAATGGGCCTAACCGTGGGAGTTTTACGATCTTTGCAGTACATGACTAGTTCTGTCTTTGCAGGATTTACCCCAAGACCATTGTCTTTCGCCCATTTCTCAGTCATCCGGAGGGCCCTCTGAATAATATCTCTGATTGTGGATGGGAATTTTCCCCTGACTGCTAGAGCAACATCATCTGCGTATGCCACCACTTTTATCCTTTCTTTTTCTAGGGTAACCAGAAGGTTATTTAAAGCAACATTCCAAAGAAGAGGTGATGGTTAGGTTAGGTTAAAGTGGCAGTCCGATTAAGATTCAGGCTCACTTAGACTATTCAGTCCATTGTGATACCACATTAACTAAAAGTACCTATTACATATGGACACTTCTAGTTTTAACCGCTGAACCTTCTTGATTATTTTTCTTTGTTGAACCAACCAGATTGATCCAAAAACATTAGCAGACTGCTTAAGTTAACGTTTTCCAGATCCGCCAGTAATCTGAAGCTATATGCTCCTAAAAGTTGCTTGCGCTTTACACAAAATGCAGGACACTCACACAAGAGGTGTTTAATTGATTCTTTTTCCTCCGCATCATGACACCTCATACAATAGTCATTATACTTCGCGCCAATAGATTTTGCAAAATCGGCTATCAGGCAGCGACCCGTTATAGCAGATATCAGGAGTGATATCTGACGTCTCGAGAACATTAGCATATCTAGTGTGCGGTTTAAGTTGAAATGGGGCCATATTTGCTTGGTGTCGTTACAACCCTTGCAATTCTCCCATCGAACATTTGCCATCATAGCAGCCTTCTCACGCAGCATGAGCTTGCAGGTAGCTAGGGGCATACCAACAAATTCTAGTTATTCATGGATCAAATACTTCTCGAAATGCTCTAGTATCAAGGGGTGTTCCCGAAGATTCTGTTTTGAGACCTTTGTTGTTTTCATTATATACGAATGGCCTGCCGAGACACTTACAGTTTTGCCATGTACATATGTATACAGACGATCTGCAAATATATACACCCAAAAAATTTTGTTACTCATAATAGCAAAAATGTTTGCTAAAACAGCAGATTTTGGGACAGCAGTAGCAGGTAGTTTTTTCAGCAAACATTCGTTAGTTGAAACAGCAAACATTTTTTACAGCTAAACTAGCAAATAAATGCTCCTGAATTAGCAAACTTGTTTGCTAAAAATTTTTGACAAACATCGCTGCTGAAATAGCATACTGCGTTAGTTGAAATAGCTAACATTTTTACTGCTTAACAACTACAAATGTTTGTTGCAACAAAATTTGTCGTTTTTAACGATATGTTGAAATGAAACCCGTAAATCATTTAACACAATAACTTCTACATTTATTAAATGTGTGAAATAAATTCAATTCCATCGAAGTTGAGTTGAAGTGTTGTACAAGATTTATTTACGTTTATTTTTCTTCTTTGGCCTTATACACGCGGATAAAACATAACAATCTGTAATGAAAAGAAGTTGGAAAAAGCAATTAGTAACTACACTAGTTTACACTACAATTTACATTTTATTAGAGGTTGCTTTTTATGTATTTTCATCAAGTGAATTCGAAAATTAAGGTTAAAAATTTTTTAATGAAACAGTTTTTGAGATATACTTATATATATTTTTGTCCTTTTTCATTAGAAAAATCATTTCTCGAGTTAAAAATGTACGATTAATTTATCACAGATCGATTATATCGATCTGTGATAAATCAAGTGGTTCAAAATATATTTAAAAAAGGGCACATTTTCAAAATATATGCTTATAACTTTATCATTTTTCTTCTAATCTTATTCTTACGTTAAAGTATCACCTTTACGAGCATAAAGAAAAACCGGACGTTATTTCACTTTTCCACCGGCACAGAATCACTGTAAAACATGATGAAAATGTGCTCAATTTTTATCGATATATTTAGAACCACTTAACTTTTCACATATTCAACGATATAAGCGGACATTTCTAGCTTGAGATATGATTCTCGCGTCTAGTAAAAAACTAAAAATGTAAGTATATCTCAAAACGAGTTGCATATAAAAATTTAACTTCTATATTCGAATTCAGGAGATGAAAATACATAAAAAAAAACACCTCACATCAAATATACTTCACAAAAATTTTATTTTGTAAACTATTTTTATTTATAGGTATTGTATTGAACGACGTCATCAAAGTTCAAATAGGTACTTTTAGCAAAAATTAAAATGGTTAAAACTAAAAGCATACATTATTCTCTTAAGGCCGTATTTAGTAAAATAGCAAGGTTGTAATGTTATCCTGGTTTTAATACTCACATTTAAGGTGCCAATTGTGAAACATTTTATTTTAGGCCCACTTTGACTATTCAGTCCCTCATGATACAGCAGTGTTGAACTTCTCTCTTGTCACTGAGTGAGGAAGCTAAAAGACAAGGAATCTCCTTTTAATAGCCGAGGGAGCCACCGTGGTGCAATGGTTAGCATGCCCACCTTGCATACACAAGGTCGCGGGTTCGATTCCTGCTTCGACCGAACACCAAAAAGTTTTTCAGCGGTGGATTATCCCACCTCAGTAATGCTGGTGACATTTCTGAGGGTTTCAAAGCTTCTCTAAGTGGTTTCACTCCAATGTGGAACGCCGTTCGGACTCGGCTATAAAAAGGAGGTCCCTTGTCATTGAGCTTAACATGGAATCGGGCAGCACTCAGTGATAAGAGAGAAGTTCACTAATGTGGTAGCACAATGGACTGAATAGTCTAAGTGAGCCTGATACATCGGGCTGCCACCTAACCTAACCTAACCTATCCTTTAATAGCCGAGCCTGAACACCATTTCCCATTGCGATGAAAAATTTAGAGTAGGTTTGAAACACTCAGAAATGTCACCAACATTCCAGAGGGAGTAATCCACCGTTGCAAAACTTTATAATGTTATAAAGTCGAAACTAGGATTGAATCCATAACCGTTTGTATGCAATTTTCCAATCTAAAAATTATAAAACAAAATGTCTTTCAAAGGAATACAATATTATACAATTCAATACTTACCAAACAACACAAAATAATTTTTCTATTTTCCCGGCTTGTCTCGTGTTTTCGTTTAAAAGTGATGCTTTGACGTTGACATTTGTCAAAACCAACATTGGGTCTGTTCGCGTACTTTTCTAGCGATATCCAATAAAAACTAGCGAAAGAGTAAATGTGCATTTTACTCTCTTTGCTTAAAATTGCTGAAAAGTACGCGAATGCAATCCAGTAACTAGAGAAAAGTAATCGTAAAGTAAGAATTAGCGGCTAAAGGTGAGTATTAAGTTCGAGTTTAGCCGCTAAAATCGCCATTTTTTCACGATTACTTTTCTCTAATAATACTTTTTAAGGAATACAAATTTTTGAAAACTTGCTTTGGGCTATTCCCCATCAAGTTATAATAAAATCTGCAACAAATATGGATAATTTTATGCCTTTTTTACTGTTTTAGTTTTCGCTTTAGTGAAAAAAGTCGAACTTAATACTCACCTTAAACTCGAACCCACCTTAAAATGTAAATAACTAAAAAGTGTTGCTTGTTCACAAATGTTATTGCACAATCAAAAAATACTAATTGTTTTTAACGTTTGAAGTTTTATAATGTGTACCAGTTTACTATTGTCCATTTGACTGGAGAGACTTTATAATTTTATTCGGATCAGCAGAAAATTTCAGCAAACTACTTACTTTTCTGCAGTATGTCTGCTGTTCCAAAATAACAGATTGTTTGCTGTTTTAGCAAAAAATCTGCTAAAACAGCAGGAATTTGTTTGCTGAAAAACAGCAGACAGCGTTAGCTATTAACAACAGACTTTTTTTCTATGAGTGTACAAGTTGTCCAATTTCGGAGATTGATTATAGGCAATATAAATAGGGACTTAAAAAGTATTAGTGATTGGATAACTGCAAATGGACTGTTCATAAACAGCGCAAAATCTAAGTGTTTAGTCATACATACACACACAAAATTATCACCAAAATTTTTTCAATTAAACACTTAATTGAATTTGGAAACGGATTCAATTAATATGTTAATTGATTCAATTAATTATTTAATCAAATCCGAATAAAATCCAATTAAAAAAATGATTGATATTTGTTACGTTTCCAATTAAAATATTAATTGATTCAATCAATTTGTTAATTAATTCGGAAATAATTTTCAATTACAAACGTGATTGAATTTTTTTCCGTTTCCAATTACATATGTGATTGATCCAATTTGTGATTGAAATTTTTAATTTTTTCTAATTTTTCTAATTTTTAGCAATGGAAAGAGCGAAAAGAGAACAAGAGAATGGGTATTTATTCAACAATGTATGATGGAGAGATCAGTCTGTGGAAGTAACTCGTAACGAACGGTTGGGTTTTTGTTTTTCGCGTAAATTGAAAAACATGATTGGCGACACTCTGTCTGCTGCTTTCAAAATGTGTGCATAAATATTTTGAACGCAACAACAAATCATAGCAAAGGGTTGAAATAAATAAAGTGTGCAACAACAAACGGACACGTGGTAAAGGTTTGAAAAAAATATATGACAGAACGCATTTGAAATTACCTGTGTTTGTGTTTTGTGGTATTGTAAAAATGGAAAACAATCTACGTTTATTGAAGGTAAAAAATTGTGAAATGTGAATACCGTTTTCCATTGAAGCCTGTTTACATTAAACGGACTAAAATAATATATTTTTTATTCATTTCTTTTAGTGACCAATTTTATTTCGTGAAATTGACCAATCAATCCCATCAACTCCATCATTTTATCAAATATATAATAATATGTTTTCAATAAAAAAGTGGGTACCGTATTGATCTTTTAAAATTATAAATTTTTTTCACTCCTAGTTTTCTTAAAACCAAGAGCGGTATGGGTTTGTTGGAAGATTCACCTTGAAGTTGCGAAGTAGCGTTGGCATTAAATTGCATTTTTGTTTTACCTGTCTTTTTCAGTTTGAACCCAAGTAGAGAGCAGTATATCTGGTATATAAACTAATGAGCTGAATTATGTAATGGTAAAAAAGTTCTTTCTTTTGGATTTAAAAATATGAAAAATATCCGATAATAATAAAAATATGTATTTTCCATTTATATTTTTTCTATTTCCAGAATTTGCAAAGTATCATCAATATAATACCAAATATTACATTGCTTTCCAATTATTTTTGTCTTTGATTGGTTCAAATTTTAATAGACGATTTTAATGTGTGGAAATTTTGGAAAGGAATTGTTACTAAAATTAAATTACCGAGCTCCTTAATACACCTTTTTATGCTAAAAGACTACAACTGCAAAAGAAGATTATAAATCTGCAACCTGGAACTAAGAATTGAACTTGATATTCTATGCAGGTAATGTTTAACTAAATTAACTTTTAGTTGTACAAAATTAAGTTCTAATTATTCTGTATACTTTCAAAAAAATTAATTTAGCTTACAGGCTGCTGAATTATTGGAAATCTAGGCGCATCTACATATTAGAAGGAACATGCTAACATGGTTATTATTATAAGGAAGATAATGATTTATATAATTTATTTTTTCACCCTATAGTTGTTATTGATAGTAGTTGTATTTGTAAGTTATGTTAGAACAAAACACAAATGACAAGAACCAAATTTATTTGTCTATTGCATAATTCAAATAATAATAAAATATTAAATATGTTTTATAAGAAACACATATTTTCTTTTATTTCAAAAGAAAAAAACTAAATACGATTTTGGGTTCGCAATATATAATTTTTTTGATCGAAATTTATAGCCAATTTCAATTAATTATTTAATTGAATGAATCAAATAGTTGATTGATTTTTGTCGCGAAATTAATTAAAATTTTAATTGATTCAATTAAAACTGTGATTGAATTTTATGTTAAAAATCAATCACGTTTTTAATTGATTCAATCACACAATTAATTGATTCCGTGACAAAAGTCAATTAAATTTTTAATTAAAAATCGTGTTGGTTTTCAATCAAAATGGGTGATTGATACTATCATTTTCGTGATTGAAGACATTTCAATTAAAAAAATGATTGAATCCGCGATTTTCGTGATTGAAATCAAAAAATTTTTTTTTGTGTGTAGGGAGGGTATAAATCCCGTGATATCATCTTCAATAGTACTAGGTAGAAATACAATAAATATAGTGGAGCAAGCTAGGAACTTGATTTTGACAAACATCTTTCTTGGTCTAATCATATAGCAATAACTACAGGAAAAATGTACAGGATGTTGGGAAATCTGTGGACTTCTCAATGGTTTACACCTCCTACAATCAGAATGCTTATTGCGAAGGGATATCTAGTTCCAACCCTTCTTTATGATTGTGAGCTTTTCCATAACTGTGATTCCGTAAGTATGAGGAAATTGCAAACTGCTTTCAATGGTGTGATATGTTTTCTCATTAATGCTTAGTTCCAAGTTCGTTTCTGCGAAAAACGAATATCTTCATCTATTGGTGGGTACTATGTTCGGTTTTTACCACTTTATTTTCGCGATTACTTTTCTTTAAATAATCAAAATTATAATTGATAAAAAACTTATTCCTGTAACGTCTTGTCGAAATCTAGAGGAACAAAAAACTGCGCATCAATTGAGTCAATTTATCTGCTTTGTGTTGAGCTGTTTTAATAAAGTAACCACGAAAATTTCAACGCGAAAAGCGAACATAGTACTTACCTTATCTACGCAAATTATGCGAAAAAATATACATTTTTTCGTGCAAAAAATCCAGGGTTGTATAAATATGTGTTTGAAAATCCAAAAAACAAAGATTTCGCATTTATTCCGCGATAACGTTTTTTATATGGAGTATAACAGTTTTTCGTGCGAAAACGTGATCTTAGTACTAGGCTTAAGACGATCCTGTTTCGGCGTACGCTGAACTAATAAGGGGGTTAACACTGGAACGAACAATGACCTTCAGATCTTTGCTTTATCTACATAAAATTATGTATCCTGGCAGTCCTCAACAGGGATGGAAAATGCAGTACTATAGTACTTTTTTCAATACTTTTTTACCCTGGTCAGTACCGTAGTACCCCCGCGAATGCGTTAGTACCTTTTGTGTAGACATTTTTGAGCCAATATCAGATATATGGTACAATAGTTTTGACAAAATATTTTAATATTTTGAGAAAGTCGTTAACAAAATTATTTGCTAATAGCCTTTAACAAATTTGGCAAAACAGACAAGTTCATGCGGGAAGAAAATCTCGATATTGTAAAATCCATAGTCACAAATACGATTTGCTTGAATTTCAATAGTGTTTTAGTCGAAAAAAGCACGTGATTCTATATTACGCTTCCACACGAACCCTATCTAGATAAGAAGTTATCGATCGCGTTCTAAAATAATAGTAATATAAAATAAAATTAATGTCGAAACTTGAGACAAAAGTAATCTACCAAAATTTGGAGAAAAATTTTACAAAAATTTTTATTTTGCAAAACTAAAGAAAATATTGTCGAAATTTTATTTCTATAGGAAATTTTTTCAAAATTTTATTTCTATAGGAAATTTTGTCAAAATTTTATTTCTATAGGAAATTTTTGCTGCAAGTAGAGGATGCTGATGAGGAATGTGGTAATTCCGAAATGTGCGTCCATCCAACCATCTTGCAGTCTATAGGGCTTTGCCCAAATAAATTTGACAAAGATTCTTTTCCTCCGTTGGTTATGCTACTCTTGTAGTTTAGTCAACACAATGGTTTTAAAGCTGAGATCAACACAACAAATATAGGAAATTTTGTCAAAATTTTATTTCTATAGAACATTTTGTCAAAATTTTATTTCTATAGAAAATTTTGTCAAAATTTTATTTCTATAGAAAATTTTGTCAAAATTTTATTTCTATAGAAAAGTTTGTCAAAAATTTATTTTTATTTATCCAGAGAAAATTTATGTAGTACCATAAAGTAGAGCTGTGGCAGCCGCGATTACAATACTACGGTAGTCTTTGTAAGCGAATATAAGACTAACAAAAGAAAATATTTAAAATTTAGGAGTTGGCAAACAAAATTTTATTTTCTCAATTCAATTTAAGGGAGCTCTCAACGATAATCTTCCAATGGAACTTTTGTTAAAATTTAGTGAAAAGTACTTTTTCGCTCAAAAAAGTACCTTTTTTGTACTTTCTTAAAAATTGTATTTTCCATCCCTGGTCCTCAATATCTTTATGAAAATTTAAGATTTATGCGTTCAAACAGAGGTAAACGTCTAATTCAGATAAGGCACCGTTTGTATATTTAGGAATACCATTTTTTCATATACTGTTATATCTAATTATATGAGTAATATCTAATAAGATATATCATACCAATTACATATACCATAAATTGCAACATATCTAACCATCCATGTATGTTCTTATATGAGTAATGACAATAAATCAAATATTATTATTGGAAATAGAAATAGATTTTGTTTATTTCAAGCCTTTAAAATGTGTTTTTTTTAATATTTGCCTTTCATTCCATAATTTACACGTTTTCCACTAATCAAATGAATGAATGTATTTCGAACATTTTGCGTAAGTTAATTGCACCATCTGATATCTTTAGGTTGTTCATTATTTCCTTTCGTACTTGTTTAACTCTTTGTGCATGTTTTGTCAATGCACCATTGTGAGACTCAGAAGGACCACAGCAGGCCCCATCTTTCAATTGCAACAATTGATGCACGTTATATGTCATGGACTGTTTCATGTAATGTTTGAAATTCTTTAACATAGTAATTGATTAATTAATTTGTTTTTTTCACATAAGTAATTTGTTTAAACATACGATAAGCAAAATTCAATTTTGGTAATAACCTTCTGGTAATACAGAGTAAAACGTTGATATAGAGTAGAAAAATACATTTCAGTATTGAAATGATCTTATAAAATGTGATATTCTGGCAAACATTTGCCGCGGTCGAATATTTTTCAGGAGTTCGTCTAACGTAGTTATTAGGATTTTTCCCGGGAACGGAATCCCGGGAAATTGCTATTTTTTCGCTCTCGCTTTCCCGGGAATGAAGTGCGGGAATTCCCGGGAAATTTTCTTTACAATATTTTATGTATAATATAGGGTTTTATATGACAAATGACAGTTGAAATCTAGTTAAAGTGGATTTTGGAAGTGTAATGTGAATAACTATGGTACCAAGTCGTAGCCTTGTGGAACATACATAGTCGTGGGTTCTAATCCAGAATCCAACGGGCTCCCAATAGTTAAAAAGAAGTTTGCTAATTTATGATTGTCACATTTCTGTAAACCGACATTCCGATAGAATGTTAACTGAGTAACCCTTTAAAAACAACGGGACATTTTACCTTATGTAACCCACATTGGCAATTGCATAATTTCAAAATTTCTTAATTATTGCAAGGATGTTTTTTTATGAAATAAGAAAATTCCAACCTTTTTTAAGATAGTTACTTTAATTTCAAATGTATACCTTATACACATTAGGCTTGAAATCTATAAAATTTGGGTTTTAAAGCCCTTATTTATAGGGCATACGACAACTGAAATCTAGTTTTGTTTTCTTATACGAACGGTCCCATCGCCCACTTTCCTCCCCTTCCGACCTTGAGGGCCTCGTCCCCATGACGTAGGGACAGCGTAGACACCATGATCCAGCTACAGAGAAGTACTCATCAGCCGGATATATTAAAACACAAGATCAAATATTAGGTTATTCAATAAAACTAATGTATTAGTTATCCAAATATGCTAAAATTCTAGATTTCATCATATCAATACTAAGGTTAGTGTCAACTAGATGATAGATTGAATTAAAAATAATGCACATCCTACGAATAGGCTCCACAGAAGCATAATTCGAACGTTGAAAATCAATGTAAAGAAACTGGTAATTCCTAGATGCCCTAAAAGAAACATTTATCCTAATCCTAGATATCAATTCCGAGCATGGAATATCCCCACTAACTATACATCATCATGGAGCTCAACATCGTCCGTCGGCTCCTAAGAGTAGGCAAATTAATCAGCCTCAATCTAGAAGTGTATGAAGGAAGAACAAAATCACTGTTCCAATGAAGATGTCTCCAATCGAACAAGAATAACTGCTTCTGAACCGATTCTATCCTATCAACGTAAACTTCTGAACCGATTCTATCCTATCAATGTAAACTTCATATTGAGGATCCCACACGATAGAACCATACTCTAGAATGGGTCTAACAAGGGCAGTAAAAAGCCTCTTTGTAACATAAGGGTCCGAAAAGTTAAGTGGATTTTGTAATGTGAATGTCCCTTTTGGGAATATTGACTGAACATGTGCATTTATTGACCCCGTTGAACGATGGTGAAATCCAAATAAGTTTCTTTCATTTTCAAACAGTTTTTTAGTGTTACAAAAAATCCCACTATATTAATAGTGTTCTTCCGAAAACTATACCGAAGAGACTGCCTTAACCATTGTCAAAATGTTTTGTATTACAAAATATTTCGTATTTTAGTATGATTTATGGCTGATGTAAGAGAACAACATAATAAAGGGTGATTCTTTTGAGGTTAGGATTTTCATGCATTAGTATTTGACAGATCACGTGGGATTTCAGACATGGTGTCAAAGAGAAAGATGCTCAGTATGCTTTGACATTTTATCATGAATAGACTTACGATCTGCCACAACGTCGAATTTTCAGTGAATGGGCCCTAGAAAAGTTGGCAGAAAATCCGCTTTTTTATCGACAAATTTTGTTCAGCGATGAGGCTCATTTCTGGTTGAATGGCTACGTAAATAAGCAAAATTGCCGCATTTGGAGTGAAGAGCAACCAGAAGCCGTTCAAGAACTGCCCATGCATCCCGAAAAATGCACTGTTTGGTGTGGTTTGTACGCTGGTGGAATCATTGGACCGTATTTTTTCAAAGATGCTGTTGGACGCAACGTTACGGTGAATGGCGATCGCTATCGTTCGATGCTAACAAACTTTTTGTTGCCAAAAATGGAAGAACTGAACTTGGTTGACATGTGGTTTCAACAAGATGGCGCTACATGCCACACAGCTCGCGATTCTATGGCCATTTTGAGGGAAAACTTCGGAGAACAATTCATCTCAAGAAATGGACCGGTAAGTTGGCCACCAAGATCATGCGATTTGACGCCTTTAGACTATTTTTTGTGGGGCTACGTCAAGTCTAAAGTCTACAGAAATAAGCCAGCAACTATTCCAGCTTTGGAAGACAACATTTCCGAAGAAATTCGGGCTATTCCGGCCGAAATGCTCGAAAAAGTTGCCCAAAATTGGACTTTCCGAATGGACCACCTAAGACGCAGCCGCGGTCAACATTTAAATGAAATTATCTTCAAAAAGTAAATGTCATGGACCAATCTAACGTTTCAAATAAAGAACCGATGAGATTTTGCAAATTTTATGCGTTTTTTTTAAAAAAAAAGTTATCAAGCTCTTAACAAATCACCCTTTATATATTGTTAGCTGTCCAGAGAGCGCCTTATAACCGTAGCTTTAGGCGACTTCTAATTTATTCAAATATTTAAATGTATTCCACATCGAAGCAGGTTTCCCTTTGACCGGGATCCCGGGAAATTCGAAAAAATTCCCGCTTTCCCGGGAATGAAAAAAGTCCGGGAAAAAGAAACCCCCATTAGTTATATATTACGATATTCGCAAGTCCACATTTTTGTCAACCAAGGTTTAGTAGTTGTTTTCTAACACCCAACAAAACCGAATGGACAATAATGGACGTTTAAACGCGCGTCATATATAAAAAACTAAAGGGTGATTCTTTTGAGGTTAGGATTTTCATGCATTAGTATTTGACAGATCACGTGGGATTTCAGACATGGTGTCAAAGAGAAAGATGCTCAGTATGCTTTGACATTTCATCATGAATAGACTTACGATCTGCCACAACGTCGAATTTTCAGTGAATGGGCCCTAGAAAAGTTGGCAGAAAATCCGCTTTTTTATCGACAAATTTTGTTCAGCGATGAGGCTCATTTCTGGTTGAATGGCTACGTAAATAAGCAAAATTGCCGCATTTGGAGTGAAGAGCAACCAGAAGCCGTTCAAGAACTGCCCATGCATCCCGAAAAATGCACTGTTTGGTGTGGTTTGTACGCTGGTGGAATCATTGGACCGTATTTTTTCAAAGATGCTGTTGGACGCAACGTTACGGTGAATGGCGATCGCTATCGTTCGATGCTAACAAACTTTTTGTTGCCAAAAATGGAAGAACTGAACTTGGTTGACATGTGGTTTCAACAAGATGGCGCTACATGCCACACAGCTCGCGATTCTATGGCCATTTTGAGGGAAAACTTCGGAGAACAATTCATCTCAAGAAATGGACCGGTAAGTTGGCCACCAAGATCATGCGATTTGACGCCTTTAGACTATTTTTTGTGGGGCTACGTCAAGTCTAAAGTCTACAGAAATAAGCCAGCAACTATTCCAGCTTTGGAAGACAACATTTCCGAAGAAATTCGGGCTATTCCGGCCGAAATGCTCGAAAAAGTTGCCCAAAATTGGACTTTCCGAATGGACCACCTAAGACGCAGCCGCGGTCAACATTTAAATGAAATTATCTTCAAAAAGTAAATGTCATGGACCAATCTAACGTTTCAAATAAAGAACCGATGAGATTTTGCAAATTTTATGCGTTTTTTTTTTTAAAAAAGTTATCAAGCTCTTAACAAATCACCCTTTATTATATATTTATTCATATATATTTACACCTTTGCAGGGAACTTTGGGATATTGATGGACTGCAACTTAAAACTAAAACGCTATTACTTCTCGCACGCGTTCACGAAAAAGCTGGTAATAACGATCGTGCATTGGTTACTTTAACTAAGGCCAAAGAAAATCAGTACATCATTCACAGGCGCTCAACAATTCACCAAGCCAGCAAAGTAAAAGAGTCCGTTAAAATGTTATCGAAGTAAGTTTTTTTATTAAATTATACTTATAAATTATTTGGAATTATAGCCCTTTCCGATATTTTTCACCAACTGTGTAATCGGTCATTCCTTTACCTGCGACTCCGCAAGTTCCAATTCCCACACGACCTTCAACATTTTCAGGAGAAGCAAAAATACTTTTTACTGGCATTCCCTGTTTTTTGGACTGTTTTGATGTAAAATGAAGCCATTTATTCTTATCCAACTCACGCTCCTCCTCCAGTTCTTTGAATCTTTGTTGTTTTTTCTGTTTACGTTTTTTGAGATACTCTTTTTGATTGGGTCTATGGCGTTTGTTAGTGGGAAACACTTCATTACGGGTTGTGCGTTCACGAAGCTCCTTTAGATGAGTTGTAGAACGATTTTGATATGCCTCAAAAATGACATTAACTTCTCCATCTTCAGATATACCTTCAATTGTAGCATCATAGTATTGCCCGTCTTCCGTCCATTTGGCTTGGCAGACATCCCCAACTTTCCATATTCTACCAGGGACAGTACATGTTTTGGCGTGCATCAAACCCGTCTCTATGTCATTGTAATGAAGAGATGGGGTCTTCACTGGCTCTACGTATGCAGATTTGTTATGTTCTTCCAATTGTGTTTTTACAAGATCTCTTGACAGTTCTATAACCTCTTCCAAATCTTTTTTTAGTTTCAATAACTCCTCATTTTTTGGGTCGGTGAGCAAAGCAGCCTCCACCTGAAGGTTTCAAACACACATTTAATAAAGTTTGAATGGATATTTCACATCAAATTTACCTGTTGGAGTTGTAGTTTATAATTTTGTAGGTCGTCGCTCATCTCGAAGTTTGTCACAAAAAAATCGATAAACAACAGTTGTTTACACCTGCGTGAAGATAGCGACGTCGCTAACTTTCGATAACAGGGTTATCGAAAAAATAACAGGGTGACACAGAGACGACAAAAACTGAATTAATATAAGACGGACAGACAGAATATATAATGAAATTTATGTATTTCCGTGCTTAAAAACAATTTATACACAGAATATGGTAGAGAACATCTTTACCTACAATTTGGTGTGCCACTTGTGCCTGTTCAATGTTATTTATCTTGGTTATTACTGGGTACTGGTGGTCAGGACACTCCCATGTGGAGTCCAGGAATGGACTTCGTACACAAATGTGACAACGGAACTTGGTAGAGGTCATCAATACCTACAATTTGGTATACCACATGTATCTGGGAAACGCCGAGTGTATAACAAAATTTTCCAGAAACTGTTGGACGCACTGGTGGTCAGGACAGTATTTCTAGCGCTGAGGCCAGGAATGTATTTCGTATACAAAAGTGACAACGGAACTTGGTAGAGGACATCAATACCTACAATTTGGTATACCACATGTATCTGGGAAACGCCGAGTGTAGAACAAAATTTTCCAGAAACTGTTGGACGCACTGGTGGTCAGGACAGTATTTCCAGCGCTGAGGCCAGGAATGGACTTCGTACACAAAAGTTACAACGGAACTTAATAGAGGATATTATTCCCCACAATTTGGTGTACCACATGTATCTGGGAAACGCCGAGTGTAGAACAAAATATTCCAGAAACTGTTGGACGCACTGGTGGTCAGGACAGTATTTCCAGCGCTGAGACCAGGAATGGACTTCATACACAAAAGTGACAACGGATATTGATAGAGGACATCAATACCTACAATTTGGTATACCATATGTACCTGGGAAACGCCGAGTGTAGAACAAAATTTTCCAGAAACTGTTGGACTTAGTGGTGGTTCGGACAGTATTTCCAGCGCTGGGGCCAGGAATGGACTTCGTACACAAAAGTGACAACGGAACTTGGTAGAGGACATCAATACGTACAATTTGGTATACCACATGTATCTGGGAAACGCCGAGTGTAGAACAAAATTTTCCAGAAACTGTTGGACGCACTGGTGGTCAGGACAGTATTTCAAACGTTAAAGCCAAAAATAAACATTAAACACGAAAAGGAAAACATAACTTAAAATGGGATTTAATAACTTAAATTCTTTCATATGTATAAAGATCATTTATTACATATGTACAATTAATATCATGTTTTTTCTTTTCAATAAATATTGTGATGACATGTCAATCGTGCAAAGGGTGCATATTTAAAGCACGTGTTTCGTAAGTTATCTTGGTAACTCTGCTAAAAGTGTTATAACACATAACAAAATGGCGGACTGGTGTATAACAGATTCCATGGCATATGTGTGTAAGGTAGTTGCACTTAAAGAGCTCATCACACATATTTTTGTTTTCATTAAAAATGTAGATTATTAATTGCACATAAAATAATAAATTGATTTATGGGTAGAATAAACTACATTCATTAAAAATGTAGATTATTAATCACACATAAAATAAATAAATTGATTTATAGGAAGAATAAAATACTTCCTGCGAAAATTGAACAAAATTGTACTTCACATTTTGAGATTTGCACAAAGTGTTGTTAAAACTAGGAAAAATTATTGCCTTGGTGTACTTTATAACTACACCCAGAAAACAAATTCGTTGCCTCAACCGAATTATTTGCCAACCGAAAGTAGGTGGTTCCATCAACTATCAATGATATCTGTCAGCAATTGTATGCTTGAAATCTTTCGTTTTCGAGAATTTTGCCTTTCAATACAAAGGTGAGATATCATATAATAAAAACATTCATATCATTGTGTGAACATAGTATAGAAGTACGTCCCCATTGCAATCTTACTTTTTCTAGATTTGCAAATAGCATTTTCATATTAATACTATGTTCACATTATACCCGATGTCTACTTACAATGGATTTCAGTTGAAATATCTACGAATTTCAGTAGTTTTGCAATTGGATTTCAACAAAATCCACTGCTCATGCACAATTGGTGATCACATCAGGGAGTTTTTATTTTTGACAAAATGCGAACAAAATGCAACCCAATAAACACAAACGTTTGAAAAATGCTAAATTTCAACAATTTTTCAAACATTTTTTCAAAGGATTAGGGTAATATTCAAGTTGAAAAATTGTTGAGAAAATCGCGTTCTCAACAAAAAACAGACATTACCCTCAATAGTGAAGTTCAACACATTAGCAATAATAGGTCTGTTTTCTTATTGCACTGATAACCAGTGCAAAAATAAAACGCAAAACGTCTAACCAGTTCAATTTTCGATTTTGATTGGCAACACTTGGTCGTCAAATGTCAAAATCAAAGTTATTGTTTACAAATAAAAATAGGGGGTATACATTTAATAATCAATTTATAGAAATAAGTGTACCAAAAACGAAAGAGTGATTATTAATTTTAAAGGATTTGCTGCTTGCCTTTCAAAAACAAATGACTGCTGGCAACAGTTACGTGCGTGGAAACAGATTCAGTGCGTCATGTTTATCAACCAAACGCGTGGAAATATGGGAATTTGCTCAAGTGGTGGATTTACAAGTGGCTAATACCACAAGCATGTGTGGTATAGAAATGGATATGCCAATTGCATCAAAATCACAAAAGCCTAGCGTAGAATTACAGACTTCAGCCAGCCATCACAAGAGGGAGAGAATATACAGGAAATATAATTCAACTTAATACCACAAATTATTTAATTAAACACCATGTCATCGCAAAATGTAAAATAATTTACCCACGCCGAAGTTGCCAAAAATATTACAAAAGAAAAGAATTGGTTCATAATCCACAACAACGTGTATGACGTGACCCCTTTTCTCAATGAGCATCCTGGTGGTGAAGAAGTCTTGATCGAACAAGCTGGTAAAGATGCTACAGAAAATTTCGAAGAAGTTGGTCACAGTTCATATGCCCGTGAAATGATGCAACAATACAAAATCGGTTAACTAGTTGCTGAAGAGCGTACAAATGTCCCAGAAAAATCCGAACCCACATGGAATACTGAGCAAAAGAACGAGGAATCGTAATGAAGTCATGGCTGATGCCTTTTGTCTTGGGTTTAATAGCCACCTTGGTTTATAAGTTTTTCTTTGGAACGAAATACCAATAATTGTAGGCAGAGAAAAACATCACCACCACCAGCCACAAACAAATATCGCAAGTTTATTTGTATATTTAGTTGAGAAAGGGATTTCTTGCTGTTTTAGACCATAAAACAAGTCATACAAAAAACAAAAACAAAACATATACAGTGACTCACAAAAATATTCTTTTTTATATCTTGAAATCGCAAACCGCTTAACATTTATATGAAAAAGTTTTATTAAAATGTTTCCATGGATATACATAACAGCAAAACGTAAACAAAAATCGTGAAATTAATTTTATTGTATTATTTTTAATCATTAAATCAAAAAACTACAAAAAAAGCTCACAAAAGTATTCGTCGTATCAGTAATCACATTGTATGAGACACGTTTCTTGAGAGATTTTGCCCCATTCTTCTTGTAACACTTTTTTTAAGGGCTGTCCAAGATGAAATTTGGTTTTGTCCGATCCACGGTTCCAAATGAGATCCTAGTTTTCAATGGGGTTGCTACCTGGGCTTTGTGGTTGCGTTTTGAGATATTTAGTGTTGTGAAGGAGCCATATTTTCACATCCCAGGCCGTGTGTTTGAGGTGTTTGCTTGTTGGAACAAGGAGTCTTTGTCACGAAATCCCATTTTAGAGGCGCTGGAGTGAAGATTTTCTTTCAAAATTTTTAAATATGTTAAAAAACATTTAGGCGTTCATGGTTCCATCAATAAAAACTAAGTTTCATTACACTTGTTTTTACATTTTTTATTTTCAAGGTTTCCTTAAGCTTTCGCCGTGAAAATAAAAAATGTCGAAAAGTGTAAGACAAAAGTTTTTATTATTTTAAAATGTATTAAGAAAATGTAACCATTAAAAAATTAGTTTTATTTTAGTTATCGGAATTATTATTTCTTCAGCAAATTAACTTAACTTTATTCATTTTTGGATTATGTTTGTATAATTAACCCTCTAATGCCCCAATTTTTTGGCCATCTGAATAAATATTTAATGTTAACGACACAAAAGCAAGAAAACTAAACAAGAAAACTTTATAGGTAAAATTCAGTATATGCTGCAAAGCCTCTTGAACAGTTCCAACTGTTTTCTTTTTATTTTACCCATTTTTATTGTGTTAAGGTGTGTTTTACTAAAAGCTTCCTTATTTATTGAAGCCCGCCTAAAGGTGGGATTGGGCATTAGAGGGTTAACTAAAGAATAGAAAAATTATACACAAATGAAGCGTAAATATCTAAAAAATTCATGAAAATTTTAAATTTTACCGCAAAATCCAAACCAAAATCATACTGTCTTGGTGAATATTTTCTAAATAATGATGAAGAAGGCAATTTTATTATTATATACTATTCCAAATGCTATTTTTATACCCTCCACCATAAGATGGTGGTTTTTTAAGTTTGTCATTCCGTTTGTAACAGATCGAAAAATTGCTCTAAGACCCCATAAAGAATAGGGTGGTTAAATTTTCAAGGGCCGATGTTGATTTTGAATAAAACACAAACTATTTAGGACATTATTGTAATTTTATTTTATTATGATATATTCGTATTACTCAATTATGTATGGAACAAACTATAGGCCAAATAGACGCCGCGACCTCGGTGGCACACCTCCTTCCGATGGTCCAAATTTTCCATGACGCTGGGGCATAATTGAGGTTCTATGCCGTTAATGTGCCGAATTATCTCGTCCTTTAGCTATTGAATTGTTGCTGGCTTATCGACGTACACATTTTCTTTCAAATATGATCTTGGCGGTCAATTGACATTGCCATTACGTGAGATAACACGGACATTAAATTTGTTGCGCAAAAGAGCCATTGTTTCGTTAGCTGTGGGGCAAATACGGGCCATACAAAGTTCGTTATCATCTTACGATAGCGAACACCATTCACAGTAACTGCCTGACCGGCCTCATTTTGGAAAAAATACGACCCGATGATGGTCGGTCCGTCTGTTGAAATCACGCCAACTTCCGTTCGAAACAAGCTATCGACTTGAAACTTGGCACAAGAAGTTGTTATTGATATAGGTCGTATCTTATTGGAAAAGGGCCATATCGCATTACTTTACGTATAGCCCTCATATAAACCGATCCCCAGATTTGACCTTCGGAGACTCTTGGAGGGGCAAAATTCATCCGATCCGGTTGAAATTTGGTACGTGGTGTTAGTATGTGGTTTCTAACAACCATACAAAAATTGGTCCATATCGGTATTGGGCGGGGCCGACTATATCATACCCTAAACCACCCCATGCGAATTAGTAAACATAAGCAAGGGTATCATTGGTATAGGTTTGGGAGATGAACCGAATTTCCTTATTTATGAAAATTAAGCAGTATACACTCAAAAAAAGGCATGTCCTGTTACAAAGATTTTGTCTTTACTTTAAAAATTTACTTTTTCCCTTTCCTTTTTTTCCTTTTTTTTAAATCCGAGCCAAAGAAGCGGAGAATACTAGTAAGGATATTTTTAAGACACATTTTTTTTAAATTTCGGTTTTGTGTACTTCTTTCTAGGAAGCGAATTTTAAGTTTTCATTTTTTCAGCTTTTGTTCTCCATATGCTATTAAAATCCTTTAAAACGAGTTAACAACTTTATTTTCCAAATTCAGACTCGACTTCCAGTATACTCATAGAAAAAGTCTGCTAAAAACAGCAGTAGATGTCTGCTGTTATATTTTTGTACTTCACGGCCTAATGAACAACAATTTATAAAATTTTTATACCCTGCGCCACACTGTTGAACAGGGTATTATAAGTTAGTGCATATGTTTGCAACACCCAGAAGGAGACGAGATAGACACATGGTGTCTTTGGCAAAAATGCTTAGGGTGGGCTCCTGAGTCGATATAGCCATGTCCGTCTGTCCGTGAACACATTTTTGTAATCAAAGTCTAGGTCGCAATTTAAGCCCAATCGACTTCGAATTTGGCACAAGTATGTGTTTTGGGTCAGAATAGAACCCTATTTTTTGATTTTGGAAGAAATCGGTTCAGATTTAGATATAGCTCCCATATATATCTTTCGTCCACTTATACGGCCCTAGAAGCCAGATTTTAACCCAAATTTGGTAGAAATTTTGCACTAGGAGTACAATTGGTAGTATAGTCAAATGTGCCAAATTTTATTGAAATCGGTTCAGATTTAGATATAGCTTCCATATATATCTTTCGTACGATATGCACTTATATGGATTCAGCCTGAGTTTTACCCTGATTTAGTTGAAATTTTGCTCAAACATAACGCTTGGCCATATAGTCACGAGTGCAAAATTTGATTGAAATCGGTTCAAATTTAGATATAGCACCCATATATATCTTTCGTCCGATTTAGACTCATATGACAACAGAGGCCAAAGTTTACTACCGATTTTCGTGAAGTTTTGCACAGAGAGTAGAATTAACATTCTAGCAATGCTTGGTAAATTTGATTGAAATCGATTCAGATTTAGGTGTCGTTATGTGTGTCAAATTTGGTTAAAATCTTTAATATTTTAGATATTTAAGTGTGTAAAGTTTGATCTGATTTGGTTCAGATTTAGATAAAACCCCCATATATTCGTGTTTCCAGTTATTACAAATATGACCAAAATTCCCACACTTTAGACAAAACTCTGTGATGATTTCCTCATATCTTAGTCATATCCTGTAGTGCCAGAATTTCCACAGAACAGTTGATTTTTAAATAAGGCTCCAAGTCGCTCGACTTGACCAAATAATATGTTTCAACCCACACTTGACCACATATCTTGGCGAGATCTACCAATATCCTTTTAAAATCGCCACTGGTGAGTAGCAAAAATTGCAAATATTACTAAAATTTTCCTATATTTGGTATACATATGTATCGCCTGATAAATCATAAATGTCCTTTTGTACACTTGCATTAAAATTTCTCTCGCTTCATATTTCCCACATTTTTTACTAACATTGTGTTTCATCCCATGGTGATAGCCGATTTTAATTCTAGTGTTTTTGTACAAATATTCTCTTCATTATAAGTATTTGTATCTGGAAATGCAAACCTTTGCATAGCTCCCAGCAAATTTGAAGTAGTTAAGGTGGTAACACAAATGTTGGTATACATAGTGGTGAAGGGTATAATATAGTCGGCCCAGCCCGACTTTAGACTTTACTTACTTGTTTTTTACTAACATTGTGTTCCACCCCAGGGCATTAGCCGACATAAATTTTAAGTCAATAGAATTTTGGTCTTAAATATATTGTCGGTTCAGATTTAAATGCATGTATATGGGAACATAAATCTTTATATATACCACTCAAAAAATTTGAAGGAATTCAGATGGTGTCGAAAATGTAGATCACAAAGTGGTGCAGGGTATAATATAGTCGGCCCTGTCCGACTATAGACTTTCCTTACTTGTTTTTCTATAGAAAAATTTGTCAAAATTTTATTTCTATAGAAAATTTTCTCAAAATTTAGCATATTTATTGAAAATGTATTTCTATAGTAAATTTTCATATAATGTTATTTCGTGCTGATGGTCACTGATTCTTAAAAAACCTCTAATATAAATCTTTCGACCGATTATAAATTCAATTTTGCGAAATTGCCTAAAAATGTATACCCTGCGTCGCACTCTTTATAGAAGTATTACAATATACATTGTCCAAATCGAGTGAGATAAATAGCAACATAAACCTTTATACAAAGCACTCAACAAAATTGAAGGATTGAGATTTTATCAAAATGTGGATCTAAATACAAAGTTGTGTATATTATAGTCTGCCCCGCCAGACTTCAGATTTCTTATTATTATTATTATTTTTTTTGACTAAAATTATGTTTCGTCCCATAAAGTTAGATTCAAATATTAAGTACATAGATTTTGTTGAAGTGTATACAATTTTGTCTAAATCGGTGCAGATTCAAATTCATGCATATGGGAATATCAACCTTTATATAGCTCGCAACAAACTTGAGATGGTATCAATGAATTTGGTCCACAATGAAGGGTATAATACATTATTTTTTTATTAAACATAGGAACGACATTGGCCTGAATTCGAAACATAGAGTACAAGTACACACACTTTTTCATTAGAAATAAGTTGTTTTAGCACACTATACGAGTGCTGGAGATCATGATCGCACTGAATAATCCATGTAGACGATATTTCCCGTGATTGTTATGGTAATATTACATGGGACAAACTGTTTTTGAAGATTTCCAAAAGCATAGTGCCCTCTATACTCTATAAATCGGAGCCATAACATGTCCAAAAAACGACCCCCAGACCATAATATTACCCCCACCATTATTGAAGGAACTGTTTTTATTTCTTGGATTAAGACTTTTCTTTGGACCTTCGTACTAAACTTCCACCACCCGAGCCATGCAATTTAAACTTTGATTTGTAGGAAAATAAAACACATTTCACTCATTCTCATGCCATTTAAGGTGTTTTTGTAAAAATTTAAGGCGCGGTTAAATTTTTTCGAACTCCATAATTATTGTGAGTCTCACGAAATACAGAGAAGGCCTTTGACGAAATGTCCAAATGAAATCGTCACTTCCGTGAGAGTTCCTTTATTGGAAGTTGTTAGAGACGCTACATTTAAAGTTGGGCCACTAGATATTTCTACATAATTCGATACATATCCCTGTTTTTGTTGCAGTGAAACAAAATTTAAACAAATACTTCTGTTTTGTTTATTTACATTTGCTTTTGTTTTTTCTTCTTTTCAGTATGTGACATTCACTTGAGATGTGTTCCTCCCCAGTATTTTAGTTAGTTGCCAATTCATATTTTGACAACTACAAAATTCGCATATAATGGTGACTCTGGTGCGACTTGCACTGATAGTTGCACTGGATAGAACACCAGTGCAACGATTGCCATACAAAAGTTCTATCCACTGCAAAAAGAAAACAGCCCTAATATCTCAAGTGTTATCCTCAAATTGAAATGCATCGCTACTCAATAATTTGTCAAACAATTTTCGATGCGAGTCAATTTCAAAATTAACACCGTTGCAAATACTTTTCAACCTAAATTTGTATGAATGATATCCCCACTTCAAATTGAAAGTCAAAGCCAAAATTCTATGAATTTGGTATAATTTATTCATTTTCATCAAAATAAAATATATAATAATACACTACAATACCAATTGATAAATAATAATCTTATTAAACATATCAACAAATAAGAACAAAAAAAAAAAAAAAACAAACAAACAATAAAACTCTAAATATCTTAAACATCATTAGTAAACACTTTTGCATTGATAATTCGATTTCCTTCCTTTTGGTGTCATAAAACAGCATTAAAACTTATTAACATGCGGGCAATTTGAAATTAGGAACGTACTGGACCGCGTGTTAGAATTGATTTCCAGCAGAAGGAATTCACAAAATATCAATTTTAAACTGTTAATAGCATATGAATTAAACTGACGATGTGATGCACATTTTCATCCAGAAGTTGTTGATTTCAACAATTTGTTGTTTTTAACAATTTTAATTGGTTGCACTTGTAATGTTTCCGGAAACTTTTTCTTGTCCATAAGCCACTCATTTTTCATTGGTCAGCTTCTTAATGTTTGCAAGAATGTAGCATCCAAAGATCTTAGTTTTCTGCAAAGAGATTTAAATTTAGTGACTTGATTTAATTTTTCATATTGACGTACCAATTATTATAAACTATTTGAAGCAGTTCCAGTTAATTGTCCACCATTTTTTTCATCGGTCAGCTTTTTAATGTTTTCAAGAACGTAAAATCCATAATTTTAGTTTTCTGCAAAGAGATATACATTTAGTGATTTCTGTGTCGCCCTGTTATTTTTTGATAACCTTGTTATCGAAAGTTCACCCAGGTGTTTACTTAGCAACGCTGAATCCAAGTTCTGGCAAATTTTTCATTGTCCATAAAGAGATGTAGTGTTGTAAATTTTGATTACTTTTGACTACTCGTTACTACTCGTTACTTTTATAAAAAAAATTAAAAAAGACACTTTTTAATAATATCTTCCTCTTTTTTAAATTTAAAAACAGTATAAAAAAGCAAATTCTATTATCCAGTTTTATTCTAGTGTTATAAAATGTGGTGTTGTAGATATATGGGTCTCGTTAGAAAAAGATTTTCACCAATCACTCAAATTTTTAGAGCCAATTTCGTATTCACTATTTGGTATTTTTTCGTCAGGGTATATCTAAATGGCATTGTGTATTACTGATGCTTGCTATTTGCAAACTTTTTAAATCCACCATTGACAGTGGATAAAAATATTTAGCGATCATTTTTATCGTGAGACCCAATGTTGAAATTTTCCAAGGGTTTTTGAATAAGCTTGGGTACCTTCTCTGAAAACAATTGGATTGAACCAGCTGAAGTCAACGACATTATTATTCGTACTATTCGCATGAGACGTGATCCATGTGATGCTTTAAATTATAGCTCCCACCTACACCCAATGAAATTTTTTTCAAATGCAAACGTTGTTAAGAAATCAGATAAATTTTTCACTTTCTTCAAAGGTGAAGCCATATATCCTTTTCGTGTTATTTTAACTAATAAAACCATTTTCGAAAACTTCAATTAATATTTTCCAAGAAGTTAAGAATTTTACTTCAAACCGCCAACTTACCGTCAGAAGAAAAAAACTGGCATTGAAGATATTGAGTACTCTTTTACTAGTAACGAGTACTCAAAAAATTAGTCAGTAACGAGTACTTGTAATCAAATACTCGTTACTTTCCCAACTCTAAAGAGATACCACACTTATGGTGGTTATGGAAAGATAATTGAGAAGAAGATACAGTCTTGTTATTGCAAAACTGAAGCACCAGAGGACTCTGCCTACAAAATATCATAAAGTTTGCGTCGACGTGTCCCTCAAATGTACTGCCGTTTGCGTCGGAAGATATAACATTTGTGTTTTTCATAAATTTCTGAATAAAAACCCACAAAAGCAATACCAAAACGATTGTAGAAAATTAAATTAAAACGTATGTGTATTTTAAAACGAATATTCATTATGGTTTTATGTGAATATTGCCGTTTTAAATTTATTCCTGGGCAGAGCTGCTTTGGAAAAAATTGACAAATAAAACAATTTTTTTCTCATAGCCCTCTACACCTTGACATTTGTTTTCTCTTTATAAGAGCACAATGCTTAATCTTGTTATACTTAATTATCTTTGTGCAAATCAAAGTGTAACGTTGCCATAAGGTAACGGCGAAGTATGATAAGTATTAAGCTGAGTATTATGTTCGAGTTTAGCCGCTAAAATCGTCATTTTATTCTAAAGTGAAAACTAAATCAGTAAAAAAAGATTTCATTATAACTGGATGGAAAATAGCCCAAAGCAAATTTTCACAAAGTTATCGTTAGCGGCTAAAGGTGGGTATTAAGTTCGAGTTTAGCCGCTAAAATCGTCATTTTTGCACGATTACTTTTCTTCAATAATCCATTTTATGGAATACAAACATTGTGAAAATTTGCTTTGGGCTATTCCCCATCTAAACATATTTCTTTATTAACTGATATATTATCCCGACTGCGATATACAGTGGGGAGCAAGAAGCTTCATGGTATGGGGATGGTGACACACTTGGCTGTGGGTTAGTGATAAGGAATCATGAAAAAAGGAGACTACCTTGACATTGTGCAATCAAATTTGACTGAGTACCTTGAGGATCAAGTTGTTTTTCAAAAAGACGGCAAACCCAAGCATTCTTACAAACTAGTAAGGAAATGGTTGTCGGAGCACAGTTATCAAATGCTCTAAAGGCTACCAAAAAGCCCTGATGCCAATCCCATTGAGAATAAAAGTGTTTGAAATTACACCAAAAACTAGCGATGAGATCTAGAGCCCAGTTCAGCACAATTAGTCGGATATTCCAAAAGAATTAATAAAAAACTTAATAGAAATATGTCAAGTTAAAACCATAATTAGAAATAAAGGACTATGGGCTAAATATTAAGACATTAGATTTATATGTATTATACATAAAGTGCAAAACTGAATTCAGACTTTTATTTTATTTTAATAAACGCATTATGATTTTTGCGAATGTACAGTTTTGTTTATCAGGAAATAAAGTATAAAAGAAATAAATTTCGTAGCAATTGGGCTCAATAGACGTTTTTATTAAGCAAATCCTAAGTGGTCAACATGCACTCGGTTTTGCTCCCCATTGCACCCAGAAAAAAGTGACCACTTCTTTAAGTTAAAATGAACTCATTGTGAAGAAAGTTGATGCGATATGATTTTCGTAGAATGCATTCCATATATTAGTTAACATTTTCCTATATATATTTACCACTATACTACAGAATGAAAAAAATTAACTGATTTGAATTCATATATGGAATGATTTGAACTTTTTTCATTCATTTGGACAAATCTTACATATTTGTGGTAAACCTTTTACTTCAAAATTAGAACTGCTTACCTTCGTTTTTAAATACAGTTTTATTTATTTATATAGGCATTTCTTTCTTTCTTCTTTCTTCAATAAAACACATGTTTTATTAATATATTAAATATATTTATTAAGAATTAACAGCATCGACTGGCCTTGAAATATTAGTTTATTATTCCACTATTTCCAATTTCCATGTAAAGTTACCAATTGTAAAACGTAATGATTTTCTTCTTCTTGTTTCTTTCACTTTTAATAAGATGCTTCCTAACGATTTTGTCCCCCTTTTACAATTTCAATACCTACAAATATAAAAAATCATAAACCAATTTTTTCACAAAAGGTTAGCGTCACTGTATGAATGTTACCTGATAATTGAAGATTCCAAAATGAAGACGTTTTGAAAGGATTGAATACTTCTTACTACGAATGAACTAAAATATTTTTCTATGCCAAGTGTTATTCGTATGTATGATAAGCTTTCTATAATAAAGGAATTCAGTGTTATCGTTTTATAAGACATTTTACTAAATTTGAGGAAACTTGGTTTTAGTTCGGTTTTTTGTTTATTTTTACCAATGCTTTGTTATCAGTGAATAAAATTTTCTTGCTCAGTAGTAAATTCTTATACCCAGCGAAGAAAACAATATTAGTAAAATTCCATGCCTTATTCTAGTTAATGAACTATTCCTAACTGCTTTCAGTTTAGGATTTTTTTACTGAAACACGTAAATTTTATTATTTCACACAAAATTTTAACTTAATGGAAATGAAATGGCTAAACTAAATTGATAAACATTTTTTCCTTTAGTTTCGAAGACACTTTTTTCTGGGTGTGCAGATACTTCATTTGGTTGTACTTCCACTTCAAGACCAACACAATGCCTTATGTCCAAATCTCGAATATTCTAAACTTTAACTAAAATTGCAAACTTTAACTAAAATAAACTAATTTTCATGAAATAAAATAAAGTTAAGTTGACATTAGCGCGAACATATAGCGCAACAATCATAAGAGTATGTTCATTGTGGATATAATAAATGCACGGATCATAATTTGATTTATGAAGTCCAAATTCTACAATTACTGAATCGATGCATTTAAACCATTGTCTTCCAGATGGTTTAAGTCTATAGATTGCCCTCTGTAATTTACATACCTTATGCTTTGTTGCCTTCGGAACAAACATCTCTTGTTGTTCCATATATATTTCTTCGCCCAATGTTAAATTTGACACATCTAATTGCCTTAGTTCAAGATTATGCTGCACCGACAAAGAATAAATTAATCTTAGGTTAGGTTAGGTTAAAGTGGCAGCCCGATTAAGATTCAGGCTCACTTAGACTATTCAGTCCATTGTGATACCACATTAACTAAAAGTACCTATTACATATGGGCACTTCTAGTTTTAACCGTTGAACCTTCTCGATTATTTTCTTCTGTTGAACCAACCAGATTGTTCCAAAAACATTAGCAGACTGCTTAAGTTAACGTTTTCCAGGTCCGCTAGTAATCTGAAGCTATATGCCCCTAAAATTTGCTTACGCCTTACACAAAATGCAGGACACTCACACAAGAGGTGTTTATTGATTCCTTTTCCTCCGCATCATGACAGCTCATACAATAGTCATTATACTTCGCACCAATAGTTTTTGCAAAATCGCCTATCAGGCAGCGACCCGTTATAGCAGATATCAGGAGTGATATCTGGCGTCTCGAGAACACTAGCATATCTAGTGTGCGGTTTAAGTTTAAATGGGGCCATATTTGCTTGGTGTCGTTACAACCCTTACAATTCTCCCATCGAACATTTGCCATCATGACAGCCTTCTCACGCAGTAAGAGCTTGCAGGTAGCCAGAGGCACACCAACAGATTCTAGTTCCCCTGGAATATGTAAGGTAGTTCCTAGCCTTGCTAGCTCATCTGCTTCGCAGTTCCCCGGTATGTTCCTGTGGCCAGGCACCCATATTAGGTGAATATTGTGCTGCTCAGCCATCTCATTGAGAGATTTGCGGCAGTCGATGGCCGTTTTCGAGTTGAGGAACACAGAGTCCAAGGATTTTATTGCAGGTTGACTGTCTGAGTATATATTAATGCCAATATTGCTTGGAGCATTACTTCTCAGCCAATTCACCACTCTTATTGCTAATATTTCAGCCTGAAAAACACTACAGTGATCAGGTAATCTTTTCGCTATTCGAAGTTCCAGATCTTTAGAATATACTCCGAAACCCACTTGGCCATCCAATTTGGAGCCATCAGTGTAGAAATCTATATATCTTTTATTCCCCGGGGTCCGTGTATACCACGCCTCACTGTTGGGAATTAGAGTCTCAAACTTTTTGTCGAAAAGTGGACTCGCCAAAGTGTAATCCACTACGTTAGGCACATCTGGCATTATTTTGAGGACCGAACTGTGACCGTAACTTTTTTCCGACCACAGCGATAGCTCGCGCAACCGCACAGCCGTTGTTGCAGCTGACTGTTTGGCCAAAATGTCTAAAGGCAATAGATGCAGTATGACATTAAGGGAGTTTGTTCCTGTCTTGCTGAATGCACCTGAGATACACAAGCACGCCATACGCTGAACTTTGTCTAAACTTGTCGGCTGGTGAAGTGCCGGCCATCAGACTACAACACCATATAGCATTATAGGTCTAACCACTTTTTCCCTATTGCCTTTTTGCACGAGTATAAAGCTACCGTTGCTTTCCTCGCCCTTTCTTCAATATTAAGCTTAAAGTTCAGCTTCCTGTCCAAAATAACGCCAAGGTATTTTGCACACTCCCTAAAGGGAATTTCAATACCCCCTAAGGAAATGGGCCTAACCGTGGGAGTTTTGCGATCTTTGCAGTACATTATTTCTGTCTTTGCAGGATTTACCACAAGACCATTATCTTTCGCCCATTTCTCAGTCATCCGGAGGGCTCTCTGTATAATATATCTAACTGTTGCTGGGAATTTTCCCCTGATGCACTTTACAGACTATCAGTTATTCCGGACGGAATGTCGGTGTTTGTAAAGAATCTTATAGTGTGTCGGATCGATACGACTTGTCGGCGATGACTAAATAATCGGTAAATGTGTTATCGATCCCATAAACATGCAGCAGTATCGATTATGCCTTCGGACTTAACTTATAATGTGCACAATATATGGGATATGTTCGACGCGAGCACTGTCGTCCGGAATAACTGATAATCTGTAAAGCGCATGACTGCTAGCGCCACATCATCTGCGTATGCCACCACTTGTATCCTTTCTTTTTCTAGGGAAACCAGAAGGTCGTTTATAGCAACATTCCAAAGAAGAGGTGATAGAACTCCTCCTTGAGGAGTGCCTCTGTTCACATACCTTTGTATGTTTGCTTGTCCTAGTGTGGCTGAAATGCGTCTCTTCCTTAGAAGCCTAAGTTTACCTGGATCAACATTCAGAGTTGTCAGCCCATTTAATATCGAGCTCGGATGGACGTTATTGAACGCCCCTTCGATGTCTAGAAATGCCACGATTGTGTATTCTTTGACAGATAGTGAACTTTCAATAAAGCTGACTAGTTCATGTAATGCGGTCTCCGTAGACCTGCCTTTCGAGTATGCATGTTGTCGTTTCGAGAGCAAACTTGAATCGACGCTAGTTCTAAGATAAATATCTATCATCCTCTTCAGAGTCTTAAGTAGGAATGATGATAAGCTGATTGGTCGGAAATCCTTCGCATTCGAGTGAGAGGCTTTTCCCGCTTTAGGTATGAAAACGACTTTTGATTCTCTCCACTTTCGTGGAGTATATGCTAAGTTGATACATCCTATATATATCGCCGACAACCAGGGGATAATTCTGTCAGCCACCGCTTTTAACTCCGCCGGAGTAATTCCATCAGGTCCGGGGGATTTGAATGATCCAAAGCTATTTAACGCCCATTTTATTCTAGAGTCTGATACAATTTCCTCGATAGGAAACGACCGCTGAGCCATTGTGGCACCGCCAGTGCATGGTTCAACCGTCTGAATTCCGGGAAAATGTGTGTCCAATAGTACCTCCAACGTCTCCTCACTGGACGTTGTCCAATTGCCCTCCTATGTTTTGATGAAACCTGGAGCGGAGCTCGTGGATGCTAGCACCTTCCGTAGTCTGGAAGCCTCGGACGCATTCTCAATGCTGCTGCAGTAATCATTCCAAGAGTTATGCTGAGCCTTTCTCAGTTCTCGCTTGTATCCTCTCAGATTCTTCTTGTAAGCGTCCCAATCCACAGGAGCTCTGGTGGACTTTGCTTTGTTAAAGAGCTTCCTGCACAATTTCCTCATATTACCTAACTCCGTAGACCACCATGGTGGTCGATTTTCCCCCCTTGGCTTCCCTTTAGGGCATGCAGCTTTCAGTGAAATGTTGAAGGCCTTAGTAATCCTCTCCACTGCGTGTTCGATAACTTGCACAGTGCTCATATTTGTCTCTGGTATTTCCGGTATCATCATATTGAACGATTCCCTATACCTATTCCAGTCAGCTTTCCTAACATTTGGCGGAAATATGGTCTTGGTGGTATGAACATCAAATTTGAAACTGATGTAGCGATGATCTGAGAAGCTGTGTTCACTTAAAACATGCCACTAAGATATCATTTCATTCAGTTCTTACGAGGCCAAGGTGATGTCCAAAACCTCTCACCTGTTTTTAGTGACAAAGGTTGGGGCGTCTCCCTTGTTGCAAACTACCAGATTAGTACGCAAAATAAACTCTATTAGCGACTCTGCCCTTGCATTAGTATCACTACTTCCCCATATACTATGATGAGTTTCGTCTTTGTTTTCAGTGACTCCTCAACTATGGTCTCAACGGCACATGGAGGCATCTCCCTGTCATGTCCCATATAGACCGAAGATACCCAATATTTGCATTTGACTATTTCTAAATTGCCAACGACAGTGTCTGCATTGCACATTGAAGGAAGCAGAAACAAGTTAAGCTCGTTTTTAGCAATTATACAGGCTCGAATTACATCATTACCAGTATACTGCAATAGTTTGAACCCCGGAGTACTTAATTCACATATTTTGTTTCTATAAACATATGGTTCTTGAATAAGAACTATGTCGATGTCCCCTTTCATCAGGAGAACTTTTAAGGCAGCACATGCAGCCTTACAATGATGAAGATTTATCTGGAGGATCCGTAGGACCATCGAGATTTTCAACAACCGTCACATCAGCCGCTTCAATCGAGTCATCAAGAATGTCCTCTTCAGAGATATCGGTGACTCTCGCAATAACCATAGGTTCAACTTAGGTGAGTTCTGAGGCAGTAGAAGCCTCCTCACGCATACGGTATCTATCCATGTCTTCAACTTTGGTATCTCCCTCGACTTCGCAAGAGGATCCGCTTACTTCTGATTCAGACAGATGCTTGTCAATTTCTGAATCCTTTAGCTGATCTTTTTATTCACCTTCATTTGGATATAATGAAAGCCATAACATACACGGCCCTGAGACTTTGCTAGATGTGGCAAAGACTGAGTGTTCAATATAAACACTGCATGCCGTCTTGGCCCATCCACTTCATCCAAACGGCCAACCTTCCAATCAGCTGTTGGAAGATCTGGATTGCATTGTTTCAGTCTATTTAAAATAGATTCAGGGTCAGGAGGGTTTGCAGGTATCCACGCATGTGCTCTTGGCCTAGCTGGTATGTCTTTCTTCTCGACTAACTCTAGAGCAGCTCCTTCCCAAACTTCACCAATTAGTATCAGAGCAGCTTTAAAACATTCTATAGACCTCTGGTCCTCAAATGCGACTAGCTTAAATCGTCCTTGATACCAACCAGCCTCTTGGTGTCGAGGATCTGGGCCGGGAAAGTTTTCCAGCACCTGTGAGTAGACGCCAGACAAAGCATTCTCAATTTCCCCCCATTTTTGCTTTGGAACCATACCGTCCAATGCTCCTTTATTTATGATAGCCATCACAAGGCTGTCTTTAGCAACTGAGGCAAACGATCGTTGATCCCTTTTGGAGGATTGCAGCTCATCCGGTGATCGTTGCCTTTTTCCAGCCTCAAGAATTCCTTGAGCCCATTTTAAGGAATCGCTTTGTTTAGCCGACAACGTGCTTGGGTCGACTGATCCTAATTTCTTTAGGATAAACAAAGCATTTCTGCGTTCCTTGAATCTCTTTCGTGAGGGATTACCTCCTTTTGATGCCGTTACCTTGGAAAAGGTTCGACTTGTCAAATTGTCGCCACCTGTCGACCCGTCTACAGGTCGACTAATTGGGCCTAACTCTTGGTCATTGCCCAAATTTATAACTCCAGTCGATACCCGTCCACTGGGCCCTGAAGTTAGCAACCCAGTGGATGTCTTTGAATTTCTCTGCATGGTGGCCTAATATCCCACCACACTTGAAATTCGTAGTAGGTACTTATTACGATGATTTTATCCGCTATTAAAAAACATGTCCGTTCCGTTCGACGGTTGAATAATAATCTTAAATTAAATTTAATCTTAATGAAGTCTAAATTAAAGTACCCATGACTTGGGTATAGCCTTTCGCTTTTCCACAGTACCGTTAGGCTTAATCTTCGATTGGAATACCTATTTGCATCCGATAGGTTTTCTTCCTTCTGTCAATTTTTTTTTTCAAAATCCATGTATTATTCCTCCTTAATGAAGCATGGCGAAAAGCCATGGAAGACGGATATGTGTATTTGAATATTGCCCTGTGGATATATTATAGATACAATTCCAAGGTATATATATATGACAGTTCTCTGTATTAGTTTCAATGTCCATTGCATAGTCTGGATTGCAATCTGGTAGTTTTAGTATCCGTTTTAGAAAATATCTTTGAAGCTTGTCTACATCTTCAAAACATCCGAATCTACAAACTGTCTGGAAAATTTTCCATTTCATCGTAAGGCTTATGTCTTTTTTATCAAGAAAAATTTTCCATGTAGAATCTATTGCTGCCTTTGCTTGTATTAAACGGCTCTTAACATGTTTAGAGAAGCTCAATTTCGGTGACAGCACTACTCCAAGATATGTGTATTCGGAGACAATCTCAATCTTTTGACATTTGTAGAACCAGCTTTCTCTGTCAGATAGTCTTCCGCCCTTTCTAAACACCATAATATTTAACTTGTTCATATTTAGCTCCTTATTCCACAATTCGCAGTATTCTTCCAAATTTAGAATCATTTTTTGAAGGGACATTACATCATCAGACAAGATGACTATGTTATATCGTCGGCATACGTCAATACGCGAATATTTTTTCCCTCAACATCAAGTCCTCCTACTAAATGTTCGTGCAGATCATTGAGGTATAGTGCAAAGAGCAGTGGCGATAGTAGGCAGCCTTGTTTAACTCCAGAGACGGATTCAAAATCTTCCGAGGGCTCTTCTCCATTCCATATCCGCCATGGAAGACGGATATGTGTATTTGAATATTGCCCTGTGGATATATTTTAGATACAATTCCAAGGTATATATATATATGACAGTTCTCTGTATTAGTTTCAATGTCCATTGCATAGTCTGGATTGCAATCTGGTAGTTTTAGTATCCGTTTTAGAAAATATCTTTGAAGCTTGTCTACATCTTTAAAACATCCGAATCTACAAACTGCCTGGAAAATTTTCTATTTCATCGTATATATTTACCACTATACTACAGAATGAAAAAATTTAACTGATTTGAATTCATATATGGAATGATTTGAACTTTTTTCATTCATTTGGACAAATCTTACATATTTGTGGTAAACCTTTTACTTCAAAATTAGAACTGCTTACCTTCGTTTTTAAATACAGTTTTATTTATTTATATAGGCATTTCTTTCTTTCTTCTTTCTTCAATAAAACACATGTTTTATTAATATATTAAATATATTTATTAAGAATTAACAGCATCGACTGGCCTTGAAATATTAGTTTATTATTCCACTATTTCCAATTTCCATGTAAAGTTACCAATTGTAAAACGTAATGATTTTCTTCTTCTTGTTTCTTTCACTTTTAATAAAATGCTTCCTAACGATTTTGTCCCCCTTTTACAATTTTGTTGAACCCATGGCTCAACCTGTTTGCAACGAATACCTCTAATAATATTATATCATATATTCACTTGTCATTTTGAATTTTTACGATACATTTTTTGAATTCGCCATACATTGTATATCTTGACATCTTTTTCACTCATTGGAATATAAATCAAATGTTCGTTTTTCCCGCTTGATGCACGATTGTATAAAGTTTTAGTTGTAGAACCGCAACCATCGAATAAAGTTAAACTGGCCTGAATTCTACGAATTCATTTAATCTTTTATTTCCCAAGAGGCCATTTGGATTCGAATAGTGAAACTTATACACTCCAAAAATCCCTACATACGAGCAAGAAGGGATTAAACATGGTCCTTCGAAAAAATCCTACGGATTAGGATAGGAATGAACTGTGTGGAAATTCAAACGAAAAAAAAAACTGCGATCATAATAATAGGCGATTTACTCAGTTTCCTGCTGAAAACAAATAAAATAAAACAGCGATAGAGCCTACCCATCATATATCGGTGACGTCAGAAACATCAATAACATCATCAGCGAGACATCAGAAATTAATATACATCGGCCAAAGAAAAGTAACACGTAAGAGAGAATGAGAAGGTAGGTACGGCGATGTATTAGCATTTTTACACAAGTGATCAATTTTCTAAAGAGTCAAAAGACGAAACAAAAAGAGTGAGAAAAACAACAACAATATAAAGTGCACATCAAAAAGAATAAAAATCAAATTACATATAGAACGTCATAGATGAATTGTTATAAAAAGAAGTGTGGAAGAAGGAAAAAACTAATCGATAATAAAAACTGTCAAAATCGAAACCATCAAGTCTAGAATCAATGGCAATATAATTGAAATCGATTTCCCGAAATGATAATCGATAGCAAAAAAATCGTAATCGGTAACTCACTAAAAAAGCATGTCACACTGACACATTCTAACAAAAACAAAACTTAATCAAAACAGAATAAAAGATAGCAAGTGACTGATCGTCGCGAATGCTTTTATGAATCTTTATTTAAAAACTTCGCTTTCTGTGTGATAAAAAAAAACCTGTTCGAAAAAAAAAACTTTTTCCGATTTGGTGATATGAATAAAGTGAATACACGGTGATGAGATGAAATTTAATTATCAAAAGGAATAGTGCTTACGCAAGAAATAAATATCCCCCCGCCTCGAACGGTAAATACCCCCCCCCCTCGTGGCAACATATAACAACAAAAAATTAATAATATAAAAGTTTGTGATTACAATTTAACTAAATTTTTGGTTAATGTGGTGATAATAATGAACACAAAAAAAAAAACTTTTACAATATTTTCCAAAAATCTGGCGATAGATAAAAAGTATAAGAATATCATTAACAAAAGAAGTGTAAACATCAAGAAACCCAAAACACCTGTTTGTTTCTGTTATATATAAATTATGCAGTGATCAACAACGTAAATCGATATTTATGCAAAAAATAAAATAACCGAAGCAAAAGGTCGTAAGAGTATTGCATTTAACCTTTTTTTTGAAAAAAAATGATTTAAGCGGAATACCACAAAATTTCTGTATTAAGCATAATGATTTGTCATTTTCTTTCATAAAGAAAAAGAAAATATGCAGTTGTCTCTCTGTAATCAATAAAAACAAAGAAAATAATAAAGGATATGTGAAAACAAACAAAAAAAATATATAACAAAACAAAAAGTGATAAAGATATTCTTGAAGACAGAGATATTCTTGAAGGTCGGATTTTTGTATAAACTCGGATCAACGTTACCAGATTGAGAAAAATTTTGCAGCCCCAAAAATTTACCCAAAATAAATGGGAATAGCTTTAAATTGTTTAATTGAAAATATACGTGATTATTTAATTGCTAATTATTTTGAGCGATATTAAAAAGAGAGTAACGAAACTCAGAGCAAGTCAAACAGAAACTCCATTTGGCATATTAAAATGTGAGTATTTATTTTTTATTAATTATATGGGAACAAATTCCAAATTTTTATTAGACTTTCTATGTAAAATTCGCATGAAAAAACAAACAAACAATTATTTCGTCCACCTAATACAATTCCTTTTCGCTAAATATTTACATTTTCAAAAAACTTGCAAGTACAATTTTTAAAGAATGTCGGCTCGGAGAAAATTTTTATTCGACTGTGAACAGGTCATATCATTCTGCAAAGAATTTAAAGCAGAAGATAACTGCAAAGTGTCAATTCTAAAGGTTGAAGAAACGGAATTAGAACGCCGATGGAGTATAGTTGTAATGAATTATAAAGAAATAATGACAGGAGATGAAACGGCGGATGATAGTGAATTGACAAAGATTGCTACTACGAAGCATAAAGAGGCATATAAGCGATATTCAGCATGTAAATCTAAAATTATCGAGTTATCGTCAAACCAGACTTCTAACGCCGATGAAACTATAAAACATGATGTGACTTTCAGCCAATCTTCATCATTGAAGCTTCCCCCATGCGATACTCCTCCCTTTGAAGGTGGGTACGCAAAATGGCCCGCATTTCGGGATATTTTTTGGGCGGTTTTTGGGACACATCCCGAGTTATCTCCAGCTCAAAAACTGTTCCACCTGAGGGGAAAAACTAGGGGCGAACCTTTTCAGATAGTCAGCAAATTTGACTTAGTTGATGACAACTTCCAATTGGCTTGGGATTCTCTCAAAAATCGTTATGAGAATCCCCGCATTCTAGTTCATCAACAGATGAAACTTCTTTTCGGAATACAAATAGCTCAAAATGAAACGCCAAAATCAATCCGAATTATACAACGTACGATAAATGACAGTATTTCCATTTTCAAGTCATATAAAATTCGGACCGAAAATTGGGATCCAATCCTGGTACACTTATGCTCCACTAAATTACCAGAGGAGACATTACGGTCGTGGGAAGATTCGCTCTCCAATCACAAACAATTGCCCACTTGGCAACAGATGGATGAATTTTTAACGAAACGGGTTGAAATTTTGGAAACAATTACCGATTTGAGAAAACCTACTGCTCGGGACCCTCATGTTCATAATAACAAATCACAAACATTCCAGTCTCGTGTTGACGCCGACATTCAATGTGATCATTCACACATCTCATTCATTTTGTTGTTATGCATATAAGATTGCATGTTAACATTCATAACATATTGTTAACATACGCTGCAACTGCACCTAACATTATTTTGCTTACTATGTTGGTTCATCGACATACTTTGGTATTCGATGACTGCATTAACCAACTGACCTATATTATTGCCGTTCTTGTTACTCTTAAATAGAACATTGAACTAAGCAAGAATATGGACAAATGGGTTTAAAGCAGAGCAATGCTGCGCAGTCAGCATAAATGCAATTGCAACGTAAAAAGTGAAATTAAGAATGAGAAACACATGTGTGTAAGAATGTGTGTAATCCATGACTTATCATTGGTCAATACAATTAATGTAAATATGTATTAGTAAATTTAAGATTGGAAAATTGTAAAATAGTTTTAAGAAGAAAATGGTATAAAAGAGGGACCTTGAGCCCACAATAAATAGAATTGATATAGACACAAAGAAATACACTTGTGTTTTATTTATTCTATCCAGTTCAATTCCATTACATGGCGATCCTGCCAGGAGTCTTCTTTTTTGGTACCGCTGGGATTTCTGGTTCTTCGGGCTTTGGAGTCTGCCTTGTTGTCCTCCTCTTATACTCTTCGATGGTTAGAGCTTTCGGTCCAATCTTTGATTCAACAACCCTCGGCTTGGGTTGGACTGCCCGGACTGTTATGGCAGTGTCTTCCATCAATTATAGTTATTATTATTTGTTATATATTTTTTTTTTTTTGTAGATGCGGATTACAACGCAAAAATAAATAATTATATTTTTTTTTTTTATTTACTTATATTATTTTAAATGCGACAGAACGCATATGTATATTTTTAAATGCGGATGAACGCATTAATTTGGCAGGATCGCCATGTAATGGAATTGAACTGGATAGAATAAATAAAACACAAGTGTATTTCTTTGTGTCTATATCAATTCTATTTATTGTGGGCTCAAGGTCCCTCTTTTATACCATTTTCTTCTTAAAACTATTTTACAATTTTCCAATCTTAAATTTACTAATACATATTTACATTAATTGTATTGACCAATGATAAGTCATGGATTACACACATTCTTACACACATGTGTTTCTCATTCTTAATTTCACTTTTTACGTTGCAATTGCATTTATGCTGACTGCGCAGCATTGCTCTGCTTTAAACCCATTTGTCCATATTCTTGCTTAGTTCAATGTTCTATTTAAGAGTAACAAGAACGGCAATAATATAGGTCAGTTGGTTAATGCAGTCATCGAATACCAAAGTATGTCGGATAAATAATACTAACGCTGACGCACTATCACGTATACAATTAAACTCCGACACTCTAAAAACAATGATACCTCAAAATATAGATGAAAAAATAAAAAAATCGCTGGTGATAACACGAGGAATGAAAAATAAAATGCGCATAAAAGAAAATAATAAAAATGAGGAATATATGCATGCTAATAAAAATAAGATGTCTTCTCATAATGAGCCTGATCAACTCAAAGTTTGGGAATGTACATCAATAAAAGATATTAAACTCGCGAGAAAAATAAAATTTGAATTATGTAAGTCGACTAATGAATTTAAGATTCTTAATAACCCTTCTGTGAACGAATTGGCCATAAGGTGTAGCGATAATCCCTATTACTCAGGTAATCTTTGGGAGAAGCTATCATCTGAGTTAAGCAGAATGAGTATTAAGACTTTCGCACTAGAAAAAGGTGACGAAATATTTAATATAATAACCCATGGGAAATTTAAAAAAGAAATGAATATATATTTGAAAAATAAAGACGTCAAAATATTACTATATGAAAATCCTCGAAAAATAACAAATAAAGAAGAACAATATAAGCTTATAAAATTATATCACGATACACCATGCGGAGGTCATTTTGGAGTTAAAAAGACATTAACAAAACTAAGACAAAAATACATATGGAAAAACATGTCTCAAATGATAAAAAAATATGTTACTACATGCGATTTATGTCAAAGAAATAAACAAACAAAACATACTAAGGAACCTTTAATAAAGACAGACACACCTATAGATAGTTTTAGCACAGTTGTCATTGACACCGTAGGCCCCTTACGTCCATCAGAAAATTATCGTTACATTCTGACTATGCAATGCGAATTGACAAAATATGTAATAGCTGCACCTATGGAGACTAAAGAAGCCAAGTCTATAGCAAAAACTTTAAATGAAAATTTAATTTTGCGATATGGCATATTTAAGACCTTGAAATCTGATAGAGGCACTGAATTCGTTAATGAATTAATGGACGAAATGTGCAAACTATTAAAGATTGAACAAAGGCTTTCAACACCATATCATCACGAGACTTTGGGCACAACTGAAAGAAACCATAGAGTTCTAAATGAATACTTTTTGTCTTTCGTAAATGACGATAATTGGAGTAATTGGATACCTTACTATGCATTCGCATACAACATAACGCCACATGTTGATACTGGGTATTCACCTTTTGAATTAATATTTGGCAAGCTACCAACCTTGCCAGGGGAGAGTGTGATGAATGACACAAAAATCTACGACATTGACAATTATGCTAATGAATTAAAATTACGATTAAAAATATCATTAGAAAATGCTAGAAAGTTAATAGAACAAACAAAAATCAAAAGAAGTCAAAAATCATTATTGAATACAAATAGAATAGATTTAAAAATAGGTGACTTAGTTTTGGTAAGGAAAGAAAATAGAAAGAAAAACCAAGCACCATACCATGGTCCATATGAAATAACTGAAATCAAAGAACCTAATGTAAAAATAAAAATAGAGAACAAAGAAAAGATATTACATAAAAATTTATTAAAGAAATATCAAAAATAATATTTCATAAGTCAAAACATATATTGTATCAAATTACTATAAGAACAATTATACTAAGGAACTTGTAATTATACCACTTGAAATACCAAAACACTAAACATACCACTTAAACAATTGTACCTATTAAATTTCAACCAAAAATATTGTAAATAAATATGAACAACATAAAAGAGACCGATATGAAAAGATCATGTGACACATTCTTGTACCCAATTTGTTTCGTATAGACCACACAAATTGTGAACAATTCTCTTTAGGGTGAGGGTGTAATGTGATCATTCACACATCTCATTCATTTTGTTGTTATGCATATAAGATTGCATGTTAACATTCATAACATATTGTTAACATACGCTGCAACTGCACCTAACATTATTTTGCTTACTATGTTGGTTCATCGACATACTTTGGTATTCGATGACTGCATTAACCAACTGACCTATATTATTGCCGTTCTTGTTACTCTTAAATAGAACATTGAACTAAGCAAGAATATGGACAAATGGGTTTAAAGCAGAGCAATGCTGCGCAGTCAGCATAAATGCAATTGCAACGTAAAAAGTGAAATTAAGAATGAGAAACACATGTGTGTAAGAATGTGTGTAATCCATGACTTATCATTGGTCAATACAATTAATGTAAATATGTATTAGTAAATTTAAGATTGCAAAATTGTAAAATAGTTTTAAGAAGAAAATGGTATAAAAGAGGGACCTTGAGCCCACAATAAATAGAATTGATATAGACACAAAGAAATACACTTGTGTTTTATTTATTCTATCCAGTTCAATTCCATTACAAGTGTAAAAAGTGCCACAAGAATCATTCACTCAGATTTTGCGAAGAGTTTAAATCATTGTCAATAAATGATCGTTTAGATTTTGTGTACGCGAACAAACTGTGCGCAAATTGTCTCGGCTCAACACATTTTAAGTCACAGTGTACTAGTACTAGAACGTGCAAAGAATGCAAGAAAAAACATCATACGTTACGCACCTCAAACAAAGTCGGAATTCTAATGGTAATCATCAGGACAGGAATTTCCGGAGAACTCACAATACCTTTACCAGTTCAGAGGTCAGTGAGATTCTACCAGAGGAAAATGTACAGCCATCAACATCATCTGAAGCTGTCCAATCTCATTTTGTTCGGAACGAAGGGACAACAATTTTACCAACAGCATTGGTTAATATTGAGAAAGGCGGAGAATTATTCACTATACGGGCTCTATTAGACGCAGGCTCAGAGAAAAGTTTTGTATCGAGAAAAGTACAACAACAACTTTCGCTACCCGTTGATAACCATCAAACCCAAATATCAGGTTTGGGAGGAATAGTAGTAGGTAGATCAAGCGGACGATGTTGCGTTAAAGTAAAATCCAGAGTTTCGGATTTTTCATTGTTAATGAGTGCAATTGTTGTGCCGAAATTGTCACACCTTTTACCATCGAAACGGGTTAATATTTCAAATCTTCATGATATTCGAAAGTTAAATTTGGCAGACCCGAATTTCAATGTACCAGGGCAGATCGATATGATAATAGGCAGTGATTATTTACCATTAATCAACTTAAAAGGAGTCATTTTCATGGAAGCTAACGGTGTCGAAGCGAGAGAATCGCATTTTGGATGGTACATCTCGGGTTCCTTATCAAACGTCGAAGTACAGACATTTTCACTTATGATTTCCGATTCAGAAAACGAGGCACTTAGTGAACAAATTAAAAAATTCTGGGAAATTGAGGAAGTTTTTAGGCCAAGCAAAGAATATGAAGCAGATGATTATTGTGAGAAGTTTTATAAAGAAACCACCTACCGTCAACCCGACGGCCGCTATGTGGTTCGTTTACCCTTTCGTCGTGAATTTCCCGATACTATATATCTAGGGCCGTCTCAGAAGATGGCTTTGGCACAATACCGGCGAATGGAAACAACACTGAACAAAACACCAGATTTGAAAATTCTGGTGTTTTGTTCAAGTCTAAATATTCTCCACGAATATTTAGACTTGAAGCATATGGAAGAAATTACTCATTTCGAAAGTTCATCCGAAAAACATTTCTCGTTCTTTCTGCCACACCACGCTATCATAAAGCCAGAGAGTACAACAACGAAAGTTCGCATAGTATTTAACGGTTCGAAGAAAACAAATAGTAGGTTTTCCTTGAACGATGTTTTGTACCCTGGCCCAATTCTACAGTTGGATATTGTCCAGATATTACTTAATTGGCGTTTCTATCGGTATGTTTTCACAGGGGACATACAAAAAATGTACCGACAAGTTCTAGTCCATCCCGAAGATCGTCCCTATCAGAGAATCGTTTTTCGTCCAAAAGAGAATGAGCCCATAAAATCATACCAGCTCAAGACAGTCACTTTCGGAGTGAACTGTGCGCCTTTCCTGGCCCTAAGGACATTGCAACAGCTGAGTGTAGACTGCAAACATTCCCATCCGGGGGTTTCAGAAATCTTAAATAACGAGATTTATGTCGACGGCGTGCTGTCCGGAGGACATACATTAGAAGAAACCAGAAACAAGCAAGAAAATTTAATATCAGTTCTTTCGTCAGCCTCGTTTCCATTAAAAAAGATAACAGCGAACTGTAAATATCTGCTTGAAAAACTTGGCCGGGAGGATCTTCTTAATGAAGAATTTTTGAATTTTACCGACTCGTGTACGGCAAAAATGTTGGGAATACGCTGGAATGCGTTGAGAGATGAGTTTTATTACGTTGTTGCCTCAATTGAATCCCCTCATGTTCCTACCAAAAGACATATTTTGTCCATAATAGCTCGTTTGTTTGATCCACTTGGATGGCTGGGACCGATTGTTATCCAGGCAAAAATATTGTTGCAGCAACTATGGGCAGAGAAGACAAATTGGGATGAACCCATTTCTCAACATTTAGCTCATCGGTGGATGAGTTTTAGAGAAAACCTATTGCATATTCAACATCTCCGAATCCCGCGTTGGGTAGATTTTACTCCTGGTCATAAAATTCAGCTACATGGTTTCTGTGACGCATCAGAAAAGGCATATTGCGGTCTAATTTATATTCGAATAGACGACTCTAGGAATTTTCAGTCATCTGCTGGTTGGTAAAACTCGAGTAGCCCCAGTTAAACACACAACAATACCAAAATTGGAACTGTGTGGGGCAACATTGCTCTCAGATTTACTCAAATTGGTAACAAAAACGCTACATATTCAGTATGAGGTCTACCTGTGGACGGATTCGTCCATAGTCCTAAGCTGGTTACAGAAGGACACTCAAGCATTGAAAACATTCGTTTCGAACCGAGTGACGAAGATTTTGGAACTGTCTGAATCTTCCTGGTGGAAACACATAAAATCAGAAGAAAATCCAGCAGACTTGGGAACGAGGGGTTGTAGTCCGCAAGATTTGATTCATAATTCGCTTTGGTGGCATGGACCCTCATGGCTTCAGCGATCCCAAACAGAATGGCCAGCTCCACGATCCTTTGCTCCTACAGAATTAGAAATAAAAAAGATACAAACTTTCCAAATTTCTATAACAGATGACGTAATATCCAGATTTTCATCATTTAATAGAGCGCTTCGAACAATGTGTTATGTGTATCGATTCATCGCACGGTCTCGCAAACATACGATTAGTTCATCGTTAGAACTCTCTGCTGAAGAACTTTCCCGTGTCAAAGTTCTCCTAATTATGCTTTCACAAAAGAAGCATTTTCAACGTGAATATAACGCTCTTTCTAACAAAGAAGAAATAAGTAAAAGGAGTAATATTCTAACACTCACACCCTTTTTAGACAAAAAGGGTTGTTAAGAGTTGGTGGTCGCTTACATAACGCAGGTCTCAGTTACGAAGAGAGACACCCAATTATCATTCCCGACAAATCACACCTTGCCGAATTAATTGTGAAACACAGCCATCAAATTCTTCTCCATGCCGAGTACAATATTATGATAAGGGCAATACGACAGGGTTTTTATATTCCGCGGTTAAAGAATGCAATTCGGAAATGTATTCGAAACTGTAAACCTTGTACAATTTATAAAAGAAAATTCCAAGATCAAATCATGGCCTCACTTCCACCAGAACGTGTTGACTTCTCTTTGCCATTCACATATGCAGGTGTAGATTTCGCTGGCCCATTTAACCTTAAAACATCAACCCTACGGAATGCCAAGATCGCAAAATGCTACGCAGCAGTATTCGTATGTTTCTCAACACGAGCAGTTCACCTGGAAGTGTGTTCGGATATGTCAGCTGATGGTTTCTTAGCGTGTTTTATGAGATTCACAGGCCGGAGAGGATTACCGAAAACTATGTTTTCGGACAATGGCAGAAACTTCGTGGGTGCAAGCTACAAGTTATTACAAGAACACAACACATTTCTTAAAAATGCTGAAAAGAGCCTTTCCGAAAAATACAGTCTCCACGGTTTCTCCTGGTCATTTATACCACCTCATGCTCCCCACATGGGAGGACTTTGGGAGGCAGCCGTTAGGAGCATGAAGTCTCACCTAAAGAAAATCACTAATAACCTCTCCTTTACGTTCGAGGAGTTTAGTACGATTTTAGTGCGGATTGAATCTGTATTGAATTCTCGACCATTGGGTCCAATATCACAAAACCCATTTGAACTTTTACCCATAACTCCAGGTCACTTTTTAAGGGGAGCTCCACTAACCGCTTTTCCTGAGGCCCCTTCGGAGAATACGTCGGATAATCTCTCCCATATCAACCGTTGGAAGAGATTGAAAGTAATTCAACACATTTTCAGCCAACGTTGGAAGGCAGAATATGTAACAGAGCTCCAACGTCGGTACAAGTGGAAAAGTACTAAGAACAATTTAAAAGAAAACGACTTTGTGGTCATAAAAGACGACTCTTTGCCATCTACGGAGTGGCGATTAGGACGCATAACAAAAGTGTTCACGGGGAAAGACAATAATGTGCGATCCGCGGAAATAAAAACAAAAAGTGGTACTATAATGCGTCCAATTGTAAAACTTTGCCTTCTACCAACGTCTGAAAACTAATGAAAACCTCTCGGTCATTACGCGACATTAAACTCATACTAGAATTTGATCGTAAAAATGCTGATTTGTTTCCGTACTATTTTTTCCTTATTCTCTTTTTCTGTATAATTGCAGCAGTCATTTTATATCAACGCCTATCTGGACATGCACTATCTGGAGAATTTATGCTTTGCATGAAGTTCCTGGGAATACATCCAACAACGATGCATAAGAATCCCGTCTGGCAAGGAGCCGGCACCGAACTTTAGCCCTGCAAACCTGGCCCGGGAGAATGTTGAACCCATGGCTCAACCTGTTTGCAACGAATACCTCTAATAATATTATATCATATATTCACTTGTCATTTTGAATTTTTACGATACATTTTTTGAATTCGCCATACATTGTATATCTTGACATCTTTTTCACTCATTGGAATATAAATCAAATGTTCGTTTTTCCCGCTTGATGCACGATTGTATAAAGTTTTAGTTGTAGAACCGCAACCATCGAATAAAGTTAAACTGGCCTGAATTCTACGAATTCATTTAATCTTTTATTTCCCAAGAGGCCATTTGGATTCGAATAGTGAAACTTATACACTCCAAAAATCCCTACATACGAGCAAGAAGGGATTAAACAAATTTCAATACCTACAAATATAAAAAATCATAAACCAATTTTTTCACAAAAGGTTAGCGTCACTGTATGAATGTTACCTGATAATTGAAGATTCCAAAATGAAGACGTTTTGAAAGGATTGAATACTTCTTACTACGAATGAACTAAAATATTTTTCTATGCCAAGTGTTATTCGTATGTATGATAAGCTTTTTATAATAAAGGAATTCAGTGTTATCGTTTTATAAGACATTTTACTAAATTTGAGGAAACTTGGTTTTAGTTCGGTTTTTTGTTTATTTTTACCAATGCTTTGTTATCAGTGAATAAAATTTTCTTGCTCAGTAGTAAATTCTTATACCCAGCGAAGAAAACAATATTAGTAAAATTCCATGCCTTATTCTAGTTAATGAATTATTCCTAACTGCTTTCAGTTTAGGATTTTTTTACTGAAACACGTAAATTTTATTATTTCACACAAAATTTTAACTTAATGGAAATGAAATGGCTAAACTAAATTGATAAACATTTTTTCCTTTAGTTTCGAAGACACTTTTTTCTGGGTGTGCAGATACTTCATTTGGTTGTACTTCCACTTCAAGACCAACACAATGCCTTATGTCCAAATCTCGAATATTCTAAACTTTAACTAAAATTTCAAACTTTAACTAAAATAAACTAATTTTCATGAAATAAAATAAAGTTAAGTTGACATTAGCGCGAACATATAGCGCAACAATCATAAGAGTATGTTCATTGTGGATATAATAAATGCACGGATCATAATTTGACTTATGAAGTCCAAATTCTACAATTACTGAATCGATGCATTTAAACCATTGTCTTCCAGATGGTTTAAGTCTATAGATTGCCCTCTGTAATTTACATACCTTATGCTTTGTTGCCTTCGGAACAAACATCTCTTGTTGTTCCATATATATTTCTTCGCCCAATGTTGCATTTGACACATCTAACTGCCTTACACATCTAATTGCCTTAGTTCAAGATTATGCTGCACCGACAAAGAATAAATTAATCTTAGGTTAGGTTAGGTTAAAGTGGCAGCCCGATTAAGATTCAGGCTCACTTAGACTATTCAGTCCATTGTGATACCACATTAACTAAAAGTACCTATTACATATGGGCACTTCTAGTTTTAACCGTTGAACCTTCTCGATTATTTTCTTCTGTTGAACCAACCAGATTGTTCCAAAAACATTAGCAGACTGCTTAAGTTAACGTTTTCCAGGTCCGCTAGTAATCTGAAGCTATATGCCCCTAAAATTTGCTTACGCCTTACACAAAATGCAGGACACTCACACAAGAGGTGTTTATTGATTCCTTTTCCTCCGCATCATGACAGCTCATACAATAGTCATTATACTTCGCACCAATAGTTTTTGCAAAATCGCCTATCAGGCAGCGACCCGTTATAGCAGATATCAGGAGTGATATCTGGCGTCTCGAGAACACTAGCATATCTAGTGTGCGGTTTAAGTTTAAATGGGGCCATATTTGCTTGGTGTCGTTACAACCCTTACAATTCTCCCATCGAACATTTGCCATCATGACAGCCTTCTCACGCAGTAAGAGCTTGCAGGTAGCCAGAGGCACACCAACAGATTCTAGTTCCCCTGGAATATGTAAGGTAGTTCCTAGCCTTGCTAGCTCATCTGCTTCGCAGTTCCCCGGTATGTTCCTATGGCCAGGCACCCATATTAGGTGAATATTGTGCTGCTCAGCCATCTCATTGAGAGATTTGCGGCAGTCGATGGCCGTTTTCGAGTTGAGGAACACAGAGTCCAAGGATTTTATTGCAGGTTGACTGTCTGAGTATATATTAATGCCAATATTGCTTGGAGCATTACTTCTCAGCCAATTCACCACTTCTCTTATTGCTAATATTTCAGCCTGAAAAACACTACAGTGATCAGGTAATCTTTTCGCTATTCGAAGTTCCAGATCTTTAGAATATACTCCGAAACCCACTTGGCCATCCAATTTGGAGCCATCAGTGTAGAAATCTATATATCTTTTATTCCCCGGGGTCCGTGTACACCACGCCTCACTGTTGGGAATTAGAGTCTCAAACTTTTTGTCGAAAAGTGGACTCGCCAAAGTGTAATCCACTACGTTAGGCATATCTGGCATTATTTTGAGGACCGAACTGTGACCGTAACTTTTTTCCGACCACAGCGATAGCTCGCGCAACCGCACAGCCGTTGTTGCAGCTGACTGTTTGGCCAAAATGTCTAAAGGCAATAGATGCAGTATGACATTAAGGGAGTTTGTTCCTGTCTTGCTGAATGCACCTGAGATACACAAGCTCGCCATACGCTGAACTTTGTCTAAACTTGTCGGCTGGTGAAGTGCCGGCCACCAGACTACAACACCATATAGCGTTATAGGTCTAACCACTTTTTCCCTATTGCCTTTTTGCACGAGTATAAAGCTACCGTTGCTTTCCTCGCCCTTTCTTCAATATTAAGCTTAAAGTTCAGCTTCCTGTCCAAAATAACGCCAAGGTATTTTGCACACTCCCTAAAGGGAATTTCAATACCCCCTAAGGAAATGGGCCTAACCGTGGGAGTTTTGCGATCTTTGCAGTACATTATTTCTGTCTTTGCAGGATTTACCACAAGACCATTATCTTTCGCCCATTTCTCAGTCATCCGGAGGGCTCTCTGTATAATATCTCTAACTGTTGCTGGGAATTTACCCCTGATGCACTTTACAGACTATCAGTTATTCCGGACGGAATGTCGGTGTTTGTAAAGAATCTTATAGTGTGTCGGATCGATACGACTTGTCGGCGATGACTAAATAATCGGTAAATGTGTTATCGATCCCATAAACATGCAGCAGTATCGATTATGCCTTCGGACTTAACTTATAATGTGCACAATATATGGGATATGTTCGACGCGAGCACTGTCGTCCGGAATAACTGATAATCTGTAAAGCGCATGACTGCTAGCGCCACATCATCTGCGTATGCCACCACTTGTATCCTTTCTTTTTCTAGGGAAACCAGAAGGTCGTTTATAGCAACATTCCAAAGAAGAGGTGATAGAACTCCTCCTTGCCTCTGTTCACATACCTTTGTATGTTTGCTTGTCCTAGTGTGGCTGAAATGCGTCTCTTCCTTAGAAGTTCGTCTAACAGCCTAAGTATACCTGGATAAACATTCAGAGTTGTCAGTCCATTTAATATCGAGCTCGGATGGACGTTATTGAACGCCCCTTCGATGTCTAGAAATGCCACGATTGTGTATTCTTTGACAGATAGTGAACTTTCAATAAAGCTGACTAGTTCATGTAATGCGGTCTCAGTAGACCTGCCTTTCGAGTATGCATGTTGTCGTTTCGAGAGCAAACTTGAATCGACGCTAGTTCTAAGATAAATATCTATCATCCTCTCCAGAGTCTTAAGTAGGAATGATGATAAGCTGATTGGTCGGAAATCCTTCGCATTCGAGTGAGAGGCTTTTCCCGCTTTAGGTATGAAAACGACTTTTGATTCTCTCCACTTTCGTGGAATATATGCTAAGTTGATACATCCTATATATATCGCCGACAACCAGGGGATAATTCTGTCAGCCACCGCTTTTAACTCCGCCGGAGTAATTCCATCAGGTCCGGGGGATTTGAATGATCCAAAGCTATTTAACGCCCATTTTATTCTAGAGTCTGATACAATTTCCTCGATAGGAAACGACCGCTGAGCCACTGTGGCACCGCCAGTGCATGGTTCAACCGTCTGAATTCCGGGAAAATGTGTGTCCAATAGTACCTCCAACGTCTCCTCACTGGACGTGGTCCAATTGCCCTCCTATGTTTTAATGAAACCTGGAGCGGAGCTCGTGGATGCTAGCACCTTCCGTAGTCTGGAAGCCTCGGACGCATTCTCAATGCTGCTGCAGTAATCATTCCAAGAGTTATGCTGAGACTTTCTCAGTTCTCGCTTGTATCCTCTCAGATTCTTCTTGTAAGCGTCCCAATCCACAGGAGCTCTGGTGGACTTTGCTTTGTTAAAGAGCTTCCTGCACGATTTCCTCATATTACCTAACTCCGTAGACCACCATGGTGGTCGATTTTTCCCCCTTGGCTTCCCTTTAGGGCATGCAGCTTTCAGTGAAATGTTGAAGGCCTTAGTAATCCTCTCCACTGCGTGTTCGATAACTTGCACAGTGCTCATATTTGTCTCTGGTATTTCCGGTATCATCATATTGAACGATTCCCTATACCTATTCCAGTCAGCTTTCCTAACATTTGGCGGAAATATGGTCTTGGTGGTATGAACATCAAATTTGAAACTGATGTAGCGATGATCTGAGAAGCTGTGTTCACTTAAAACATGCCACTCAGATATCATTTCATTCAGTTCTTGCGAGGCCAAGGTGATGTCCAAAACCTCTTACCTGTTTTTAGTGACAAAGGTTGGGGCGTCTCCCTTGTTGCAAACTACCAGATTAGTACGCAAAATAAACTCTATTAGCGACTCTCCCCTTGCATTAGTATCACTACTTCCCCATATACTATGATGAGTTTCGTCTTTGTTTTCAGTGACTCCTCAACTATGGTCTCAACGGCACATGGAGGCATCTCCCTGTCATGTCCCATATAGACCGAAGATACCCAATATTTGCATTTGGCTATTTCTAACTTGCCAACGACAGTGTCTGCATTGCACATTGAAGGAAGCAGAAACAAGTTAAGCTCGTTTTTAGCAATTATACAGGCTCGAATTACATCATTACCAGTATACTGCAATAGTTTGAACCCCGGAGTACTTAATTCACATATTTTGTTTCTATAAACATATTGTTCTTGAATAAGAACTATGTCTATGTCCCCTTTCATCAGGAGAACTTTTAAGGCAGCACATGCAGCCTTACAATGATGAAGATTTATCTGGAGGATCCGTAGGACCATCGAGATTTTCAACAACCGTCACATCAGCCGCTTCAATCGAGTCATCAAGAATGTCCTCTTCAGAGATATCGGTGACTCTCGCAATAACCATAGGTTCAACTTAGGTGAGTTCTGAGGCAGTAGAAGCCTCCTCACGCATACGGTATCTATCCATGTCTTCAACTTTGGTATCTCCCTCGACTTCGCAAGAGGATCCGCTTACTTCTGATTCAGACAGATGCTTGTCCATTTCTGAATCCTTTAGCTGATCGTTTTTATACACCTTCATTTGGATATAATGAAAGCCATAACATACACGGCCCTGAGACTTTGCTAGATGTGGCAAAGACTGAGTGTTCAATATAAACACTGCATGCCGTCTTGGCCCATCCACTTCATCCAAACGGCCAACCTTCCAATCAGCTGTTGGAAGATCTGGATTGCATTGTTTCAGTCTATTTAATATAGATTCAGGGTCAGGAGGGTTTGCAGGTATCCACGCATGTGCTCTTGGTCTAGCTGGTATGTCTTTCTTCTCGACTAACTCTAGAGCAGCTCCTTCCCAAACTTCACCAATTAGTATCAGAGCAGCTTTAAAACATTCTATAGACCTCTGGTCCTCAAATGCGACTAGCTTAAATCGTCCTTGATACCAACCAGCCTCTTGGTGTCGAGGATCTGGGCCGGGAAAGTTTTCCAGCACCTGTGAGTAGACGCCAGACAAAGCATTCTCAATTTCCCCCCATTTTTGCTTTGGAACCATACCGTCCAATGCTCCTTTATTAATGATAGCCATCACAAGGCTGTCTTTAGCAACTGAGGCAAACGATCGTTGATCCCTTTTGGAGGATGGCAGCTCATCCGGTGATCGTTGCCTTTTTCCAGCCTCAAGAATTCCTTGAGCCCATTTTAAGGAATCGCTTTGTTTAGCCGACAACGTGCTTGGGTCGACTGATCCTAATTTCTTTAGGATAAACAAAGCATTTCTGCGTTCCTTGAATCTCTTTCGTGAGGGATTACCTCCTTTTGATGCCGTTACCTTGGAAAAGGTTCGACTTGTCAAATTGTCGCCACCTGTCGAAACGTCTACAGGTCGACTAATTGGGCCTAACTCTTGGTCATTGCCCAAATTTATAACTCCAGTCGATACCCGTCCACTGGGCCCTGAAGTTAGCAACCCAGTGGATGTCTTTGAATTTCTCTGCATGGTGGCCTAATATCCCACCACACTTGAAATTCGTAGTAGGTACTTATTACGATGATTTTATCCGCTATTAAAAAACATGTCCGTTCCGTTCGACGGTTGAATAATAATCTTAAATTAAAATTAATCTTAATGAAGTCTAAACTAAAGTACCCATGACTTGGGTATAGCCTTTCGCTTTTCCACAGTACCGTTAGGCTTAATCTTCGATTGGAATACCTATTTGCATCCGATAGGTTTTCTTCCTTCTGGCAATTTTTTTTTCAAAATCCATGTATTTTTCCTCCTTAATGAAGCATGGCGAAAAGCCATGGAAGACGGATATGTGTATTTGAATATTGCCCTGTGGATATATTTTAGATACAATTCCAAGGTATATATATGACAGTTCTCTGTATTAGTTTCAATGTCCATTGCATAGTCTGGATTGCAATCTGGTAGTTTTAGTATCCGTTTTAGAAAATATCTTTGAAGCTTGTCTACATCTTCAAAACATCCGAATCTACAAACTGTCTGGAAAAATTTCCATTTCATCGTAAGGCTTATGTCTTTTTTATCAAGAAAAATTTTCCATGTAGAATCTATTGCTGCCTTTGCTTGTATTAAACGGCTCTTAACATGTTTAGAGAAGCTCAATTTCGGTGTCAGCACTACTCCAAGATATGTGTATTCGGAGACAATCTCAATCTTTTGACATTTGTAGAACCAGCTTTCTCTGTCAGATAGTCTTCCGCCCTTTCTAAACACCATAATATTTAACTTGTTCATATTTAGCTCCTTATTCCACAATTCGCAGTATTCTTCCAAATTTAGAATCATTTTTTGAAGGGACATTACATCATTAGACAAGATGACTATGTTATATCGTCGGCATACGTCAATACGCGAATATTTTTTCCCTCAACATCAAGTCCTCCTACTAAATGTTCGTGCAGATCATTGAGGTATAGTGCAAAGAACAGTGGCAATAGTAGGCAGCCTTGTTTAACTCCAGAGACGGATTCAAAATCTTCCGAGGGCTCTTCTCCATTCCAGATTGCGCATTTGGTGTTTTGATATATTGCTTCAATCATATTTACAAATTTGGATGAAATCCTGTTCATATATAGTTTATATATCAAAGCCCTTCTGCATACTTTATCAAACGCTGCTCGGAAATCCACAAAAAAAATGCATAGACTTTTTTCTTTTCCTCAAATTTCAGATTCACTATTGCACTTAAGTTATATACATTATCAGTGGTTGAAAGCCTGCTTGATATTCCACAATTATTCGATTTTCTTCAACCCATGTTGCGAGCCTATGAAGATACCCATCAGTATCTTTGCGGCGGTATTCATAAAAGATATAGCTCTGTAGTTAGAAGGTTCATTTATGTTTCCTTTTTTGTAAATTGGTAATATTATCGATTTTATTAACGTTTCATCTACATTACTGTTATTATATAGCGTGGAAAAGACATGGTCAAGTTCAGCGAGGAACTGATCGGAACTGATAAAATTCATACGGAATCCTACCATCACCCGGGGCTTTATTTAGTTTTACTTTAGAAAGCATATGCTTTATACCTGAAAGTGTAATATCTCTATCTAAGAACTCATCTACATACAATGGATTGGCATACAAAAAATCTTTAGAAACTTGCATGGGATTGAGAAGCTTATGGAAGTAGTCTCTAAACATAGATGGTGTTCTTGCACTTCCTATTCGAAGTTCTTTACTATTGATCTCTTGTGCAAGTTTCCAACAGTCCTTAGAGTTATTCGTCCTTTGTAATTTAATAGCCAAACGTCCATAATATGTTTGTTTGGCAGAGGTACAGACTTCTCTTAGTTTTTTCTTGGCTCGATATAGGCATTTTTATCTTGTAGCGAATGGGATTTTCTATACTTACCCAACAAAAAAGCGTCGCCAAAAAAATAGTGAAGTGTTCTTTTTGGATCCGGAAGTGGTGCAAAATTGGCGCAGAGGCAATGAATTTAACATGGGCTTGTCATAGGGCGGATGTTCACCATTTTAACCGCCGTTGCACTGAATCTGCATCACTTCTTAAGGTGTGATGTGAATTCAGTGTTTTGGGTGTGAATTAAGAAATTTTGTGATATTTTCACATATAAATAATTTTTAGATTTTTTTATGAGTTTTAATGCATTCATATGCTTGTTTGGAACGTTTGACATCAAATATTTTAAAAAATTCGCAATTTTTCTAGAATGGATTTGGAATTTTTTTCGGCAAAATTTAAATAATTTGTACCATTGTATTAATTCTTAATCTATTTTTAACCTATTTGAAACTCAAATAAACTTCAGCTAAAATAAAGAACTTCTTTAGGAGGACATTTTTGGAAGTGCTTTTAATGTTGTGCCTTTAGAAGAACTTCCAAAATTTTTTGCTGGGTATTCAAGCGAACAAATGATTTCTTGTGGGCCCAATGAAAGCACATATTAAAACATGGATTTTTCTGTTACAGGGTTTGATTGACTTTTGAATGTGTTGTGAGAGAGCTGTTTTTTATTTTTCTTAGCGTTTTGTGTTCTTTTGATTATTACTACCATTGCATCCGATTTCGTAAACCACATTGCATTGTTGTTCTTTTTCTATTGGTGTTTTCATGTTGGGGAATCTTATGTCATAGACCAAGGAAGGTATAGACATCTTATGTGAATTCACAGCGCTGTAGTTTTTCTGCACACCGTAGATGGCACTTTTTCGCCTGCAAATGAGTGATTTTTTAATTTGGCTTTAATTTGTTTTCTTTCCTTTGTTCTCTTGATGAAACTCCAAATATTGAAAAACATAAACAATTCTATACATCTACACCTTTTTTGTAATGCAAATTGGCTGATTTGTACGGTTATTCATTTTTAGAATTTATTTTATGTTTGTTTTTTCATGGTATTTTTCATCGCTGATAGAAAAAATTCTTTCGATTTGGCTTTTTGCCGTACTTATTATTTGCGATGTTGGTTGCGAGGAATGGAAATTCACAATTCCATTGTGAATTGTATTTTTTGGCTTAGAATTTTCTCCCGTCGTCCTTTCTAATAATAGCTAAAATATATTTATATCAATATCTTGCAGCGTCTTTAGCTATCGTCAATTAGATGGTCTAGTACTATGTCAGCTATGATGGGCGAGAGTGGATTGCCCATTGGCATTCCGAATACCTGATAATATATTTTATTTTCATACACGATGTAATTGTTTTCCATGAGACAGCATTCGAGAATCTTATGGAATATGTTCTTTGGAATTTTTGTAAAATTTTGTATCTTTTCCCAATTTTGCATTATGAGTCGAGTAGCGGTGTATACAAGAATATTTGTAAACAGAGATATTACGTCAAATGACACCAAAATTTAGTCATCCTTCATCTGAAACTTCCGGTGATTTTGTTTAAGCTCTAAAGAATTTTTCACATTAAGCGTTTTGGAAACCAATCCTCTCAAAATATTGCCAATATATTTGGATAGATTGTAACACGACAAGTTCATGTCTTTATGAATTTTGGGTAATCCGTATATACGAGAGGCTGAGCAGTGCATTGTTTTCTTTCAGTATGCTTCAATGTAATTGTTCTTAAATAGTTCAGAAACAATAGAATTGTTGTTTCTAACTAATTTATTCGCAATTTTTCTAGAATGGATTTGGAATTTTTTTCGGCAAAATTTAAATAATTCGTACCATTCTATTAATTCTTAATCTATTTTTAACCTATTTGAAACTCAAATAAACTTCAGCTAAAATAAAGAACTTCTTTAGGAGGACATTTTTGGAAGTGCTTTTAATGTTGTGCCTTTAGAAGAACTTCCAAAATTTTTTGCTGGGTATTCAAGCGAACAAATGATTTCTTGTGGGCCTAATGAAAGCACATATTAAACCATGGATTTTTCTGTTATAGGGTTTGATTGACTTGTGAATGTGTTGTGAGAGAGCTGTTTTTTTATTTTTCTTAGCGTTTTGTGTTCTTTTGATTATTACTACCATTGCATCCGATTTCGTAAACCACATTGCATTGTTGTTCTTTTTCTATTGGTGTTTTCATGTTGGGGAATCTTATGTCATAGACCAAGGAAGGTATAGACATCTTATGTGAATTCACAGCGCTGTAGTTTTTCTGCACACCGTAGATGGCACTTTTTCGTCTGCAAATGAGTGATTTTTTAATTTGGCTTTAATTTGTTTTCTTTCCTTTGTTCTCTTGATGAAACTCCAAATATTGAAAAACATAAACAATTCTATACATCTACACCTTTTTTGTAATGCAAATTGGCTGATTTGTACGGTTATTCATTTTTAGAATTTATTTTATGTTTGTTTTTTCATGGTATTTTTCATCGCTGATAGAAAAAATTCTTTCGATTTGGCTTTTTGCCGTACTTATTATTTGCGATTTTGGTTGCGAGGAATGGAAATTCACAATTCCATTGTGAATTGTATTTTCTCCCGTCGTCCTTTCTAATAATAGCTAAAATATATTTATATCAATATCTTGCAGCGTCTTTAGCTATCGTCAATTAGATGGTCTAGTACTATGTCAGCTATGATGGGCGAGAGTGGATTGCCCATTGGCATTCCGAATACCTGATTATATATTTTATTTTCATACACGATGTAATTGTTTTCCATGAGACAGCATTCGAGAATCTTATGGAATATGTTCTTTGGAATTTTTGTAAAATTTTGTATCTTTTCCCAATTTTGCATTATGAGTCGAGTAGCGGTGTATACAAGAATATTTGTAAACAGAGATATTACGTCAAATGACACCAAAATTTAGTCATCCTTCATCTGAAACTTCCGGTGATTTTGTTTAAGCTCTAAAGAATTTTTCACATTAAGCGTTTTGGAAACCAATCCTCTCAAAATATTGCCAATATATTTGGATAGATTGTAACACGACAAGTTCATGTCTTTATGAATTTTGGGTAATCCGTATATACGAGAGGCTGAGCAGTGCATTGTTTTCTTTCAGTATGCTTCAATGTAATTGTTCTTAAATAGTTCAGAAACAATAGAATTGTTGTTTCTAACTAATTTATTCGTGGGATCTGCCTAGTACACTTATATGTATTTTTATCTTCCAGCATTACGTTCATTTTTCCTTCATATTCCCGTTTATATATTGCCACTGTTTTGTTTCGTTTATCTGATTAAATAATTGTAATTTCCCTATGTTGTCTCAGAAATTTTTTAGTTTGTTCAGGTATTGCCAAAATGAATTTTTCTCTTTCAGTGTTTTTCATCCTTCTTTTATAATTATCCAGTGAATTCGAAAATAGAGGTTAAAATTTTTTTTGAAACAGTTTTTGAGATATCCTTATATTTTTATTTTCATTTTTTGTCCTTTTTAAATAAGCAAAATCATTTCTCGAGCTAAAAATGAACGATTATATCGAACAAATGTGGATCTGTGAAAAGTTAAGTTGTTCAAAATTTATTTAAAAAGGCACATTTTCAAAAAATATGCTTATAACTTTGTCATTTTTCTTCTAATCTTATTCTTACGTTAAAGTATCACCTTTACGAGCATAAAGAGAAACTGGGCGTTATTTCAACGGTTGATACTTTTCCACCGGCACAGAATCACTGTAAAACCTAATGAAAATGTGCTCAATTTTTATCGATATATCTAGAACCACTTAACTTATTACAGATCCAACGATATAAGCGGACCTTTCTAGCTTGATATATGATTCTCGCGTCTAGTAAAAAACCAAAAATATAAGTATATCTCAAAACGTTTTCCATATACAAATTTAACCTCTATTTTCGAATTCAGGAGATGAAAATACATAATAAAATCACCTCTCATCAAATATACATGACAAAAATTTTATTTTGTAAACAATTTTTATTTACAGGTATTGCGTTGAACGATGTCATCAAAGTTGACCAATAAAAGAACTTTAAAGCAAAAAATCGTATTGATTAAAACTAAAAGCATACATTATTCTGTTAAGGCCTTATTTCGCTAAAATAGCAAGATTGTAATGTTATCCTGGGTTTAATACTCACATTTTAGGTGAACTTTGCCAATTGTGATACATTCGGGTACAGTTTAGGTTAGCTATAGTGGCAGCCAATTATATCAGGCCAACATTGACTATTCAGTCCCTTATGAAACAGCAGTTTTGAACTACTCTCTTGTCGCTGAGTGCCACCGATTCCATGCTGGAAGCTCAAAGACAAGGAATCTCTGTTTTATAGCAGAGCTTGAACATCATTTCCCATTGCGATGAAAATTTTAGAGTAGCTTTGAAACACTCAGAAATGTCAGTGTTTAGTCGAAACTAGGATTGAATCCATAACCGTTTGTATGCAAAGCGGGCTTGAACCATTGTACGACGGTTGCTCCCATATATCTATGTGTAATAGTAATTTTCCAATCTAAAAATTATTAAAACAAATTATTAAAAACAAAAGGACTTTAAAATGAATACAATATTATACAATACAATACAATACTTACCAAACAACACAAATTAATTCTTCTATTTTCCCGGCTTGTCTAGTTTTCGTTTAAAAGTGATGCTTTGACGGCGTTGTCGTTTGACATATTGACGTTGACATTTGTCAAAACCAACATTAGGTCTGATCGCGTACTTTTATAGCAATAATTATCCAATAAAAACTAGCAAAAGAGTAAAAGTGCATATTACTCTCTTTGCTGAAAAGTACGCGAATGCAATCGAGTAACTAGAGAAAAGTAATCGTGAAAAATGGCGAGTTAAGAGGCTAAACTCGAAAACACCTTAAATTGGAAATTACTACAAAGGATTACTTGTTCACAAATGTTATTGCATAATCAAAAAATACTAATTGTTTTTAACGTTTGAAGTTTTATAATGTGTACCTTTTTACTATTGTCCATTTGACTGGAGAGACTTTATAATTTTATTCGGATCAGCAGGAAATTTCAGCAAACAGATTGTTTGCTGTTTTAGCAAAAAAACTGCTAAAATAGCAGCATTTTGTTTGCTGAAAAACAGCAGACAGCGTTTGCTGTTAACAACTGACTTTTTTCTATGAGTGTATAAATAAAACACTGGATCTGGAGACACAAACAATGAAGTAAGTCTATTGTTACTAATATGCCAATGAGGTACCTCCTATAATTATAAAATCCACCGAACACTTCGGAAATTTACAAGGAATTTTAAAATCCAATGCTCAAAAGGGCTTCCTCATAAATTTAATAGATAAAAATTTACAAAAAATATCTACATTCGATGCAAATGATTACCGCCAAGTTACAAAAGCTCTAAATGAAGCCAGCATTTAATGTTATTCATACGAAACCAAACACAATAGGCCCATTCGAGTAGTTGCCAAAAACCTCCATCACTCTTGTGAGCCATTGTAGATTATAGCGGACTTCAAAAAACAAGGTTTCAAAATCCTAAACGCTTTCAATAAGATTGGTTATATAACAAAACATCCTCTTAACATGTTTGTTCTTAGCTTTGATAACTCTGAAAATATCGAGAATATATATGGAATTATGCAAATAGTACCACCACCAAAAATTATTGCTCGAAACAGCCACGATGTGCAAGATGGGCTGGGAAACATGAGACTAAAAACTGCGAGAAGCCAACAGTATTCTTGCCTAAATGTTGTAACTGTGGTGAACAATATCCAGCAAGCTATAGACGATGTATAGTTGCAAAAGAATTGCGGAAGTTGAGAAACAAGAAGCGTAGTATGAACAAACCTGATAACCCAAAAGCATCATCAAGCTCAGAGGTCAATAAAATTCCTAACGTGAACAAAAACTGGGTATCTGAGAAAATAACCCATCCTAAACATCTTTATTATCAGGCAGTCAAACAAAACATTCTCACACGCGAAAACACAAAAAAAAGAGACGCCCCAAACCCCTCTTATGCAAATTCTATCTAGACTGGAAGCAATAGAAAACTTCAATAGATCGGTGGATGCCCGTATAAGTTTATTGGAGGAAAACTTCTTTAGTAGTTTGAATTAAATGTATTCCCCTTAAAAATAATTCAATGGAATACAAATCAATGCACAACAATTACGTTAATGGAAAACAATGTGCCATTATCAGTAACATATGTATACAGTCCACCTAGGCACAATATAAAGTGTGATAGATACAGGGAAATAATTGAGAAACACAAGTATCGATTTATAATGGGCGGTGATTTAAAAACACACACTGGGGATCCAGATTAACGACTCCAAAAGGTAAAGAATTGTTAAGAGCTCTCAAGCAAGCAGGATGCAAATAAATTTCCACCGTTAACACGACATACTGACCAACTGATGCTTTAAAATGTCCTGACTTAATTGACTTTTTTATTACTAGAAATTGCTTACTTCAAATTAGCAATAGAAGATGGTTATGAGCTCAGCTCCTATCACACACCAATATAGTTAATTTACAAAGGTACAAACATAACACAAAACTACAATCTAACAAACATCGATGAAATGGAAGATGAAGTGCTCAAATTTTCCAATAACATCCAACAAGCTGCTTGGAAAAGTACTCCACCATCAAACTTCCAAACAAACACTCCTTCATAATAAATCTAATAAAATCCAAAACGGAAACTCCGCAAAAAGTGGCAAATATCACGTTTTCCGGTAGAATTTTGAACAATGTGTCGAAGAAATTAAACAGAATAATTAAAAAATATGAAGATTGTTTTTATAAAACTATATCCAATCTTACCTATGATAGTAAATCTTACTATTCTCTTTGGAAAACTACCAAACAACAAACTAAACGACCAATTAATCAGAAAGCTCCACTACGGAATAGTAACGGAATATGGTTAAAAACTAACTCTGAGAAAGCCCAAAACTTTGCTGAACATCTTAAATAAACTTTTTCTAATTCACAAGCGAATGGTATTGATTGTACGACTTTAACGTATCCTGTTCAAACCAATAGTCCAATGTCCCTAGAAAGATTTACTTTTAAGGAAGTATGGGATGCTGTAAAAAATCGAAAACAAAAAATCACCTGGATTCGATCTAGTTAGCGGAGAAATTCTGCACTTACCATACATAATGCTTAGTTGTTATGGTGGTCATTTGTAAGAATGCGTACGGTTTGGCATTGGACACGGTGGCTTATTCCCGGAGTAGCTCGTCGGTTTGGGCAGGGTCAGCCAATACAACATCCTTTACACCATAGCATCATTCCTCGTGTCCAGGAATTTTTTTTTCATACATACACAAACAGAATCTAAATATACCCCCCAGTATCCAAAATCAAAAAAAAAAAATTCAGTCTGCAGTCAACCGTCCAGTTTCTGTCTGGTCAAGTCCAATTGTCCGTCTGTCTTTGGTTGGGCTTGCCCTCCTAATTCAACTAAACGTCTAATAACATAGAGAAAATGAGAAATTAGAAATGTTAATTCGGCAAATAGTTCTGTAAACTTCATGTAAAAGCAATATTCCGTTTAAGAGAGCGAGAGAGAGAGAGAAAGAAAGAGAGTGTCTACTTTATTAGGTTGAGATATATGTTACCACAACTACGGTCTCTTAGCCTTATATTAAGACTCACCTCTGTTGTTTATATGTTGGCGCCAGCATAACAGACTTATAACACTTCTATTGTGACATAAGATCTCTTTTCACTCGATGATCAACTATTTCTGTTATAAGCTCTAATTTACACTCTTTATCTTAGTAAAATAACAAATGAAAATAAAATAAAAGAAAATGAAATGAAATGAATCTAACATGAAAATATATATATATATATATATATATATATATATATATATATATATATATATATATATATATATATATATATATATATATATATAAAATGTTATAACAATCAGGATGTAGGAAAAACAAAAAAATACATTATATATTGGATATCTATATAATTCCTTCTCATCTCAAGAGAGCGCATGGGAACATTTCAGACTTCTTTTAAAAATTTTGTTCTTCTTCGGTAAAGCCCGGTTGGTAGACTTTCTTTATAAGTAATTTTGTTGAATGTTGCAAATGGTGGGTGGATAAAGCATGTATGCTTAAACAAGCAAGTAAGGGAGCCAAATTTTCTGTTGAGGTTATGTCAGCAATTTATTGTTGTCGAAAATGACACATACTACCCCAAAACTAGCGAGAAAATATGGTATTCTTCTCCTTATCGTTTTCGTTTCTTTTTCTGTTATTTTCCGTTCATTGGATCAAGTACCAAATGAAATTTGGTATTATTCTAGATTCAGTGATTTAGTTTAAACCACATATGAAGCCAAAATTTAAATAGGAGGGCGTAGACCACTAATAGTTTTGAAGCTCTGTAATGGTCACGAGCATACGAATTTTATTTTCATTGCAGTTTTTATTGTCTGTTGAATTGTATTCCATAAATTCTTAATAATCTCAATAGTGTTCTCTTTCTTCTTTCCGTAACTTGCAAAATCGCGTCAAAATATATACATATATTTATATTTTTCTTTTCTTTCTGTGAATTATATGAAAAATAATTGTTCTTCTTCGCTCTTTCATCCACTCACTAACTCTTCAATCAAAAAATCCCGCCGATAAAAATGTCATACCTCATTCTTAAGGGAGCTGCCACCTAATTGTCAAGGTCATATCCCCACAATAAGAAGTTATCGATGTAGGGTTGTGAAAGTGACCCAAAATGGTCGTAATGTAAATTTGCTACAAATACCGTACGGAGTAGCCAAAATCGAAGCACTGGGAATTCGCAACAGGCTCGCTGTCATCGATTCGAATATTGGTGTCAACTATTCGTATGGAATGACAGTGTATATCAGAATTCCAAGTTAACTCTGCGCCAATGTGTGGCTTCGACCCACGACCCTACACACAAAAAAAATATTTTTCTGATTCAATCACGAAATTAATTGATCCAATTAATTTTTTAATTGAAATGTCTTCAATCACGAAAATGATAGTATCAATCACAATTTTAATTGGGCATAGAAAAAATTCTTGATTAAGAAAAGTAATTGATTTCATTAGCAAATTTCAATTAACTTTTTAATTGATTCAATTAAAAATTTTATTGATGTTAATTGCAAAAACAATCAATTTATTAATTATAAAATGTAACTATTTTCAATTACTTTCTTATTTAGCTTAGAGTTGTTGTTTGGTTTAGCAATTGATTGTTCGAAATACATTTTAATTAAAAATTTAAAAAACATCATTACTTTTTTAACTGAATTAGTCTTCCAAATTCGATTAAAAAGTTAATTGCATCAATCAATTTTTTAATTATAAATTTTAAAATTTCAATCATTAACCTAATTAACTTTATGCTTCTATCTTGATTAAAAAGTTAATTGTATCAATTAATTTATTAATTGAAAAAAATTTTCAACTTCAATTAACTTTTTAAGTGAAATATTTTGGTGATTTTTTTTGTGTATATGAACATATATATCGAAAATGTTAATATATTAAAAGAAATTTTCAATCAAAACAAAGAGTTAATTAAATTAAACGTTCAAAGAAACTACTGATTTAATTAAAGTAAAAATCAATATGACAACAGATTGGGTCAATAAATCGGGATTGATTCATTCCTTCAAATGTTTCGTGGAACATTATAAAAGAATCAAGGCTAAACTTTCGTTCTGACCAGGCTGATGTTGTATATTGTCGTGCCCACACAGTAAAAAAAAACAATTCAACCACGAGTTTATTTGATCCAATTCATTTCTAATTAAACCTGCCTCAATCACGGAAATAACCAACTCCAATAACAAATGTATTTATCCAATCAAAAACTTACTCGATACTATTGATTACAGGAATTGATTCTTGTCTCGATAAAAAAATTTGACAAATCAATTTATCTCTTAATAGAATATCTTTCAATGTAATTAAATTATCAATTAGAAATATTTCAATAGAACCATTTTCTAGATTCAATTAACATTCTAATTGAAAAAAAAAATTCTCCTTTTTTTTTAAAAACGAATAACCTTTCAAATTCAATTAAAATCCTAATTGAATAAATATTGATATTATTCCGTTCGTGGATGATTAGATTAATGGGGGCAGTTTTCCCTCCATCACAAACGAACTGAAAGCTATGCGGCAAAAATATCTCTTGCATGAAATCTTCCTAATGGTTTTTCGTCCAGGCCTAAGAGTTCATACAAGGAATTTCCGACACTTTCACCCACGATACATTTCATATGTCGCTGACCTAATTTAGCACAATAACCTTCAGCTTGATTACTTGTTTGTTGTTCCGTTTGTAAACCAGTTGCCCCTTATAATACTTCACATCTTTGCAACGAGTGTTATAAGCACGTTCACCCCTCTTATGGGCCTTCTCCAAATTTTCGAATATGCGATCCCTTATCAGCTGATGTTTGTGAGATGTGTGGTCCAAACATAAGTCCAAGTCTTTCAGATGGCCAATTTTCCTCATTATCCTATACGCATTTGCATGCTGCACCATATGAATCCCGAATAAAGCGTAAAATGGATCCATTCCGATTGAACTGTGATATGCGCTTCTTAATGCAAATGCCACATCGGATATATGATCATCCCAATGTCGCTGTTGCTCTCCAATATAAGATCTAACAGCCTGGAGTATGGAACGATTTACTCGCTCAGAAGCGTTTGCTTGTGGGGAGTAATACGCGGTTCTGATGTGGGTTGTTCCATATGTTTTAAGAAAGTCCTGGAATACATCGGCAATGAACTGGCGTCCATTGTCTGAATGTAGAAATTCCGGAACTCCAAACGTATGAAACACCTTCTTTTCAAGAAATTGTATCACATTGGAGGCAGTTGCTGTGCGCATAGGTTCGAGAAAAACGAACTTCGAAAAGTGATCGAGGCACACAAACAAAAACACGTTTCCATTCCTGGATCTAGGGTACGGGCCCATGAAGTCAATATAAATCCTTTGGAATGGTCTCTCTGTTATAAACTGCTTTCCCATTGGTGGTTTTTGGAATTTATTCGTTGACTTATTTGCATGGCATATTTCACAACCTTGGACAACGACCTGAACATCCGATACCATTTTTGGCCAATAATATCTCGTCTGAAGACGTTCAAGGGTCTTACGTATTCCACCATGGCCAGCTGACAATGAATTATGTGCACGCCAAATTAAATCTTGACGTAAGTCAATCGGCACCCATAATTTCCAAGTCCTATCCTCTTGTAAGGGATCACCAGAATAAAAACATGTGCGTTTGTATACAAATCCTTCTGAAAGATGTAAATCTGGGATGCTTTGATCCATTATACTTTCCCGAAGAGCCTGATATTCCTCGGAGTTAAAAGCAGGTGATTCCAGGTCAATTTCCAAATCCCTGCTCATTGCACAAATCTCCTCCATGTGTGCACGCGAAAGCGCGTCAGGCACCACATTTTCGGAGCCTTTTCGGTGTTGAATATCAAAATCAAATGATTGAAGTTTCAGGCTCCAGCGTGCCAATCGACCTGTCAATTCTTTCTGACCCATAAGCCAGCGCAAACTAGAATGGTCCGTAATAATCGTGAACGGAAGTCCCTCAACGTACGGACGAAATTTCTTTATGCTCAGAACCGCTGCGTAACATTCAAGCTCTGTCACACTGTACTGTCTCTGTGACTTGTTCAATTTAGCGGACATGTAGGCTATGGGATGTTCTTCTCCAGCGTCATCGATCTGGAAGAGAACACCTCCGACTCCCTGAGACGACGCATCGCACTGAATATAAAATCTCCTACCAAAATTCGGGTTTACCAGTACGGGAGCAGAAATCAGGGCTAGTTTCAAAGACTGAAAAGCAGATTTCGCCTCATCGGTCAACTGAAAATGTTTTATGCGGTCTTTTGTAAGGCAGTCGTGAAGTGGAGCGGCAACTGAGGCATAATCCCTAATAAACCGCCGGTACCAGCCCGTCATTCCTAAGAATCGACGGAGCTGCCTTGGCGTCTTTGGTTCGGGAAATTCTGTCACAGCTTGGACCTTGCCATCATCTGTGCGAATCGAGCCATCTCCAACCACAAACCCGAGATATCGGACCTCTTTAAAGCAAAACTTGCTTTTCTCGACATTTATTGTCAGATTAGCTCTAGAAAGGCAGTTGGCCACATCTGCTAGGAGTATCAGATGCTCGTCAAAACTGGCAGAACACACTAGAAGATCGTCAAGATATACGAAGACATTGGACCGCATTACTGCCGGCACCACCTTGTCCATCAGCCTACACATCCGCTGGGCGGCGTTGCATAGTCCGAAAGGCATTACCGTGTACTGATACAACGGCCGCCCAGGGACAGTAAATGCGGTCTTTTCTCTTGACTTCTCTTCTAGCGGTATCTGCCAGAATGCGTCCTTCAAATCGATTGCAGAGATAAATTTCGTGTCCTGCAACCGACTTAAGATTCCCTCAATGTGTGGAAGAGGATATGCATCTTTAATTGTCCGCGAGTTAACCTTCCGTGCATCAAGACATAAACGGTTCTTTTTCCCCTTTCTAACGAGCGTAACAGGCGAGCTCCAGCTGCTATTACTGACCTCGATCACCCCCAATTGCAACATCCGGTCTAGTTCAACATACAGAAGCTCTTGAACCGCTGGTGAGACTGGATAATGCCGTTGTTTTATGGGTATATCTTCGTCAGTAACCTGGATGGTGTGCATTTCTAACGTCGTCCTGCCGAGCCCACGTACCGCAAATGAAGGAAACATACCCTTCACTACCTCCAGCCTATCAGCCTGTTCTATGGTAAGTTCATGTTGACCCCCTGAAAGCCATGCCCGCTCTTCCGGTTCCATGATCTCTGATACCGAAAGAAAACGCGATTCCTGTCGTGGAGAAGCTTTCCCTACGATGTCGAGATTAAAGATTTTCCAAAACTCCACACCCAGATAAAATTCCTGTTGAAGCTCGGGTACAATCAGAAATTCCAAGCACCTGGTCTGTCCTTCCCAACTTACAGGTAAAACGATTAGTCCGTGGACACCCACACTCTCACCGTTCGCCGTCTGAACACACTGGTTTTTCATCCTGACAATTTCCTTCTCGTATCCTTTCAAAAATTCAAACGCATTCTTTCCTATACAGCATACCCCAGCTCCGGAATCAAGCAAAGCCAATACTTCCTTACCAGCCACAAATATTTTAGCAAAAAACCGGTTGTCTTCCCCCACCAACAAAACTGTTTCAACTATTTTCCTTTTCGCTTCACGTAAACGTCTATCCCTATTTCTTAACTTAGCTATTTTCCTAAATTTACGAGAGTCCTTCCTCAATTCATTCCCAAAAATCCGGGTCCTTGCCTCTTCATACTCCAAAATCCTTTGATGCAATGGCTTATTATGATGACATACAACTTGTTTCTCCCTAACGATTCCCGTGTTGTCACGTGGTAAAATCCTCACTATTCTTCCAGATCCGGGATAGCCTTCGGTATGCTGGAGTCCCCGGTCAACTCCGCATCCTTCTGGTTTTCCGGCTTTCGATTAAACTTGCAGTAGGACTCACTACCACCACAAGCGAAACAGACCATGTTGTGGAAAGTCGACTTGCAGATATTTGCCGGTTTTATCTCATTAGGTGGCATGTTCCTATAAAAGTTCCCCGGCATTCCACATAAGTAACACAGGTTAAGGTGAAAAGGTGATTGACAAAAATTTTTACTGCACTGAATATCATATGTGGAAGTCTTATTTTGCGCGTCAGCACGAATTCCCTTGTTCTTTGAAAATTTCGATATTGCATGATTATTATTCCCAAATGCAATTGCCTCAACCCTGCTACTTTCATCTGGATATTCAACTCCTTGTTCCGAAATCTCCCTCACAATCTTACCTCTGGCCTTATTCTCCCTCAATAACTTTTCAGCCCGTTTGCATTCGTGGCGTAATTCCGCCAGAGTGTTAATAGTCGACGAAAACATAAGTGTAGAAATGTTTCCACGGAGATTTCTTCGAATTATATTAACGAGTTCAATCTCGGGTATCTTTTTCCTTAAACGAAATGTCATATTGTGAATCGCAGTGTAGAAGTCATCGAAGCTTTCTCCTGGTAGTTGTCGTCTGTCAATTATATCACTTATGACGTCGTAGTCCGATTCTGCTGTCTTAAAGTGATCTATGAGCTCACGTTTCAAGGAAAAATAATTAAAGTCCAGGTCGTCCGCATGGTCCTCTAAAATTTACCAGTACCACTGAGCCGCCCTGCCTGTCACTAAACACTGAAAATCAGTGAACAGCTGGTCAAATGAAACTTCATATAGTGAACGCATTTTCTCGACCCTGAAAATGAAGCTCTCGACCGACATTTCCCGATTAGTACCGTCGAACTTCAAATGCCATCGATCCAGGTCTATGGGTTTGCGCCTATTCATTTCGCTCTGGCTATATGTCTTGTCCATGTTAGCTCCACTATCCTTCCTATATGCCCCGGTAATGTTTTCACTAGTCGTGTCCCTCGCAATATCAGGATTCTGTAAAATGGGTACCCTAGCATTTCCTCGTTCTGCTGAGTTCTGTGCAGCCAAGCGATCTGGAGTTGATGAATTCCTAGGCGATCCCATTGCTCCAATGCGACTAGAGGCCTCCATCTGATCCACCCTACTAGTAAGACCTACTACCTCTTGACGCACTTGTTTCATTTCCTGTATACATTTTGCCATATCCTCATTTTGCTTCATTAACAAGCTCATAATCTGTGAAAGTTGGTTGGTGTCAGGTCCTACTGGCAAATGTGGTTGTTTATCCACATTCCCTGCAGCACCATCACCAGATTGCGACATATCGATTAACTCTAGTTTTCCAGAAAAGGTGAGTGATGTCTCCGCCCTATTTAATTCAACCTCGTCTGAAATGCGTATGTTACTACCACTTGACAATCTCCCAAAAACCAAATCTGAACACCGATTTAAGTAGTCTACTGGTACAAAATCCACTGGTCTCTCCAAGCCCGTATCTATTTGGTTTAAAATTGAACCTATTACTTGATTTTGTAGAGCCCGAGAAAAACTTCGAGTAACAATGCTACGTACTGGTGGGATAGCCCTATCTACTTGTCTCTCACCATTACCATCCATTCACAAAAATCTTAAAAATTATAAAAAACACTATAAACAATGTAGATGAAAACAACTGGTGCGATATATAAAACAAATCCCAAATTCACTAGAGAATGTGGAAAAATTAACAATGTATAAAAGTATTTTTATAAATTCAGGTGATGCTGGATGTGATACAAAAATGTTTAAAAGAATATTCAGAATTAAAGAAATAAATCAAATCAATATCGCTTCGGACATACCACCCTACATGTCATCTATCATCCTGGGATCCTACAAATTAGAAGAAAGAAGGAGATAGTTGTACCGGTATGACCGAATCCCTTACCCCCGTAAACGATATCTCAAATAAGATTGCATAAAAACAAAAGAATTGTAATATCATCATTTCCTATGTAACCCCTGACTAGACACACAATTTTATGTAACTAAAACATGGATCTAGCTTCAAACCCAAAAAAACCCGTATATGAACTCATATCCGATCAATTGGAATAAATCGAATAGTATTCACATGTAATAAAATAAAATAATTCCAATAAAATAAATCAAATTTAAACTCTGCCTTCGTTGGGCGCCATATGTTATGGTGGTCATTTGTAAGAATGCGTACGATTTGGCATTGGACACGGTGGCTTATTCCCGGAGTAGCTCGTCGGTTTGGGCAGGGTCAGCCAATACAACATCCTTTACACCATAGCATCATTCCTCGTGTCCAGGAATTTTTTTTCATACATACACAAACAGAATCTAAATATACCCCCCAGTATCCAAAATCAAAAAAAAAAAAAAATTCAGTCTGCAGTCAACCGTCCAGTTTCTGTCTGGTCAAGTCCAATTGTCCGTCTGTCTTTGGTTGGGCTTGCCCTCCCCTCATGTACTGCACAACATCCATGAACCATATCAAAAGCCCCATTATGATCGATATCTGGTTCCCTATACCAAAGTCTGTCCAGCTAGTCTAAATAATCTCTAAAAACATCCCCAGCACACACCCAGCACCACCCTAATGTTCACCTTAAACCGTCATTTTTTTGTAACAAAAAAAAAACCAAACTTTTCAGATCATTATTTTAGATTCAATATTTATTTAAAAACTAGTAAGATATAAACAGTATAGTAATAGTGTTAACAATATAATTCAAATTGAAAAAATATGTATTTACTAAGAAGAAAAAAAGTATTATAAACTAATGGGAATACTTCCCTTTTATTTTGTTCTGTAGATAATTCAACTAAACGTCTAATAACATAGAGAAAATGAGAAATTAGAAATGTTAATTCGGCAAATAGTTCTGTAAACTTCATGTAAAAGCAATATTCCGTTTAAGAGAGCGAGAGAGAGAGAGAGAAAGAAAGAGAGTGTCTACTTTATTAGGTTGAGATATATGTTACCACAACTACGGTCTCTTAGCCTTATATTAAGACTCACCTCTGTTGTTTATATGTTGGCGCCAGCATAACAGACTTATAACACTTCTATTGTGACATAAGATCTCTTTTCACTCGATGATCAACTATTTCTGTTATAAGCTCTAATTTACACTCTTTATCTTAGTAAAATAACAAATGAAAATAAAATAAAAGAAAATGAAATGAAATGAATCTAACATGAATATATATATATATATATATATATATATATATATATATATATATATATATATATATATATATATATATATATATATATATATATATATATATATATATATATATATATATATATATATATATATATATATATAAAAAATGTTATAACAATCAGGATGTAGGAAAAACAAAAAAATACATTATATATTGGATATCTATATAATTCCTTCTCATCTCAAGAGAGCGCATGGGAACATTTCAGACTTCTTTTAAAAATTTTGTTCTTCTTCGGTAAAGCCCGGTTGGTAGACTTTCTTTATAAGTAATTTTGTTGAATGTTGCAAATGGTGGGTGGATAAAGCATGTATGCTTAAACAAGCAAGTAAGGGAGCCAAATTTTCTGTTGAGGTTATGTCAGCAATTTATTGTTGTCGAAAATGACACATACTACCCCAAAACTAGCGAGAAAATATGGTATTCTTCTCCTTATCGTTTTCGTTTCTTTTTCTGTTATTTTCCGTTCATTGGATCAAGTACCAAATGAAATTTGGTATTATTCTAGATTCAGTGATTTAGTTTAAACCACATATGAAGCCAAAATTTAAATAGGCGTAGACCACTAATAGTTTTGAAGCTCTGTAATGGTCACGAGCATACGAATTTTATTTTCGTTGCAGTTTTTATTGTCTGTTGAATTGTATTCCATAAATTCTTAATAATCTCAATAGTGTTCTCTTTCTTCTTTCCGTAACTTGCAAAATCGCGTCAAAATATATACATATATTTATATTTTTCTTTTCTTTCTGTGAATTATATGAAAAATAATTGTTCTTCTTCGCTCTTTCATCCACTCACTAACTCTTCAATCAAAAAATCCCGCCGATAAAAATGTCATACCTCATTCTTAAGGGAGCTGCCACCTAATTGTCAAGGTCATATCTCCACAATAAGAAGTTATCGATGTAGGGTTGTGAAAGTGACCCAAAATGGTCGTAATGTAAATTTGCTACAAATACCGTACGGAGTAGCCAAAATCGAAGCACTGGGAATTCGCAACAGGCTCGCTGTCATCGATTCGAATATTGGTGTCAACTATTCGTATGGAATGACAGTGTATATCAGAATTCCAAGTTAACTCTGCGCCAATGTGTGGCTTCGACCCACGACCCTACACACAAAAAAAATATTTTTCTGATTCAATCACGAAATTAATTGATCCAATTAATTTTTTAATTGAAATGTCTTCAATCACGAAAATGATAGTATCAATCACAATTTTAATTGGGCATAGAAAAAATTCTTGATTAAGAAAAGTAATTGATTTCATTAGCAAATTTCAATTAACTTTTTAATTGATTCAATTAAAAATTTTATTGATGTTAATTGCAAAAACAATCAATTTATTAATTATAAAATGTAACTATTTTCAATTACTTTCTTATTTAGCTTAGAGTTGTTGTTTGGTTTAGCAATTGATTGTTCGAAATACATTTTAATTAAAAATTTAAAAAACATCATTACTTTTTTAACTGAATTAGTCTTCCAAATTCGATTAAAAAGTTAATTGCATCAATCAATTTTTTAATTATAAATTTTAAAATTTCAATCATTAACCTAATTAACTTTATGCTTCTATCTTGATTAAAAAGTTAATTGTATCAATTAATTTATTAATTGAAAAAAATTTTCAACTTCAATTAACTTTTTAAGTGAAATATTTTGGTGATTTTTTTTGTGTATATGAACATATATATCGAAAATGTTAATATATTAAAAGAAATTTTCAATCAAAACAAAGAGTTAATTAAATTAAACGTTCAAAGAAACTACTGATTTAATTAAAGTAAAAATCAATATGACAACAGATTGGGTCAATAAATCGGGATTGATTCATTCCTTCAAATGTTTCGTGGAACATTATAAAAGAATCAAGGCTAAACTTTCGTTCTGACCAGGCTGATGTTGTATATTGTCGTGCCCACACAGTAAAACAAAACAATTCAACCACGAGTTTATTTGATCCAATTCATTTCTAATTAAACCTGCCTCAATCACGGAAATAACCAACTCCAATAACAAATGTATTTATCCAATCAAAAACTTACTCGATACTATTGATTACAGGAATTGATTCTTGTCTCGATAAAAAAATTTGACAAATCAATTTATCTCTTAATAGAATATCTTTCAATGTAATTAAATTATCAATTAGAAATATTTCAATAGAACCATTTTCTAGATTCAATTAACATTCTAATTGAAAAAAAAAATTCTCCTTTTTTTTTTAAAAACGAATAACCTTTCAAATTCAATTAAAATCCTAATTGAATAAATATTGATATTATTCCGTTCGTGGATGATTAGATTAATGGGGGCAGTTTTCCCTCCATCACAAACGAACTGAAAGCTATGCGGCAAAAATATCTCTTGCATGAAATCTTCCTAATGGTTTTTCGTCCAGGCCTAAGAGTTCATACAAGGAATTTCCGACACTTTCACCCACGATACATTTCATATGTCGCTGACCTAATTTAGCACAATAACCTTCAGCTTGATTACTTTGTTTGTTGTTCCGTTTGTAAACCAGTTGCCCCTTATAATACTTCACATCTTTGCAACGAGTGTTATAAGCACGTTCACCCCTCTTATGGGCCTTCTCCAAATTTTCGAATATGCGATCCCTTATCAGCTGATGTTTGTGAGATGTGTGGTCCAAACATAAGTCCAAGTCTTTCAGATGGCCAATTTTCCTCATTATCCTATACGCATTTGCATGCTGCACCATATGAATCCCGAATAAAGCGTAAAATGGATCCATTCCGATTGAACTGTGATATGCGCTTCTTAATGCAAATGCCACATCGGATATATGATCATCCCAATGTCGCTGTTGCTCTCCAATATAAGATCTAACAGCCTGGAGTATGGAACGATTTACTCGCTCAGAAGCGTTTGCTTGTGGGGAGTAATACGCGGTTCTGATGTGGGTTGTTCCATATGTTTTAAGAAAGTCCTGGAATACATCGGCAATGAACTGGCGTCCATTGTCTGAATGTAGAAATTCCGGAACTCCAAACGTATGAAACACCTTCTTTTCAAGAAATTGTATCACATTGGAGGCAGTTGCTGTGCGCATAGGTTCGAGAAAAACGAACTTCGAAAAGTGATCGAGGCACACAAACAAAAACACGTTTCCATTCCTGGATCTAGGGTACGGGCCCATGAAGTCAATATAAATCCTTTGGAATGGTCTCTCTGTTATAAACTGCTTTCCCATTGGTGGTTTTTGGAATTTATTCGTTGACTTATTTGCATGGCATATTTCACAACCTTGGACAACGACCTGAACATCCGATACCATTTTTGGCCAATAATATCTCGTCTGAAGACGTTCAAGGGTCTTACGTATTCCACCATGGCCAGCTGACAATGAATTATGTGCACGCCAAATTAAATCTTGACGTAAGTCAATCGGCACCCATAATTTCCAAGTCCTATCCTCTTGTAAGGGATCACCAGAATAAAAACATGTGCGTTTGTATACAAATCCTTCTGAAAGATGTAAATCTGGGATGCTTTGATCCATTATACTTTCCCGAAGAGCCTGATATTCCTCGGAGTTAAAAGCAGGTGATTCCAGGTCAATTTCCAAATCCCTGCTCATTGCACAAATCTCCTCCATGTGTGCACGCGAAAGCGCGTCAGGCACCACATTTTCGGAGCCTTTTCGGTGTTGAATATCAAAATCAAATGATTGAAGTTTCTGGCTCCAGCGTGCCAATCGACCTGTCAATTCTTTCTGACCCATAAGCCAGCGCAAACTAGAATGGTCCGTAATAATCGTGAACGGAAGTCCCTCAACGTACGGACGAAATTTCTTTATGCTCAGAACCGCTGCGTAACATTCAAGCTCTGTACCACTGTACTGTCTCTGTGACTTGTTCAATTTAGCGGACATGTAGGCTATGGGATGTTCTTCTCCAGCGTCATCGATCTGGAAGAGAACACCTCCGACTCCCTGAGACGACGCATCGCACTGAATATAAAATCTCCTACCAAAATTCGGGTTTACCAGTACGGGAGCAGAAATCAGGGCTAGTTTCAAAGACTGAAAAGCAGATTTCGCCTCATCGGTCAACTGAAAATGTTTTATGCGGTCTTTTGTAAGGCAGTCGTGAAGTGGAGCGGCAACTGAGGCATAATCCCTAATAAACCGCCGGTACCAGCCCGTCATTCCTAAGAATCGACGGAGCTGCCTTGGCGTCTTTGGTTCGGGAAATTCTGTCACAGCTTGGACCTTGCCATCATCTGTGCGAATCGAGCCATCTCCAACCACAAACCCGAGATATCGGACCTCTTTAAAGCAAAACTTGCTTTTCTCGACATTTATTGTCAGATTAGCTCTAGAAAGGCAGTTGGCCACATCTGCTAGGAGTATCAGATGCTCGTCAAAACTGGCAGAACACACTAGAAGATCGTCAAGATATACGAAGACATTGGACCGCATTACTGCCGGCACCACCTTGTCCATCAGCCTACACATCCGCTGGGCGGCGTTGCATAGTCCGAAAGGCATTACCGTGTACTGATACAACGGCCGCCCAGGGACAGTAAATGCGGTCTTTTCTCTTGACTTCACTTCTAGCGGTATCTGCCAGAATGCGTCCTTCAAATCGATTGCAGAGATAAATTTCGTGTCCTGCAACCGACTTAAGATTCCCTCAATGTGTGGAAGAGGGTATGCATCTTTAATTGTCCGCGAGTTAACCTTCCGTGCATCAAGACATAAACGGTTCTTTTCCCCCTTTCTAACGAGCGTAACAGGCGAGCTCCAGCTGCTATTACTGACCTCGATCTCCCCCAATTGCAACATCCGGTCTAGTTCAACATACAGAAGCTCTTGAACCGCTGGTGAGACTGGATAATGCCGTTGTTTTATGGGTATATCTTCGTCAGTAACCTGGATGGTGTGCATTTCTAACGTCGTCCTGCCGAGCCCACGTACCGCAAATGAAGGAAACATACCCTTCACTACCTCCAGCCTATCAGCCTGTTCTATGGTAAGTTCATGTTGACCCCCTGAAAGCCATGCCCGCTCTTCCGGTTCCATGATCTCTGATACCGAAAGAAAACGCGATTCCTGTCGTGGAGAAGCTTTCCCTACGATGTCGAGATTAAAGATTTTCCAAAACTCCACACCCAGATAAAATTCCTGTTGAAGCTCGGGTACAATCAGAAATTCCAAGCACCTGGTCTGTCCTTCCCAACTTACAGGTAAAACGATTAGTCCGTGGACACCCACACTCTCACCGTTCGCCGTCTGAACACACTGGTTTTTCATCCTGACAATTTCCTTCTCGTATCCTTTCAAAAATTCAAACGCATTCTTTCCTATACAGCATACCCCAGCTTCGGAATCAAGCAAAGCCAATACTTCCTTACCAGCCACAAATATTTTAGCAAAAAACCGGTTGTCTTCCCCCACCAACAAAACTGTTTCAACTATTTTCCTTTTCGCTTCACGTAAACGTCTATCCCTATTTCTTAACTTAGCTATTTTCCTAAATTTACGAGAGTCCTTCCTCAATTCATTCCCAAAAATCCGGGTCCTTGCCTCTTCATACTCCAAAATCCTTTGATGCAATGGCTTATTATGATGACATACAACTTGTTTCTCCCTAACGATTCCCGTGTTGTCACGTGGTAAAATCCTCACTATTGCTCCAGATCCGGGATAGCCTTCGGTATGCTGGAGTCCCCGGTCAACTCCGCATCCTTCTGGTTTTCCGGCTTTCGATTAAACTTGCAGTAGGACTCACTACCACCACAAGCGAAACAGACCATGTTGTGGAAAGTCGACTTGCAGATATTTGCCGGTTTTATCTCATTAGGTGGCATGTTCCTATAAAAGTTCCCCGGCATTCCACATAAGTAACACAGGTTAAGGTGAAAAGGTGATTGACAAAAATGTTTACTGCACTGAATATCATATGTGGAAGTCTTATTTTGCGCGTCAGCACGAATTCCCTTGTTCTTTGAAAATTTCGATATTGCATGATTATTATTCCCAAATGCAATTGCCTCAACCCTGCTACTTTCATCTGGATATTCAACTCCTGGTTCCGAAATCTCCCTCACAATCTTACCTCTGGCCTTATTCTCCCTCAATAACTTTTCAGCCCGTTTGCATTCGTGGCGTAATTCCGCCAGAGTGTTAATAGTCGACGAAAACATAAGTGTAGAAATGTTTCCACGGAGATTTCTTCGAATTATATTAACGAGTTCAATCTCGGGTATCTTTTTCCTTAAACGAAATGTCATATTGTGAATCGCAGTGTAGAAGTCATCGAAGCTTTCTCCTGGTAGTTGTCGTCTGTCAATTATATCACTTATGACGTCGTAGTCCGATTCTGCTGTCTTAAAGTGATCTATGAGCTCACGTTTCAAGGAAAAATAATTAAAGTCCAGGTCGTCCGCATGGTCCTCTAAAATTTACCAGTACCACTGAGCCGCCCTGCCTGTCACTAAACACTGAAAATCAGTGAACAGCTGGTCAAATGAAACTTCATATAGTGAACGCATTTTCTCGACCCTGAAAATGAAGCTCTCGACCGACATTTCCCGATTAGTACCGTCGAACTTCAAATGCCATCGATCCAGGTCTATGGGTTTGCGCCTATTCATTTCGCTCTGGCTATATGTCTTGTCCATGTTAGCTCCACTATCCTTCCTATATGCCCCGGTAATGTTTTCACTAGTCGTGTCCCTCGCAATATCAGGATTCTGTAAAATGGGTACCCTAGCATTTCCTCGTTCTGCTGAGTTCTGTGCAGCCAAGCGATCTGGAGTTGATGAATTCCTAGGCGATCCCATTGCTCCAATGCGACTAGAGGCCTCCATCTGATCCACCCTACTAGTAAGACCTACTACCTCTTGACGCACTTGTTTCATTTCCTGTATACATTTTGCCATATCCTCATTTTGCTTCATTAACAAGCTCATAATCTGTGAAAGTTGGTTGGTGTCAGGTCCTACTGGCAAATGTGGTTGTTTATCCACATTCCCTGCAGCACCATCACCAGATTGCGACATATCGATTAACTCTAGTTTTCCAGAAAAGGTGAGTGATGTCTCCGCCCTATTTAATTCAACCTCGTCTGAAATGCGTATGTTACTACCACTTGACAATCTCCCAAAAACCAAATCTGAACACCGATTTAAGTAGTCTACTGGTACAAAATCCACTGGTCTCTCCAAGCCCGTATCTATTTGGTTTAAAATTGAACCTATTACTTGATTTTGTAGAGCCCGAGAAAAACTTCGAGTAACAATGCTACGTACTGGTGGGATAGCCCTATCTACTTGTCTCTCACCATTACCATCCATTCACAAAAATCTTAAAAATTATGAAAAACACTATAAACAATGTAGATGAAAACAACTGGTGCGATATATAAAACAAATCCCAAATTCACTAGAGAATGTGGAAAAATTAACAATGTATAAAAGTATTTTTATAAATTCAGGTGATGCTGGATGTGATACAAAAATGTTTAAAAGAATATTCAGAATTAAAGAAATAAATCAAATCAATATCGCTTCGGACATACCACCCTACATGTCATCTATCATCCTGGGATCCTACAAATTAGAAGAAAGAAGGAGATAGTTGTACCGGTATGACCGAATCCCTTACCCCCGTAAACGATATCTCAAATAAGATTGCATAAAAACAAAAGAATTGTAATATCATCATTTCCTATGTAACCCCTGACTAGACACACAATTTTATGTAACTAAAACATGGATCTAGCTTCAAACCCAAAAAAAACCCGTATATGAACTCATATCCGATCAATTGGAATAAATCGAATAGTATTCACATGTAATAAAATAAAATAATTCCAATAAAATAAATCAAATTTAAACTCTGCCTTCGTTGGGCGCCATATGTTATGGTGGTCATTTGTAAGAATGCGTACGATTTGGCATTGGACACGGTGGCTTATTCCCGGAGTAGCTCGTCGGTTTGGGCAGGGTCAGCCAATACAACATCCTTTACACCATAGCATCATTCCTCGTGTCCAGGAATTTTTTTTTCATACATACACAAACAGAATCTAAATATACCCCCCAGTATCCAAAATCAAAAAAAAAAAAAATTCAGTCTGCAGTCAACCGTCCAGTTTCTGTCTGGTCAAGTCCAATTGTCCGTCTGTCTTTGGTTGGGCATGCCCTCCCCTCATGTACTGCACAACATCCATGAACCATATCAAAAGCCCCATTATGATCGATATCTGGTTCCCTATACCAAAGTCTGTCCAGCTAGTCTAAATAATCTCTAAAAACATCCCCAGCACACACCCAGCACCACCCTAATGTTCACCTTAAACCGTCATTTTTTTGTAACAAAAAAAAAACCAAACTTTTCAGATCATTATTTTAGATTCAATATTTATTTAAAAACTAGTAAGATATAAACAGTATAGTAATAGTGTTAACAATATAATTCAAATTGAAAATATATGTATTTACTAAGAAGAAAAAAAGTATTATAAACTAATGGGAATACTTCCCTTTTATTTTGTTCTGTAGATAATTCAACTAAACGTCTAATAACATAGAGAAAATGAGAAATTAGAAATGTTAATTCGGCAAATAGTTCTGTAAACTTCATGTAAAAGCAATATTCCGTTTAAGAGAGCGAGAGAGAGAGAGAGAAAGAAAGAGAGTGTCTACTTTATTAGGTTGAGATATATGTTACCACAACTACGGTCTCTTAGCCTTATATTAAGACTCACCTCTGTTGTTTATATGTTGGCGCCAGCATAACAGATGAGTAGCTAAAATTTTATTTGTTACACATATTTTACTAGTTTTAATAGATTTTTTTTTGTTGTTGTTGAGATCTCAAAACTTCGTTTTCATTTATTGAACACTCTTAAATCCCTACTCTCTCACTTCTATTGTGACATAAGATCTCTTTTCACTCGATGATCAACTATTTCTGTTATAAGCTCTAATTTACACTCTTTATCTTAGTAAAATAACAAATGAAAATAAAATAAAAGAAAATGAAATGAATCTAACATGAAAAAATATATATATATATATATATATATATATATATATATATATATATATATATATATATATATATATATATATATATATATATATATATATATATATATATATATATATATATATATATATATATATATATATATATATATATATATATAAATGTTATAACAATCAGGATGTAGGAAAAACAAAAAAATACATTATATATTGGATATCTATATAATTCCTTCTCATCTCAAGAGAGCGCATGGGAACATTTCAGACTTCTTTTAAAAATTTTGTTCTTCTTCGGTAAAGCCCGGTTGGTAGACTTTCTTTATAAGTAATTTTGTTGAATGTTGCAAATGGTGGGTGGATAAAGCATGTATGCTTAAACAAGCAAGTAAGGGAGCCAAATTTTCTGTTGAGGTTATGTCAGCAATTTATTGTTGTCGAAAATGACACATACTACCCCAAAACTAGCGAGAAAATATGGTATTCTTCTCCTTATCGTTTTCGTTTCTTTTTCTGTTATTTTCCGTTCATTGGATCAAGTACCAAATGAAATTTGGTATTATTCTAGATTCAGTGATTTAGTTTAAACCACATATGAAGCCAAAATTTAAATAGGCGTAGACCACTAATAGTTTTGAAGCTCTGTAATGGTCACGAGCATACGAATTTTATTTTCGTTGCAGTTTTTATTGTCTGTTGAATTGTATTCCATAAATTCTTAATAATCTCAATAGTGTTCTCTTTCTTCTTTCCGTAACTTGCAAAATCGCGTCAAAATATATACATATATTTATATTTTTCTTTTCTTTCTGTGAATTATATGAAAAATAATTGTTCTTCTTCGCTCTTTCATCCACTCACTAACTCTTCAATCAAAAAATCCCGCCGATAAAAATGTCATACCTCATTCTTAAGGGAGCTGCCACCTAATTGTCAAGGTCATATCTCCACAATAAGAAGTTATCGATGTAGGGTTGTGAAAGTGACCCAAAATGGTCGTAATGTAAATTTGCTACAAATACCGTACGGAGTAGCCAAAATCGAAGCACTGGGAATTCGCAACAGGCTCGCTGTCATCGATTCGAATATTGGTGTCAACTATTCGTATGGAATGACAGTGTATATCAGAATTCCAAGTTAACTCTGCGCCAATGTGTGGCTTCGACCCACGACCCTACACACAAAAAAAATATTTTTCTGATTCAATCACGAAATTAATTGATCCAATTAATTTTTTAATTGAAATGTCTTCAATCACGAAAATGATAGTATCAATCACAATTTTAATTGGGCATAGAAAAAATTCTTGATTAAGAAAAGTAATTGATTTCATTAGCAAATTTCAATTAACTTTTTAATTGATTCAATTAAAAATTTTATTGATGTTAATTGCAAAAACAATCAATTTATTAATTATAAAATGTAACTATTTTCAATTACTTTCTTATTTAGCTTAGAGTTGTTGTTTGGTTTAGCAATTGATTGTTCGAAATACATTTTAATTAAAAATTTAAAAAACATCATTACTTTTTTAACTGAATTAGTCTTCCAAATTCGATTAAAAAGTTAATTGCATCAATCAATTTTTTAATTATAAATTTTAAAATTTCAATCATTAACCTAATTAACTTTATGCTTCTATCTTGATTAAAAAGTTAATTGTATCAATTAATTTATTAATTGAAAAAAATTTTCAACTTCAATTAACTTTTTAAGTGAAATATTTTGGTGATTTTTTTTGTGTATATGAACATATATATCGAAAATGTTAATATATTAAAAGAAATTTTCAATCAAAACAAAGAGTTAATTAAATTAAACGTTCAAAGAAACTACTGATTTAATTAAAGTAAAAATCAATATGACAACAGATTGGGTCAATAAATCGGGATTGATTCATTCCTTCAAATGTTTCGTGGAACATTATAAAAGAATCAAGGCTAAACTTTCGTTCTGACCAGGCTGATGTTGTATATTGTCGTGCCCACACAGTAAAACAAAACAATTCAACCACGAGTTTATTTGATCCAATTCATTTCTAATTAAACCTGCCTCAATCACGGAAATAACCAACTCCAATAACAAATGTATTTATCCAATCAAAAACTTACTCGATACTATTGATTACAGGAATTGATTCTTGTCTCGATAAAAAAATTTGACAAATCAATTTATCTCTTAATAGAATATCTTTCAATGTAATTAAATTATCAATTAGAAATATTTCAATAGAACCATTTTCTAGATTCAATTAACATTCTAATTGAAAAAAAAAATTCTCCTTTTTTTTTTAAAAACGAATAACCTTTCAAATTCAATTAAAATCCTAATTGAATAAATATTGATATTATTCCGTTCGTGGATGATTAGATTAATGGGGGCAGTTTTCCCTCCATCACAAACGAACTGAAAGCTATGCGGCAAAAATATCTCTTGCATGAAATCTTCCTAATGGTTTTTCGTCCAGGCCTAAGAGTTCATACAAGGAATTTCCGACACTTTCACCCACGATACATTTCATATGTCGCTGACCTAATTTAGCACAATAACCTTCAGCTTGATTACTTTGTTTGTTGTTCCGTTTGTAAACCAGTTGCCCCTTATAATACTTCACATCTTTGCAACGAGTGTTATAAGCACGTTCACCCCTCTTATGGGCCTTCTCCAAATTTTCGAATATGCGATCCCTTATCAGCTGATGTTTGTGAGATGTGTGGTCCAAACATAAGTCCAAGTCTTTCAGATGGCCAATTTTCCTCATTATCCTATACGCATTTGCATGCTGCACCATATGAATCCCGAATAAAGCGTAAAATGGATCCATTCCGATTGAACTGTGATATGCGCTTCTTAATGCAAATGCCACATCGGATATATGATCATCCCAATGTCGCTGTTGCTCTCCAATATAAGATCTAACAGCCTGGAGTATGGAACGATTTACTCGCTCAGAAGCGTTTGCTTGTGGGGAGTAATACGCGGTTCTGATGTGGGTTGTTCCATATGTTTTAAGAAAGTCCTGGAATACATCGGCAATGAACTGGCGTCCATTGTCTGAATGTAGAAATTCCGGAACTCCAAACGTATGAAACACCTTCTTTTCAAGAAATTGTATCACATTGGAGGCAGTTGCTGTGCGCATAGGTTCGAGAAAAACGAACTTCGAAAAGTGATCGAGGCACACAAACAAAAACACGTTTCCATTCCTGGATCTAGGGTACGGGCCCATGAAGTCAATATAAATCCTTTGGAATGGTCTCTCTGTTATAAACTGCTTTCCCATTGGTGGTTTTTGGAATTTATTCGTTGACTTATTTGCATGGCATATTTCACAACCTTGGACAACGACCTGAACATCCGATACCATTTTTGGCCAATAATATCTCGTCTGAAGACGTTCAAGGGTCTTACGTATTCCACCATGGCCAGCTGACAATGAATTATGTGCACGCCAAATTAAATCTTGACGTAAGTCAATCGGCACCCATAATTTCCAAGTCCTATCCTCTTGTAAGGGATCACCAGAATAAAAACATGTGCGTTTGTATACAAATCCTTCTGAAAGATGTAAATCTGGGATGCTTTGATCCATTATACTTTCCCGAAGAGCCTGATATTCCTCGGAGTTAAAAGCAGGTGATTCCAGGTCAATTTCCAAATCCCTGCTCATTGCACAAATCTCCTCCATGTTTGTACGCGAAAGCGCGTCAGGCACCACATTTTCGGAGCCTTTTCGGTGTTGAATATCAAAATCAAATGATTGAAGTTTCAGGCTCCAGCGTGCCAATCGACCTGTCAATTCTTTCTGACCCATAAGCCAGCGCAAACTAGAATGGTCCGTAATAATCGTGAACGGAAGTCCCTCAACGTACGGACGAAATTTCTTTATGCTCAGAACCGCTGCGTAACATTCAAGCTCTGTACCACTGTACTGTCTCTGTGACTTGTTCAATTTAGCGGACATGTAGGCTATGGGATGTTCTTCTCCAGCGTCATCGATCTGGAAGAGAACACCTCCGACTCCCTGAGACGACGCATCGCACTGAATATAAAATCTCCTACCAAAATTCGGGTTTACCAGTACGGGAGCAGAAATCAGGGCTAGTTTCAAAGACTGAAAAGCAGATTTCGCCTCATCGGTCAACTGAAAATGTTTTATGCGGTCTTTTGTAAGGCAGTCGTGAAGTGGAGCGGCAACTGAGGCATAATCCCTAATAAACCGCCGGTACCAGCCCGTCATTCCTAAGAATCGACGGAGCTGCCTTGGCGTCTTTGGTTCGGGAAATTCTGTCACAGCTTGGACCTTGCCATCATCTGTGCGAATCGAGCCATCTCCAACCACAAACCCGAGATATCGGACCTCTTTAAAGCAAAACTTGCTTTTCTCGACATTTATTGTCAGATTAGCTCTAGAAAGGCAGTTGGCCACATCTGCTAGGAGTATCAGATGCTCGTCAAAACTGGCAGAACACACTAGAAGATCGTCAAGATATACGAAGACATTGGACCGCATTACTGCCGGCACCACCTTGTCCATCAGCCTACACATCCGCTGGGCGGCGTTGCATAGTCCGAAAGGCATTACCGTGTACTGATACAACGGCCGCCCAGGGACAGTAAATGCGGTCTTTTCTCTTGACTTCTCTTCTAGCGGTATCTGCCAGAATGCGTCCTTCAAATCGATTGCAGAGATAAATTTCGTGTCCTGCAACCGACTTAAGATTCCCTCAATGTGTGGAAGAGGGTATGCATCTTTAATTGTCCGCGAGTTAACCTTCCGTGCATCAAGACATAAACGGTTCTTTTCCCCCTTTCTAACGAGCGTAACAGGCGAGCTCCAGCTGCTATTACTGACCTCGATCACCCCCAATTGCAACATCCGGTCTAGTTCAACATACAGAAGCTCTTGAACCGCTGGTGAGACTGGATAATGCCGTTGTTTTATGGGTATATCTTCGTCAGTAACCTGGATGGTGTGCATTTCTAACGTCGTCCTGCCGAGCCCACGTACCGCAAATGAAGGAAACATACCCTTCACTACCTCCAGCCTATCAGCCTGTTCTATGGTAAGTTCATGTTGACCCCCTGAAAGCCATGCCCGCTCTTCCGGTTCCATGATCTCTGATACCGAAAGAAAACGCGATTCCTGTCGTGGAGAAGCTTTCCCTACGATGTCGAGATTAAAGATTTTCCAAAACTCCACACCCAGATAAAATTCCTGTTGAAGCTCGGGTACAATCAGAAATTCCAAGCACCTGGTCTGTCCTTCCCAACTTACAGGTAAAACGATTAGTCCGTGGACACCCACACTCTCACCGTTCGCCGTCTGAACACACTGGTTTTTCATCCTGACAATTTCCTTCTCGTATCCTTTCAAAAATTCAAACGCATTCTTTCCTATACAGCATACCCCAGCTCCGGAATCAAGCAAAGCCAATACTTCCTTACCAGCCACAAATATTTTAGCAAAAAACCGGTTGTCTTCCCCCACCAACAAAACTGTTTCAACTATTTTCCTTTTCGCTTCACGTAAACGTCTATCCCTATTTCTTAACTTAGCTATTTTCCTAAATTTACGAGAGTCCTTCCTCAATTCATTCCCAAAAATCCGGGTCCTTGCCTCTTCATACTCCAAAATCCTTTGATGCAATGGCTTATTATGATGACATACAACTTGTTTCTCCCTAACGATTCCCGTGTTGTCACGTGGTAAAATCCTCACTATTGCTCCAGATCCGGGATAGCCTTCGGTATGCTGGAGTCCCCGGTCAACTCCGCATCCTTCTGGTTTTCCGGCTTTCGATTAAACTTGCAGTAGGACTCACTACCACCACAAGCGAAACAGACCATGTTGTGGAAAGTCGACTTGCAGATATTTGCCGGTTTTATCTCATTAGGTGGCATGTTCCTATAAAAGTTCCCCGGCATTCCACATAAGTAACACAGGTTAAGGTGAAAAGGTGATTGACAAAAATGTTTACTGCACTGAATATCATATGTGGAAGTCTGATTTTGCGCGTCAGCACGAATTCCCTTGTTCTTTGAAAATTTCGATATTGCATGATTATTATTCCCAAATGCAATTGCCTCAACCCTGCTACTTTCATCTGGATATTCAACTCCTGGTTCCGAAATCTCCCTCACAATCTTACCTCTGGCCTTATTCTCCCTCAATAACTTTTCAGCCCGTTTGCATTCGTGGCGTAATTCCGCCAGAGTGTTAATAGTCGACGAAAACATAAGTGTAGAAATGTTTCCACGGAGATTTCTTCGAATTATATTAACGAGTTCAATCTCGGGTATCTTTTTCCTTAAACGAAATGTCATATTGTGAATCGCAGTGTAGAAGTCATCGAAGCTTTCTCCTGGTAGTTGTCGTCTGTCAATTATATCACTTATGACGTCGTAGTCCGATTCTGCTGTCTTAAAGTGATCTATGAGCTCACGTTTCAAGGAAAAATAATTAAAGTCCAGGTCGTCCGCATGGTCCTCTAAAATTTACCAGTACCACTGAGCCGCCCTGCCTGTCACTAAACACTGAAAATCAGTGAACAGCTGGTCAAATGAAACTTCATATAGTGAACGCATTTTCTCGACCCTGAAAATGAAGCTCTCGACCGACATTTCCCGATTAGTACCGTCGAACTTCAAATGCCATCGATCCAGGTCTATGGGTTTGCGCCTATTCATTTCGCTCTGGCTATATGTCTTGTCCATGTTAGCTCCACTATCCTTCCTATATGCCCCGGTAATGTTTTCACTAGTCGTGTCCCTCGCAATATCAGGATTTTGTAAAATGGGTACCCTAGCATTTCCTCGTTCTGCTGAGTTCTGTGCAGCCAAGCGATCTGGAGTTGATGAATTCCTAGGCGATCCCATTGCTCCAATGCGACTAGAGGCCTCCATCTGATCCACCCTACTAGTAAGACCTACTACCTCTTGACGCACTTGTTTCATTTCCTGTATACATTTTGCCATATCCTCATTTTGCTTCATTAACAAGCTCATAATCTGTGAAAGTTGGTTGGTGTCAGGTCCTACTGGCAAATGTGGTTGTTTATCCACATTCCCTGCAGCACCATCACCAGATTGCGACATATCGATTAACTTTAGTTTTCCAGAAAAGGTGAGTGATGTCTCCGCCCTATTTAATTCAACCTCGTCTGAAATGCGTATGTTACTACCACTTGACAATCTCCCAAAAACCAAATCTGAACACCGATTTAAGTAGTCTACTGGTACAAAATCCACTGGTCTCTCCAAGCCCGTATCTATTTGGTTTAAAATTGAACCTATTACTTGATTTTGTAGAGCCCGAGAAAAACTTCGAGTAACAATGCTACGTACTGGTGGGATAGCCCTATCTACTTGTCTCTCACCATTACCATCCATTCACAAAAATCTTAAAAATTATGAAAAACACTATAAACAATGTAGATGAAAACAACTGGTGCGATATATAAAACAAATCCCAAATTCACTAGAGAATGTGGAAAAATTAACAATGTATAAATGTATTTTTATAAATTCAGGTGATGCTGGATGTGATACAAAAATGTTTAAAAGAATATTCAGAATTAAAGAAATAAATCAAATCAATATCGCTTCGGACATACCACCCTACATGTCATCTATCATCCTGGGATCCTACAAATTAGAAGAAAGAAGGAGATAGTTGTACCGGTATGACCGAATCCCTTACCCCCGTAAACGATATCTCAAATAAGATTGCATAAAAACAAAAGAATTGTAATATCATCATTTCCTATGTAACCCCTGACTAGACACACAATTTTATGTAACTAAAACATGGATCTAGCTTCAAACCCAAAAAAACCCGTATATGAACTCATATCCGATCAATTGGAATAAATCGAATAGTATTCACATGTAATAAAATAAAATAATTGCAATAAAATAAATCAAATTTAAACTCTGCCTTCGTTGGGCGCCATATGTTATGGTGGTCATTTGTAAGAATGCGTACGATTTGGCATTGGACACGGTGGCTTATTCCCGGAGTAGCTCGTCGGTTTGGGCAGGGTCAGCCAATACAACATCCTTTACACCATAGCATCATTCCTCGTGTCCAGGAATTTTTTTTTCATACATACACAAACAGAATCTAAATATACCCCCCAGTATCCAAAATCAAAAAAAAAAAATTCAGTCTGCAGTCAACCGTCCAGTTTCTGTCTGGTCAAGTCAATAGTGTTCTCTTTCTTCTTTCCGTAACTTGCAAAATCGCGTCAAAATATATAAAGGGTGATTCTTTTGAGGTTAGGATTTTCATGCATTAGTATTTGACAGATCACGTGGGATTTCAGACATGGTGTCAAAGAGAAAGATGCTCAGTATGCTTTGACATTTCATCATGAATAGACGAACGATCTGCCACAACGTCGAATTTTCAGTGAATGGGCCCTAGAAAAGTTGGCAGAAAATCCGCTTTTTTATCGACAAATTTTGTTCAGCGATGAGGCTCATTTCTGGTTGAATGGCTACGTAAATAAGCAAAATTGCCGCATTTGGAGTGAAGAGCAACCAGAAGCCGTTCAAGAACTGCCCATGCATCCCGAAAAATGCACTGTTTGGTGTGGTTTGTACGCTGGTGGAATCATTGGACCGTATTTTTTCAAAGATGCTGTTGGACGCAACGTTACGGCGAATGGCGATCGCTATCGTTCGATGCTAACAAACTTTTTGTTGCCAAAAATGGAAGAACTGAACTTGGTTGACATGTGGTTTCAACAAGATGGCGCTACATGCCACACAGCTCGCGATTCTATGGCCATTTTGAGGGAAAACTTCGGAGAACAATTCATGTCAAGAAATGGACCGGTAAGTTGGCCACCAAGATCATGCGATTTGACGCCTTTAGACTATTTTTTGTGGGGCTACGTCAAGTCTAAAGTCTACAGAAATAAGCCAGCAACTATTCCAGCTTTGGAAGACAACATTTCCGAAGAAATTCGGGCTATTCCGGCCGAAATGCTCGAAAAAGTTGCCCAAATTGGACTTTCCGAATGGACCACCTAAGACGCAGCCGCGGTCAACATTTAAATGAAATTATCTTCAAAAAGTAAATGTCATGGACCAATCTAACGTTTCAAATAAAGAACCGATGAGATTTTGCAAATTTTATGCGTTTTTTTTTTTAAAAAAGTTATCAAGCTCTTAACAAATCACCCTTTACATATATTTATATTTTTCTTTTCTTTCTGTGAATTATATGAAAAATAATTGTTCTTCTTCGCTCTTTCATCCACTCACTAACTCTTCAATCAAAAAATCCCGCCGATAAAAATGTCATACCTCATTCTTAAGGGAGCTGCCACCTAATTGTGAAGGTCATATCTCCACAATAAGAAGTTATCGATGTAGGGTTGTGAAAGTGACCCAAAATGGTCGTAATGTAAATTTGCTACAAATACCGTACGGAGTAGCCAAAATCGAAGCACTGGGAATTCGCAACATAGTATTAACTTCGTTTCTGCGAAAAACGAATATCTTCATATATCTCCATAAATAGGGTCTCAAACGCAGGGATGTTAACTTATTTATGCGAAATAATAGGCCTGCCTATATTTTCGTGCGAAAAATCCAGGGTTGTATAAATATGTGTCTAAAAATGCTCAAAACAGAGATTTCACATTTATTCCGCGCTAACGTTTTTTATATGGAGTATAACAGTCTTTCGTGCGAAAACGTGATCTTAGTACTAGGCTTAAGTGTAGCAAACTTAACATCCATTATGAATGCCACCTGGAAGATAAATTACTTTCCGCTTTGTTGGAAAGACTTTTATGCAACCGATTGAAAACCATTATAACTTCGAGGAACATTATTCCAGATAATCAATTTGGGTTCAGAAAACAACCCTCAACGACAGATCAAGTTCACAGGGTAACAAGTTACATAGAAGAGACTTTTGAACATAGAAAAGTGTGCTCTGCAGTGTTCTTAGACATTTCCCAAGATTTTGATAGAGTGAACCATGCTGGCCTTATTCAAAAAATTTATACGTTGCTACCACATAAATTTTGTTATATTCTTCACATAGATTTCGCTCTAAATCAAATAACCTACAACCCTCTGTTCATAAATGGAAACCAGATTCCTCATTCGCATTCAGCAAAATATGTCGGGATTACTTATCCAGACTCAAGTGGCATGAACAAATCAACAAAAAACAAGAAGAATTGAAAGCAAAGTACCGAGAACTCCAACAAACTTATGATTTATAACCAAATACTAAAGCCTGTTTGGTTATATGGCATACATCTTCTTTTATAATTATTTATAGGTTAGCATCTTTGGCTCTACATCGTCTTCAATGTTTTGGATACATTGTTCTATATCTGCTATAGTGTGGAGTGTTGAGAAATGATTAAATAGGGAGAGCAAACTTGTTATCCAATGACAATAACCATTTGCACTCCGCAGGGAAATCTACTTCAGTAATATTCTAAAACCAGTGTTCATTATATTTAAAGAAGAACTGACTACACGGATGAAAAAGACTGTTTTTCATATGTTTGGCTATAAACATTATATGTTTGGAACACAATATTTTTGAGTGCAAGCATATAATGTTCATAAACTAGCATAACATGTTTGGGACATATATGTTAATATGTTAGAACATATTATGTTTGGGACATAAAATGTTTGTAAATATAATATGCTTGGATGCAAACATATATTAATTTAGAAATAGCCTATAAACATATATGTGTTTAGTAGCTTGGAGCGCTATTTAACAGGGAGCGATATTGAATTAAGTTGGTGGTTGTTGCTTGTTATTACAAAATTAACATTTTATTTTTCCTTGGGCAATTGATCAGCTACTTCTTTGATCCTTACAAACTGTGTGGTCCGCTGTTCGAATCCCCATTCGGCAAAAGGTAAAATTAAAATAAAAAAAATCATAAAATTGAATAATTTCTTCTACAATGTTTGTATTACAGAAAAAGGTGCTAAGAACTAAAAAATCTCGTGGAAGTGAGAAAGATGTCGGGGAATATACAATTGGGCAGAAACAAAATTTTGAGCATTCAGGTCGAAAACCTATGTTGTTAGCACCTATATTACCTGTTTATTTTCATAATTCAATATGATTGTAAATATATAAATAAATAAAATTTTGAGCACAATATTGTTTGGGAGAATTTTTTTAAGCATATAATATTTTTGGGTGCAAAATGCTTCCAAACATATTATATGGTCACATAATAACATATTGTTTTTTGGAAGACAACATTATTAAATTTGGATGCAAAAATACAAAATGTTTGGAACTTAGACTACCCAAACATATATTGTTTAGACCAATATGCTTTCAAACATATTATATATTGGAAGAGATCAAACATATAAATGTTTGGGCAATACCCAAAAATATATATGCTTGAAGCAAAATATGTTTGGGAGTATATGTTACAGAAGCGATTTTTTGTGAGCGTGTAGAGAAACCGAATGGATAGTGGTGAAAAAGAATAAAAACAAAAAGGCCAAAACAAATAGGAAATTTTTATCCCCACCTGCATCATATACACCCAAAAAAACTTGTTACTCATAATAGCAAAAATGTTTGCTAAAACAGCAGAATTTGTTTGCTGAAAAAGGGACGGCAGTAGCATGTAGTTGTTTCAGCATAGATTCGCTGCTGAAATAGCAAACTGCTTTAGTTTAAATAGCAGCGTTGCCATTTTGGTCCGATCGGACCAAAATTGGTCCAAAAGATTTCTAATTTTTAAATTTGGTCCGATGGTCGGACCAAACGGAATTTGGTCCGTTTTGGTCCATTTTCATGAATTTTGTCATATTTATAATTTTTTTCTAGTATTTAAAATTTTTATCACATATTCAATAGTATCTATGCACTGAAAAAATATTGTCGTGAGGCCGAATATTTCATGTTGTTAAATACGAATGCGAATTTTGCTTAGCACAGTACACTCATTTCTCTGATATAAAGTTTTTTCCTTGTCCAGAAGTCGATAAACTTTTCAATGAAGCCGTTTTGCCTGTTTTTGTTAAACGATTCGACTTAAAATTGGGTATCCTAACATGAAAGAAAATTTCGTTTTACTTAAGTCAACTTGGCTTTAATACTTCTGAAAAAAAATCTGCAAAATTAATGAAATCATCTATAGTATTGTTGAATTTTTGTATATTGAGTATAAAACTAAAACCATATGCAAAATAATTTATTGACAGTTTATCTAAGGAATTTATATGGTAAAAGTAGGCTAGAATTTTTCTTTAACTTTTTTGCATATGAGGGATATAATTTAACACTTAATTTTAAAGTCGGTTTGTATTTGAAACATAAAATAATTTTCCCTTGTAGTCGACAAGGGCAAAGACAAAATCTATGGAACCGTGAATGTTTTTTGTTTCAGTGTGAGATTAGATACCATTTCAATCACAGAAAATCTAATGAAAATTTCGCGTTTTAGATATTGGGTCAGGTTTTATATTTTTTTTGACAATTTTAACCCCAATATTCGAATGTGCACAAGAAGTGGAATATTAAGATTGAGCTATATAAGAATATGGGCCGATATGGACCACATTTTCCGCATAAAATTATGGGTGCGAAGCAACACTACAGCAAATTGGATAAAAATTCGGAAATCTATTGTATTCTCTCAAGTAGGGTCCTCATGGGTCAAAGGCAATATAAACCAAATGCGTGACTGTTGTGGTCTTTAATTTCCTCTAAGTCGGAAGTTTAAATCAACTTTTTGTAATATTGAATTTCGACTTTTGATGTCAACTAAATTTGACTTTAAAATTCGACCTTTTCAAAAAGTCTATTTTCTCAAAATTTAAAAAAAAAAAACGTTGATAAGTCGACGTTTTGATTAATATGTCAGCCGCTAAATCATATCAGTCCTTTCTGTTTACTTTACTTTTTTTTAATAAAAGTACTATGTACGCCAATAAAATACGTTTTAAGGCATTTTTCTTCGCAATTGGAAATTTGGTCCGCTGGAGGGAATTTTGGTCCGATTTTGGAAAAAATTTGGTCCAAAATATAATTTCGTTGTGGCAACGCTGTTAAATAGCTAACATTTTTACTGCTATAACAACTACAAATGTTGTCCCATTAACAATATGTTGAAATGATACCCGTAAATCATTTAATACAATAACTTCTACATTTATTAAATGTGTGAAATAAATTGAATTCCATCGAAGTATTGGAAGTTGAAGTGTTGTACAGTATTTATTTTCGTTCATTTTTTTCTTTGGCCTTAGGTTAGGTTATGTGGCAGCCCGATGTATCAGGCTCACTTAGACTATTCAGTCCATTGTGATACCACAGTGGTGAACTTCTCTCTTATCACTGAGTGCTGCCCGATTCCATGTTAAGCTCAATGACAAGGGACCTCCTTTTTATAGCCGAGTCCGAACGGCGTTCCACATTCCAGTGAAACCACTTAGAGAAGCTTTGAAACCCTCAGAAATGTCACCTGCATTACTGAGGTGGGATAATCCACCGCTGAAAAACTTTTTGGTGTTCGGTCGTAGCAGGAATCGAACCCACGACCTTGTGTATGCAAGGCGGGCATGCTAACCATTGCACCACGATGGCTTTGGCCTTATACGCGCGGATAAAACATAACAATCTGTAATGAAAAGAAGTGAAAAAAGCAATTACTAACTACACTAGTTTACACTAAAATTTACAGTTGAATAGAGGTTTCATTTTATGTACATTCATACAGTGTATTCGAAAATAGAGGTTAAAATTTTTTTATGAATCAGTTTTTGAGATATCCTTATATTTTTATTTTCTTTTTTGTCCTTTTTAAATTAGCAAAATCATTTCTCGAGCTAAAAATGAACGATTATATCGAACAAATGTGGATTTGTGAAAAGTTAAGTTGTTCAAAATTTATTTAAAAAGCGGCACATTTTCAAAAAATATGCTTATAACTTTGTCATTTTTCTTCTAATCTTATTCTTACGTTAAAGTATCACCTTCACGAGTATAAAGAGAAACTGGGCGTTATTTCAACGGTTGACACTTTTCCACCGGCACAGAATCACTGTAAAACCTAATGAAAATGTGCTAATTTTTTTATCGATATATCTAGAACCACTTAACTTATTACAGATCCAACGATATAAGCGGACCTTTCTAGCTTAAGATATGATTCTCGCGTCTAGTAAAAAACCAAAAATATAAGTATATCTCAAAACGTTTTCCATATAAAAGTTTAACCTCTATTTTCGAATTCAGGAGATGAAAATACATAATAAAATCACCTCTCATCAAATATACATGACAAAAATTTTATTTTGTAAACAATTTTTATTTATAGGTATTGCGTTGAACGATGTCATCAAAGTTGACCAATAAAAGTACTTTTAAGCAAAAAATCGTATTGATTAAAACTAAAAGCATACATTATTCTGTTAAGGCCTTATTTCGCTAAAATAGCAAGATTGTAATGTTATCCTGGGTTTAATACTCACATTTTAGGTGAACTTTGCCAATTGTGATACATTCGGGTACAGTTTAGGTTAGCTATAGTGGCAGCCAATTATATCAGGCCCACTTTGACTATGCAGTCCCTTATGATACAGCAGTTTTGAACTTCTCTCTTGTCGCTGAGTGCCACTGATTCCATGCAGGAAGCTCAAGACAAGGAATCTCCTTTTTATAGCAGAGCCTGGACATCATTTCCCATTGCGATGAAAATTTTAGAGTAGCTTTGAAACACTCAGAAATGTCACCAGCATTCCAGAGGGAGTAATCCACCAATCCTCAGTTGCAAAACTTTATAGTGTTTAGTCGAAACTAGGATTGAATCTATAACCGTTTGTATGCAAACGGGCTTGAACCATTGTACGACGGTTGCTCCCATATATCAATGTGTAATAGTAATTTTCTCAACAAAAAACAGACATTACCCTCAACAGTGAAATTCAACACGTTAGCAATAATATCTCAAGTGTTATCCTCAAATTGAAATGCATCGCTACTCAATAATTTGTCAAACAATTTTCGATGCGAGTCAAATTCAAAATTAACATCGTTGCAAACACTTTTTAACCTAAATTTGTATGAATGATATCCCCACTTCAAATTGAAAGTCAAAGCCAAAATTCTATGAATTTTGTATAATTTATTCATTTTCATCAAAATAAAATATATCATAATACACTACAATACCAATTGATAAATAATAATCTTATTAAACATATCAACAAATAAGAACAAAAAAAAAAAAAAACAACAAAACTTTAAATATCTTAAACATTATTAGTAAACATTGATAATTCGATTTCCTTCCTTTTGGTGTCATAAAACAGCATTAAAATTTATTAACATGCGGGCATTTTGAAATTAGGAACGTACTGGACCGCGTGTTAGAATTGATTTCCAGCAGAAGGAATTCACAAAATATCCATTTTAAACTGATAATAGCATATGAATTAAACTGACGATGTGATGCACATTTTCATCCAGAAGTTGTTGATTTCAACAACTTGTTGTTTTTAACAATTTTAATTGGTTGCCCTTGTAATGTTTCTGGAAACTTTTTCTTGTCGATAAGTCACTCATTTTTCATTGGTCAGCTTCTTATTGTTTGCAAGAATGTAGCATCCAAAGATTTTAGTTTTCTGCAAAGAGATTTAAATTTAGTGTCTTCTCTAAAGTGTTGATTTAATTTTTCATATTGACGTACCAATTATTATAAACTATTTGAAGCAGTTCCAATTAATTGTCCACTATTTTTTCATTGGTCAGCTTTTTAATGTTTTCAAGAACGTAGAATCCATAATTTTAGTTTTCTGCAAAGAGATATACATTTAGTGACTTCCTTAAAGTTTTATTTCATTTTTCATTTTCACTTACCTATTTTTATAAACTATTTGGTTATTTGTCTAAAATTTTCCATTTTTTTTTATTTCTTGCAATTGACCACGAACTTCGTTGCACAAATAAATATTGAAAACCACATGTTTTTTCGTTGCATTTTAGGGTAGTATTTTGTCAAAGTTGTCTCATATTATCTTCAACACCTTTTCAAAGATTTCGTCAACATTTTGGCAAATTGGAAGTAATTCGCAAACAATTTGAAGATGTATTGAAGATGAGCTATTTTAAGTCAAGTTGAATTTATGTTGAAAATTATATTTACCCTCAAACTTAAAAGTTGTTGCATTTGAAAAACGGTCATCCTGTGGGTAGTTTTCGTTTAAAAGTGATGCTTTGACGGCTTTGTCGTTTGACATATCGACGTTGACATTTGTCAAAACCAACATTAGGTCTGATCGCGTACTTTTATAGCAATAATTATCCAATAAAAACTTGCAAAAGAGTAAAAGTGCATTTTACACTCTTTGCTGAAAACTACGCGAATGCAATCCAGTAACTAGAGAAAAGCAGACAGTGTTTGCTGTTAACAACAGACTTTTTTCTATGAGTGTATAAATAAAACGCCGGATCTGGAGACACAAACAATGAAGTAAGTCTGTTGTTACTAATATGCCAATGAGGTACCTCCTATAATTATAAAATCCACCGAACACTTCGGAAATTTACAAGGAATTTTAAAATCCAATGCTCAAAAGGGCTTCCTCATAAATTTAATAGATAAAAATTTACAAAAAATATCTACATTCGATGCAAATGATTACCGCCAAGTTACAAAAGCTCTAAATGAAGCCAGCATTTAATGTTATTCATACGAAACCAAACACAATAGGCCCATTCGAGTTGTTGCCAAAAACCTCCATCACTCTTGTGAGCCATTGTAGATTATAGCGGACTTCAAAAAACAAGGTTTCAAAATCCTAAACGCTTTCAATAAGATTGGTTATATAACAAAACATCCTCTTAACATGTTTGTTCTTAGCTTTGATAACTCTGAAAATATCGAGAATATATATGGAATTATGCAAATAGTACCACCACCAAAAATTATTGCTCGAAACAGCCACGATGTGCAAGATGGGCTGGGAAACATGAGACTAAAAACTGCGAGAAGCCAACAGTATTCCTGCCTAAATGTTGTAACTGTGGTGAACAATATCCAGCAAGCTATAGACGATGTATAGTTGCAAAAGAATTGCGGAAGTTGAGAAACAAGAAGCGTAGTATGAACAAACCTGATAACCCAAAAGCATCATCAAGCTCAGAGGTCAATAAAATTCCTAACGTGAACAACAACTGGGTATCTGAGAAAATAACCCATCCTAAACATCTTTATTCTCAGGCAGTCAAACAAAACATTCTCACACGCGAAAACACAAATAAAGAGACACCCCAAATCCCTCTTATGCAAATTCTATCTAGACTGGAAGCAATAGAAAACTTCAATAGATCGGTGGATGCCCGTATAAGTTTATTGGAGGAAAACTTCTTTAGTAGTTTGAATTAAATGTATTCCCCTTAAAAATAATGCAATGGAATGCAAACCAATGCACAACAATTACGTTAATGGAAAACAATGTGCCATTATCAGTAACATATGTATACAGTCCACCTAGACACAATATAAAGTGTGATAGATACAGGGAAATAATTGAGAAACACAAATATCGATTTGTAATCGGCGGTGATTTTAACACACACACACTGGGGATCCAGATTAACGACTCCAAAAGGTAAAGAATTGTTAAGAGCTCTCAAGCAAGCAGGATGCAAATAAATTTCCACCGTTAACACGACATACTGACCAACTGATACTTTAAAATGTCCTGACTTAATTGACTTTTTTATTACTAGAAATTGCTTACTTCAAATTAGCAATAGAAGATGGTTATGAGCTCAGCTCCGATCACACACCAATATAGTTAATTTACAAAGGTACAAACATAACACAAAACTACAATCTAACAAACATCGATGAAATCGAAGATAAAGTGCTCAAATTTTCTAATAACATCCAACAAGCTGCATGGAAAAAGTACTCCACCATCAAACTTCCAAACAAACACTCGAACTTATCCCTCCTTCATAATAAATCTAATAAAATCCAAAACGAAAACTCCGCAAAAAGTGGCAAATATCACGTTTTCCGGTAGAATTTTGAACAATGTGTCGAAGAAATTAAACAGAATAATTAAAAAATATGAAGATTGTTTTTATAAAACTATATCCAATCTTACCTATGATAGTAAATCTAACTATTCTCTTTGGAAAACTACCAAACAACAAACTAAACGACCAATTAATCAGAAAGCTCCACTACGGAATAGTAACGGAATATGGTTAAAAACTAACTCTGAGAAAGCCCAAAACTTTGCTGAACATCTTAAATAAACTTTTTCTAATTCACAAGCGAATGGTATTGATTATACGACTTTAACGTATCCTGTTCAAAACAATAGTCCTATGTCCCTAGAAAGATTTACTTTTAAGGAAGTATGGGATGCTGTAAAAAATCGAAAACAAAAAATCACCTGGATTCGATCTAGTTAGCGGAGATTCTGCACTTACCATACATAATGCTTAGTACTAAGTTCGTTTCTGCGAAAAACGAATATCTTCATCTATCTCCGTAAATAGGGTCTCAAACGCAGGGATGTTAACTTATTTATGCGAAATAATAGGCCTGCCTATATTTTCGTGCTAAAAATCCAGGGTTGTATAAATATGTGTTTAAAAATGCAAAGATTTCGCATTTATTCCGCGCTAACGTTTTTTATATGGAGTATTACAGTCTTTCGCGCGAAAACGTGATCTTAGTACTAGGCTTAAGTGTAGCAAACTTAACATCCATTATGAATGCCACCTGGAAGTTAAATTACTTTCCGCTTTGTTGGAAAGACTTATGCAACCGATTGAAAACCATTATAACTTCGAAGAACATTATTCCAGATAATCAATTTGGGTTCAGAAAACAACCCTCAACGATAGATCAAGTTCACAGGGTAACAAGTTACATAGAAGAGACTTTTGAACATAGAAAAGTGTGCTCTGCAGTGTTCTTAGACATTTCCCAAGCTTTTGATATAGTGAACCATGCTGGCCTTATTCAAAAAATTAATTCGTTGCTACCACATAAATTTTGTTATATTCTTCACATAGATTTCGCTCTAAATCAAATAACCTACAACCCTCTGTTCATAAATGGAAACCAGATTCCTCATTCGCATTCAGCAAAATATCTCGGGATTACTTATCCAGACTCAAGTGGCATGAACAAATCAACAAAAAACAAGAAGAATTGAAGGCAAAGTACCGAAAACTCCAACAAACTTATGATTTATAACCAAATACTAAAGCCTGTTTGGTTATATGGCATACATCTTTGGGATGTGCAAAAACTGCCCATATTGAGAAAATACCACGCTTCCAAAACAAAGGTCTACGAAACACAATCTGCAGAAGTTATGGACTTATCCCGAACCATACTAAATTCACAACATCGAAAGTAAAACTATTTTTTCAGTCAAATGATAGAAGCCACCATTTAGCAAAAATAGAGCAGAATTTGCATAAAAACTACTAAATCTAGAGATAGCAGATACGAATTCCAACATCAAAATTTGACGTAAGAAAATTCTTAGAATGGAAAATGGAATGAGAACTATGTTAACAGAGGAGGATCATTTCTCTTTTATTAAAAAAAAAAGAATGGGCGGACAAAAGAAATTGAAATATAAGTGAGGTACACAGAAAGAAGATACATACACTGAAAGAAAACTAATTTTAACAGTTTGGATTTAAATATAATGAACACTGGTTTCAGAATCTTACGGAAGTTGAATTCCCTGCGGAGTGCAAATGGTTATTGCCATTGGGTAACAACACTCCACAATATAGCAGATATAGAACAATGTATTCAAAACATTGAAGACGATGAAGAAAAGAAGATATGTAGAGCCAAAGATTCTAACCGTATAAATAATTATAAAAGAAGGATGAAAAACACTGAAAAAGAAAAATTCATTATGGCAGCACTTGAACAAACTAAAAAATTTCTGAGACAACATAGGGAAATTACAATTATTCACGGCCATTTTCATGTAGCTCCGTTAGGTTTTAACTGCCAGTTAACAGAAAGAAAAATGGAAATATCTTTTCTCCGGTTAACTTTAACTGAAACGGATGAAAAAGACTGTTTTTCATATGTTTGGCTATAAACATTATATGTTTGGAACACAATATTTTTGAGTGCAAGCATATAATGTTCATAAACTAGCATAACATGTTTGGGACATATATGTTAATATGTTAGAACATATTATGTTTGGGACATAAAATGTTTGTAAATATAATATGCTTGGATGCAAACATATATTAATTTAGAAATAGCCTATAAACATATATGTGTTTAGTAGCTTGGAGCGCTATTTAACAGGGAGCGATATTGAATTAAGTTGGTGGTTGTTGCTTGTTATTACAAAATTAACATTTTATTTTTCCTTGGGCAATTGATCAGCTACTTCTTTGATCCTTACAAACTGTGTGGTCCGCTGTTCGAATCCCCATTCGGCAAAAGGTAAAATTAAAATAAAAAAAATCATAAAATTGAATAATTTCTTCTACAATGTTTGTATTACAGAAAAAGGTGCTAAGAACTAAAAAATCTCGTGGAAGTGAGAAAGATGTCGGGGAATATACAATTGGGCAGAAACAAAATTTTGAGCATTCAGGTCGAAAACCTATGTTGTTAGCACCTATATTACCTGTTTATTTTCATAATTCAATATGATTGTAAATATATAAATAAATAAATAAAATTTTGAGCACAATATTGTTTGGGAGAATTTTTTTAAGCATATAATATTTTTGGGTGCAAAATGCTTCCAAACATATTATATGGTCACATAATAACATATTGTTTTTTGGAAGACAACATTATTAAATTTGGATGCAAAAATACAAAATGTTTGGAACTTAGACTACCCAAACATATATTGTTTAGACCAATATGCTTTCAAACATATTATATATTGGAAGAGATCAAACATATAAATGTTTGGGCAATACCCAAAAATATATATGCTTGAAGCAAAATATGTTTGGGAGTATATGTTACAGAAGCGATTTTTTGTGAGCGTGTAGAGAAACCGAATGGATAGTGGTGAAAAAGAATAAAAACAAAAAGGCCAAAACAAATAGGAAATTTTTATCCCCACCTGCATCATATACACCCAAAAAAACTTGTTACTCATAATAGCAAAAATGTTTGCTAAAACAGCAGAATTTGTTTGCTGAAAAAGGGACGGCAGTAGCATGTAGTTGTTTCAGCATAGATTCGCTGCTGAAATAGCAAACTGCTTTAGTTTAAATAGCAGCGTTGCCATTTTGGTCCGATCGGACCAAAATTGGTCCAAAAGATTTCTAATTTTAAAAATTTGGTCCGATGGTCGGACCAAACGGAATTTGGTCCGTTTTGGTCCATTTTCATAAATTTTGTCATATTTATAATTTTTTTCTAGTATTTAAAATTTTTATCACATATTCAATAGTATCTATGCACTGAAAAAATATTGTCGTGAGGCCGAATATTTCATGTTGTTAAATACGAATGCGAATTTTGCTTAGCACAGTACACTCATTTCTCTGATATAAAGTTTTTTCCTTGTCCAGAAGTCGATAAACTTTTCAATGAAGCCGTTTTGCCTGTTTTTGTTAAACGATTCGACTTAAAATTGGGTATCCTAACATGAAAGAAAATTTCGTTTTACTTAAGTCAACTTGGCTTTAATACTTCTGAAAAAAAATCTGCAAAATTAATGAAATCATCTATAGTATTGTTGAATTTTTGTATATTGAGTATAAAACTAAAACCATATGCAAAATAATTTATTGACAGTTTATCTAAGGAATTTATATGGTAAAAGTAGGCTAGAATTTTTCTTTAACTTTTTTGCATATGAGGGATATAATTTAACACTTAATTTTAAAGTCGGTTTGTATTTGAAACATAAAATAATTTTCCCTTGTAGTCGACAAGGGCAAAGACAAAATCTATGGAACCGTGAATGTTTTTTGTTTCAGTGTGAGATTAGATACCATTTCAATCACAGAAAATCTAATGAAAATTTCGCGTTTTAGATATTGGGTCAGGTTTTATATTTTTTTTGACAATTTTAACCCCAATATTCGAATGTGCACAAGAAGTGGAATATTAAGATTGAGCTATATAAGAATATGGGCCGATATGGACCACATTTTCCGCATAAAATTATGGGTGCGAAGCAACACTACAGCAAATTGGATAAAAATTCGGAAATCTATTGTATTCTCTCAAGTAGGGTCCTCATGGGTCAAAGGCAATATAAACCAAATGCGTGACTGTTGTGGTCTTTAATTTCCTCTAAGTCGGAAGTTTAAATCAACTTTTTGTAATATTGAATTTCGACTTTTGATGTCAACTAAAATTGACTTTAAAATTCGACCTTTTCAAAAAGTCTATTTTCTCAAAATTTAAAAAAAAAAAAACGTTGATAAGTCGACGTTTTGATTAATATGTCAGCCGCTAAATCATATCAGTCCTTTCTGTTTACTTTACTTTTTTTTTAATAAAAGTACTATGTACGCCAATAAAATACGTTTTAAGGCATTTTTCTTCGCAATTGGAAATTTGGTCCGCTGGAGGGAATTTTGGTCCGATTTTGGAAAAAATTTGGTCCAAAATATAATTTCGTTGTGGCAACGCTGTTAAATAGCTAACATTTTTACTGCTATAACAACTACAAATGTTGTCCCATTAACAATATGTTGAAATGATACCCGTAAATCATTTAATACAATAACTTCTACATTTATTAAATGTGTGAAATAAATTGAATTCCATCGAAGTATTGGAAGTTGAAGTGTTGTACAGTATTTATTTTCGTTCATTTTTTTCTTTGGCCTTAGGTTAGGTTATGTGGCAGCCCGATGTATCAGGCTCACTTAGAATATTCAGTCCATTGTGATACCACAGTGGTGAACTTCTCTCTTATCACTGAGTGCTGCCCGATTCCATGTTAAGCTCAATGACAAGGGACCTCCTTTTTATAGCCGAGTCCGAACGGCGTTCCACATTCCAGTGAAACCACTTAGAGAAGCTTTGAAACCCTCAGAAATGTCACCTGCATTACTGAGGTGGGATAATCCACCGCTGAAAAACTTTTTGGTGTTCGGTCGTAGCAGGAATCGAACCCACGACCTTGTGTATGCAAGGCGGGCATGCTAACCATTGCACCACGATGGCTTTGGCCTTATACGCGCGGATAAAACATAACAATCTGTAATGAAAAGAAGTGAAAAAAGCAATTACTAACTACACTAGTTTACACTAAAATTTACAGTTGAATAGAGGTTTCATTTTATGTACATTCATACAGTGTATTCGAAAATAGAGGTTAAAATTTTTTTATGAATCAGTTTTTGAGATATCCTTATATTTTTATTTTCTTTTTTGTCCTTTTTAAATTAGCAAAATCATTTCTCGAGCTAAAAATGAACGATTATATCGAACAAATGTGGATTTGTGAAAAGTTAAGTTGTTCAAAATTTATTTAAAAAGCGGCACATTTTCAAAAAATATGCTTATAACTTTGTCATTTTTCTTCTAATCTTATTCTTACGTTAAAGTATCACCTTTACGAGTATAAAGAGAAACTGGGCGTTATTTCAACGGTTGACACTTTTCCACCGGCACAGAATCACTGTAAAACCTAATGAAAATGTGCTAATTTTTTTATCGATATATCTAGAACCACTTAACTTATTACAGATCCAACGATATAAGCGGACCTTTCTAGCTTAAGATATGATTCTCGCGTCTAGTAAAAAACCAAAAATATAAGTATATCTCAAAACGTTTTCCATATAAAAGTTTAACCTCTATTTTCGAATTCAGGAGATGAAAATACATAATAAAATCACCTCTCATCAAATATACATGACAAAAATTTTATTTTGTAAACAATTTTTATTTATAGGTATTGCGTTGAACGATGTCATCAAAGTTGACCAATAAAAGTACTTTTAAGCAAAAAATCGTATTGATTAAAACTAAAAGCATACATTATTCTGTTAAGGCCTTATTTCGCTAAAATAGCAAGATTGTAATGTTATCCTGGGTTTAATACTCACATTTTAGGTGAACTTTGCCAATTGTGATACATTCGGGTACAGTTTAGGTTAGCTATAGTGGCAGCCAATTATATCAGGCCCACTTTGACTATGCAGTCCCTTATGATACAGCAGTTTTGAACTTCTCTCTTGTCGCTGAGTGCCACTGATTCCATGCAGGAAGCTCAAGACAAGGAATCTCCTTTTTATAGCAGAGCCTGGACATCATTTCCCATTGCGATGAAAATTTTAGAGTAGCTTTGAAACACTCAGAAATGTCACCAGAATTCCAGAGGGAGTAATCCACCAATCCTCAGTTGCAAAACTTTATAGTGTTTAGTCGAAACTAGGATTGAATCTATAACCGTTTGTATGCAAACGGGCTTGAACCATTGTACGACGGTTGCTCCCATATATCAATGTGTAATAGTAATTTTCTCAACAAAAAACAGACATTACCCTCAACAGTGAAATTCAACACGTTAGCAATAATATCTCAAGTGTTATCCTCAAATTGAAATGCATCGCTACTCAATAATTTGTCAAACAATTTTCGATGCGAGTCAAATTCAAAATTAACATCGTTGCAAACACTTTTTAACCTAAATTTGTATGAATGATATCCCCACTTCAAATTGAAAGTCAAAGCCAAAATTCTATGAATTTTGTATAATTTATTCATTTTCATCAAAATAAAATATATCATAATACACTACAATACCAATTGATAAATAATAATCTTATTAAACATATCAACAAATAAGAACAAAAAAAAAAAAACAACAAAACTTTAAATATCTTAAACATTATTAGTAAACATTGATAATTCGATTTCCTTCCTTTTGGTGTCATAAAACAGCATTAAAATTTATTAACATGCGGGCATTTTGAAATTAGGAACGTACTGGACCGCGTGTTAGAATTGATTTCCAGCAGAAGGAATTCACAAAATATCCATTTTAAACTGATAATAGCATATGAATTAAACTGACGATGTGATGCACATTTTCATCCAGAAGTTGTTGATTTCAACAACTTGTTGTTTTTAACAATTTTAATTGGTTGCCCTTGTAATGTTTCTGGAAACTTTTTCTTGTCGATAAGTCACTCATTTTTCATTGGTCAGCTTCTTATTGTTTGCAAGAATGTAGCATCCAAAGATTTTAGTTTTCTGCAAAGAGATTTAAATTTAGTGTCTTCTCTAAAGTGTTGATTTAATTTTTCATATTGACGTACCAATTATTATAAACTATTTGAAGCAGTTCCAATTAATTGTCCACTATTTTTTCATTGGTCAGCTTTTTAATGTTTTCAAGAACGTAGAATCCATAATTTTAGTTTTCTGCAAAGAGATATACATTTAGTGACTTCCTTAAAGTTTTATTTCATTTTTCATTTTCACTTACCTATTTTTATAAACTATTTGGTTATTTGTCTAAAATTTTCCATTTTTTTTTATTTCTTGCAATTGACCACGAACTTCGTTGCACAAATAAATATTGAAAACCACATGTTTTTTCGTTGCATTTTAGGGTAGTATTTTGTCAAAGTTGTCTCATATTATCTTCAACACCTTTTCAAAGATTTCGTCAACATTTTGGCAAATTGGAAGTAATTCGCAAACAATTTGAAGATGTATTGAAGATGAGCTATTTTAAGTCAAGTTGAATTTATGTTGAAAATTATATTTACCCTCAAACTTAAAAGTTGTTGCATTTGAAAAACGGTCATCCTGTGGGTAGTTTTCGTTTAAAAGTGATGCTTTGACGGCTTTGTCGTTTGACATATCGACGTTGACATTTGTCAAAACCAACATTAGGTCTGATCGCGTACTTTTATAGCAATAATTATCCAATAAAAACTTGCAAAAGAGTAAAAGTGCATTTTACACTCTTTGCTGAAAACTACGCGAATGCAATCCAGTAACTAGAGAAAAGCAGACAGTGTTTGCTGTTAACAACAGACTTTTTTCTATGAGTGTATAAATAAAACGCCGGATCTGGAGACACAAACAATGAAGTAAGTCTGTTGTTACTAATATGCCAATGAGGTACCTCCTATAATTATAAAATCCACCGAACACTTCGGAAATTTACAAGGAATTTTAAAATCCAATGCTCAAAAGGGCTTCCTCATAAATTTAATAGATAAAAATTTACAAAAAATATCTACATTCGATGCAAATGATTACCGCCAAGTTACAAAAGCTCTAAATGAAGCCAGCATTTAATGTTATTCATACGAAACCAAACACAATAGGCCCATTCGAGTTGTTGCCAAAAACCTCCATCACTCTTGTGAGCCATTGTAGATTATAGCGGACTTCAAAAAACAAGGTTTCAAAATCCTAAACGCTTTCAATAAGATTGGTTATATAACAAAACATCCTCTTAACATGTTTGTTCTTAGCTTTGATAACTCTGAAAATATCGAGAATATATATGGAATTATGCAAATAGTACCACCACCAAAAATTATTGCTCGAAACAGCCACGATGTGCAAGATGGGCTGGGAAACATGAGACTAAAAACTGCGAGAAGCCAACAGTATTCCTGCCTAAATGTTGTAACTGTGGTGAACAATATCCAGCAAGCTATAGACGATGTATAGTTGCAAAAGAATTGCGGAAGTTGAGAAACAAGAAGCGTAGTATGAACAAACCTGATAACCCAAAAGCATCATCAAGCTCAGAGGTCAATAAAATTCCTAACGTGAACAACAACTGGGTATCTGAGAAAATAACCCATCCTAAACATCTTTATTCTCAGGCAGTCAAACAAAACATTCTCACACGCGAAAACACAAATAAAGAGACACCCCAAATCCCTCTTATGCAAATTCTATCTAGACTGGAAGCAATAGAAAACTTCAATAGATCGGTGGATGCCCGTATAAGTTTATTGGAGGAAAACTTCTTTAGTAGTTTGAATTAAATGTATTCCCCTTAAAAATAATGCAATGGAATGCAAACCAATGCACAACAATTACGTTAATGGAAAACAATGTGCCATTATCAGTAACATATGTATACATTCCACCTAGACACAATATAAAGTGTGATAGATACAGGGAAATAATTGAGAAACACAAATATCGATTTGTAATCGGCGGTGATTTTAACACACACACACTGGGGATCCAGATTAACGACTCCAAAAGGTAAAGAATTGTTAAGAGCTCTCAAGCAAGCAGGATGCAAATAAATTTCCACCGTTAACACGACATACTGACCAACTGATACTTTAAAATGTCCTGACTTAATTGACTTTTTTATTACTAGAAATTGCTTACTTCAAATTAGCAATAGAAGATGGTTATGAGCTCAGCTCCGATCACACACCAATATAGTTAATTTACAAAGGTACAAACATAACACAAAACTACAATCTAACAAACATCGATGAAATCGAAGATAAAGTGCTCAAATTTTCTAATAACATCCAACAAGCTGCATGGAAAAAGTACTCCACCATCAAACTTCCAAACAAACACTCGAACTTATCCCTCCTTCATAATAAATCTAATAAAATCCAAAACGAAAACTCCGCAAAAAGTGGCAAATATCACGTTTTCCGGTAGAATTTTGAACAATGTGTCGAAGAAATTAAACAGAATAATTAAAAAATATGAAGATTGTTTTTATAAAACTATATCCAATCTTACCTATGATAGTAAATCTAACTATCCTCTTTGGAAAACTACCAAACAACAAACTAAACGACCAATTAATCAGAAAGCTCCACTACGGAATAGTAACGGAATATGGTTAAAAACTAACTCTGAGAAAGCCCAAAACTTTGCTGAACATCTTAAATAAACTTTTTCTAATTCACAAGCGAATGGTATTGATTATACGACTTTAACGTATCCTGTTCAAAACAATAGTCCTATGTCCCTAGAAAGATTTACTTTTAAGGAAGTATGGGATGCTGTAAAAAATCGAAAACAAAAAATCACCTGGATTCGATCTAGTTAGCGGAGATTCTGCACTTACCATACATAATGCTTAGTACTAAGTTCGTTTCTGCGAAAAACGAATATCTTCATCTATCTCCGTAAATAGGGTCTCAAACGCAGGGATGTTAACTTATTTATGCGAAATAATAGGCCTGCCTATATTTTCGTGCTAAAAATCCAGGGTTGTATAAATATGTGTTTAAAAATGCAAAGATTTCGCATTTATTCCGCGCTAACGTTTTTTATATGGAGTATTACAGTCTTTCGTGCGAAAACGTGATCTTAGTACTAGGCTTAAGTGTAGCAAACTTAACATCCATTATGAATGCCACCTGGAAGTTAAATTACTTTCCGCTTTGTTGGAAAGACTTATGCAACCGATTGAAAACCATTATAACTTCGAAGAACATTATTCCAGATAATCAATTTGGGTTCAGAAAACAACCCTCAACGATAGATCAAGTTCACAGGGTAACAAGTTACATAGAAGAGACTTTTGAACATAGAAAAGTGTGCTCTGCAGTGTTCTTAGACATTTCCCAAGCTTTTGATATAGTGAACCATGCTGGCCTTATTCAAAAAATTAATTCGTTGCTACCACATAAATTTTGTTATATTCTTCACATAGATTTCGCTCTAAATCAAATAACCTACAACCCTCTGTTCATAAATGGAAACCAGATTCCTCATTCGCATTCAGCAAAATATCTCGGGATTACTTATCCAGACTCAAGTGGCATGAACAAATCAACAAAAAACAAGAAGAATTGAAGGCAAAGTACCGAAAACTCCAACAAACTTATGATTTATAACCAAATACTAAAGCCTGTTTGGTTATATGGCATACATCTTTGGGATGTGCAAAAACTGCCCATATTGAGAAAATACCACGCTTCCAAAACAAAGGTCTACGAAACACAATCTGCAGAAGTTATGGACTTATCCCGAACCATACTAAATTCACAACATCGAAAGTAAAACTATTTTTTCAGTCAAATGATAGAAGCCACCATTTAGCAAAAATAGAGCAGAATTTGCATAAAAACTACTAAATCTAGAGATAGCAGATACGAATTCCAACATCAAAATTTGACGTAAGAAAATTCTTAGAATGGAAAATGGAATGAGAACTATGTTAACAGAGGAGGATCATTTCTCTTTTATTAAAAAAAAAAGAATGGGCGGACAAAAGAAATTGAAATATAAGTGAGGTACATAGAAAGAAGATACATACACTGAAAGAAAACTAATTTTAACAGTTTGGATTTAAATATAATGAACACTGGTTTCAGAATCTTACGGAAGTTGAATTCCCTGCGGAGTGCAAATGGTTATTGCCATTGGGTAACAACACTCCACAATATAGCAGATATAGAACAATGTATTCAAAACATTGAAGACGATGAAGAAAAGAAGATATGTAGAGCCAAAGATTCTAACCGTATAAATAATTATAAAAGAAGGATGAAAAACACTGAAAAAGAAAAATTCATTATGGCAGCACTTGAACAAACTAAAAAATTTCTGAGACAACATAGGGAAATTACAATTATTCACGGCCATTTTCATGTAGCTCCGTTAGGTTTTAACTGCCAGTTAACAGAAAGAAAAATGGAAATATCTTTTCTCCGGTTAACTTTAACTGAAACATTTTCAGCAGTTAAGTTTCTAACTGGCATATGGAATATATACGTAGGATGACAGATATGTAGATACCACGGTTTAAAAGTTCGTTAGCTAACAAAACACTTAATGCGAAAAATTCTTTAAAGCTTAAACAAAATCTCCGGAATTTTCAGATGAAGGATGACAAAGTTTTGGTTTCATTTGGCGTAATATCTCTGTTTACAAATATTCCTGTACACACCGCTACTCAACTCATAATGCAAAATTGGGAAAAGATACAAAATTTTACAAAAATTCCAAAGAACACATTCCATAATATTCTCAAATGCTGCGTTATGGACAACAATTACTTCATGTATGAAAATAAAATCTATATTCAGGTATTCGGAATGCCAATGGGCAATCCACGCCCGCCAACCATAGCTGACATAGTACTAGACCATCTAATTGACGATACGCTAAAGACGCTTGAAGATATTGACATAAATATCAGATACGTGGTAAAATATGTAGACGATTAGCTAGCTATTATTACAAAGGATGCCGCGAGAAATACAATTCACAATGGACACCGAAAAAGACAACCAACTGGTCTAACATATCTAGATGCAAAACTTCATCACATATGTACACAATTCCATAACCTTCGATTGGTACACTAAAGCGACATTATCAGACAGAATTATGAATTTCCATACCACGCAACCAAAATCGCAAATAATAAATACGGCAAAAAGCCAAATGGAAAGAATATCATCTATCAGCGATGAACAATACCATGCAAAAATTAAAAGAAATTCTAAACATTTAAACATCCAACAGCTTTCCATATAAACTTTCCTTAGAACTCATTGATCACACGAAAAGAAAAACCATTAAAAAACACAACACAATCTATAAACGTTACTGACAATAATAAGAAATGTTTTCAAAGTATACATTATTCAAATAGCGAAGTCCCTGAGGAAGAACAAGGAACAAGGAAGAACAAAAACTTTTCTTAAAAAATGCCAATTTATTCGAAAATAGTCAAAATTTAAAATGTTCGAATTTCAAAAAACTGAATGTTGTGCCAATTTGTGCTAAGTTAGTACACATTTGTGCCGTTTGAATCAACTTTCTATCTCAAACCGTTTTGGAGATATTCGCATATTTTTTTTTATGTTTTTTTTTGTGTTCTGTTTTTTAGTGTTACAAGATGGAAGTTTATAGTTAAAAGAACTGATAGCAAATTGGTTTTGTATTTAGTTTCAAAGTTTATAATCATTGAATGTAGTGATATCCCAATCGGTCCCATAAAAAACTCTTCATTATTTTAGTAGTATTTATTTTAATAATAAGCTTAAACGTCTATATTACGATGGTCAACATTACAAGTCTTCAAGCTTTGTATAAAATATAATTTGAGGATCAACTAGTGTGTTCGTATTAACACCAGTTGGAGATTTTTCTGATGATAAGTCATCGTATTCCAACCAGTGGTGATTTATTTGGACATACCCGGTGTAGTGACCAATCGATGTAGTTCTGTAATTGCCCCTGTAGCCGACGAATCCCACAATCTTGTACTTAGGGCCCCCACAAATTTTTATTTCGGTGGGTATATCACAAACTTTTATGCGGTTATCCAAACCAATTTCAACACTTGTTAGAAGATGGGGACTTTAGCAGCTGTATATCATGTCCAGGCTGCAACATCTTTTGACTCTATTTGTGAAGTCCAATGCCTTCGCGAGATGTTTTATTCCTTTCTGTTTGATGAATCCGAGTCTCTATAAACACATCTGTCTTCGAAGAGTTGCATATTCGACATTGATACATGACGGCATAGCTAGGTGCTCCGGAGAGTAGTTCCTTTACCAAATCGGTAATGTTACACTCGCAACTAATGTTTTCCATGGTGCACGTTGATTTGTAATTGTTAGTGTACTTCGAAATTATTCTTTGAGCATTCCGCATTGATCGGAGTATAGTTGCTCACGAAATAGGCACAGATAAACAAAGGAATGTCCACGTTTTGTAATTGTTCAGCATACGAAGACTCGTTCGCCAGTGCAATACACACAATCTCAAAAAAGCTGTCGAATGCACATGTTTTAGACAAAGACACGGAACATTCCTTTAGCTTCACATTTGGACAACGGGAACCGTTTGGAATAACAGGGAGATAGGTTCCTTTATCTTTCGTTGATGGTTAAAATTCTGGATAATTTTCACCATACCATGCCCGCTTTGTTTTAACCTTTTTGGATTTCTCTGATTGGAACCGTTTGAAGTCGGATACTACTTCTATTTCACTCTCAGAATCAAGGGAATCGTCCGGCAAAACTGCAAATTCTGCTTCAATTGTATTTCTTTTGTTATTTTTCTTCCGTCAATCTAACTCTAAGGAAAGTTCATTCTCAATATTTACATTTTGTTGATTTCGCTTAGGTTGTGATGGACATGTTCTTGATGTATTCTCCAATATTTTTTTCCCTTTGATGTCGGCAGATTTTGTTATATCGTCGACGTCTCCATCCTTGTTTAATTTGAAGCATCTGGTTGTAGCCTCATACAACGTTTTTTGAATTTCACGTATGTGTATTGCCGCGAATTTATCCACACGAAGCGGAAGACCTACCGCTCGAAACTGTCTGTGCTTCAGATCGTTAAAATAGGATTCCACGGGTGCAGACGTTAGGTTAAAGTGGCAGCCCGATTAAGATTCAGGCTCACTTAGACTATTCAGTCCATTGTGATAAGGGTGCAGACGTTGCGTTTACTCTTCCTTCTCCACGAAGACCACGCATGATTTCGGTAAATATTGGAAAATACATCATTAATTTTTTTAACTTCACGGCGAAGTCGGGAAGCATATATCCATTAAGGACATCGTCGATATCCATATACTCCCTTTTGGCGTTTTCAGCAACTTCGTTGTATGTGTTATTCACATAGGTCTGAATACTTGAATAGGGTTCTTCTTCCATATGATGTTCTTCGACTTCTGAGTCCTCCAGTTCAGAAGAATATAATTGGTCATCAAAATTAAGTTCTGGGCTCCCTTTTATTTTGGACCTCAAGTACTTTTTGGCTTCAAATGCCGGACTTCCTTTTTCGCCACTTTTGTGCAATGCCAATTTCAAAATTGAAATGAACATTTTATTCATCTCTGCAAAATCACTTTGGGTCCTCAAAATACATAAAGATCGCATGTACATTGCTCGTACTCCTGTCTGGTGTTTGGAATAGCACATCCACCGAGCAATTATGTTCGTAAAATGACACACATCTAAACGTAAAATACAAGAGGGAAATGTTTGATTATTACCACAAATAATATCGAAGCACCAATCTAGATAGTGGTGCAAACTTTTTGCATTCGAGAAGACGCGCGATGCCGCACCTAATAAAGCGCTATCGAAGTCGCAAATAAATTCTTTCGGTACTCTCATTCGTTTTGTTTTGTAATTGTTGGTTTTTGTTCTTCAATCATTGTTGTTGTTTTTTTGATTTCAGCTTAAAACCATACATTGACTAAATTACAAGTGTAGCTTAACCAACAGAGGAAAATAATGTTTGTCAAATTTATATGTTTGTCAAATTTATTTTACTACACTGCCCGTTGCGTCCACTATTAAAGTTTCATTAAATTTCGAAAAAAGGTACATTTGATCTTTCGACCAATAGTGAACAAAAAATGGATCAAGCCCGATATTGTGAATTGACGCGGAGTATTGGGTTGTTTATTTTAAATTGTAAATTCCGTCTATAGCATTTGTACCCGATATTCCTAACATCCTATTCATAGCTTCCTGTTTCGCTTTCCCTAGGTTTTCAACTTTAGTCAAATTCGGCGGACTGGTATCTCCAAGCATTTCAATTAACCGGCGAGCTTCGTTTCTCCTATATTGACAAAGCAATAAATTTTTCTCCACCAAATTATTACCGATGGCTTTTCGTAAATTGCCTCGAAGCGGCCTCTTTTTTGCGTCATTTACACTACCGTCAAAATCGCTTATACTGCTATACATTTTGATAATGTCATCTTCTATAGGTTCTAGAGGAATTCTGCCCAGAAATTTGCAAGGACATTCAGGACATTGACCAGATACCGATACATATATTCCCGATTCGGACACGTGAGATTTTTTAAAAATTAATGGGCGTGGAATATTAGTTACATTATGAATCTCTTCGTAAAGAACGTATATCCATGTGTTTTTTTCAACGCTTTGATGGTACGATCACGATTTTTGAAAATATGTAAACTACTTTCTGGTTTTAAACTAGACCATATCTCCGTAATATCAATATTGAATTCAACGATGTTAGATGATGTATCGGATGAACTGTTAACCTCTTTTGATTCGTTGCACGGACAGTCAATGTTAAGGATCGAGACCAAATACGTATACAAACTATAACGGTTCGCTTTGAAAAGAGTATACATATACTTCGGTTTCATTTTATTACAATTTTGTAACGAATCACTTAAATTTTTATACACGTTTGCGGATTTGCGGACGGAGGGGCTACATTTCCTTTTGAATCAATCACGTTGGAAAATTTGGGTTCAAGAATAAGTTCTTTTAAATTGTCGACTTTATTAAGGACTTGATTTGCAGACGATTTTTTCACTTTACTAATTTCTGGAACGACGTTAGTTTTATTGTTATCAACGGATTTTTCACTATTAATCGAACTCTTTCCCGAACTCATTTTAGATTTCACTTTTATGTAAAATTGATAATTGATTGGGAAAATGTAAACCATGCTTCATTGAATAGGATATACTCTTAGAAATCATTAATGAGGACAGGTACAATCTATACGTGGTAGAACATATGTGTTCTCAACTCTCGCATTATTGGGAAATCCTATAATTCGATACAGGTTTTTGTTACCTCTTATTCATTCACAGATAAGGGTGTCGATTCAGAATTTTTGAATGAATCGGATAAATCTTACCTTTATTGCAGTGGTACGGAGCACGGATTTCCCAAATTTACCTGTATATGATCACGACCTACATTTTGCCTGTATATGACCACGTCCGAAATTGCCTGTTATTACCAACGAAATAAGTCATTAAAACATGTGATCATACAAAAATAGGAGACGATAATTGATAATAAAATTATAAGTCCATTTTAAACAATATGTTTGCCATTTTCTTCAAAACGGTTTGATATAGAAAGTTGATTCAAACGGCACAAATAGGTACTAACCTAGCACAAATTGGCACAACATTCAGTTTTTTGAAATTCGAAAATTTTAAATTTTGACTATTTTCAATCATAAATTGGCATTTAACCTAGCACAAATTGGCACAACATTCAGTTTTTTGAAATTCGAAAATTTAAATTGAAATATTGTAATTTCCAAATTTTTTTCTATGTTTACTATTTAATATTGTCTCGTTAAGAAGAACAATATCTGTTTTATGAATTTCAATAAATTTTTGGAGGGTTTACCTTCTACTTATTTGTATAAGACAATTTACATTTATTTGGATTAATTTTAGTTTTCTATGATTAACATTGTCCATTAAACATCCATAATGGTGTCAATACGTGATGTTTGTAATTCTATCTGCCCTTGTATGATTGATATTTGAGTAGCCACGTCTTTCAACAAATTTTTGAATTTAGCCATAAATGTTTTAATTTGGTTGTCTGGGCTTAAGGGTGTGCTTTCTCGAGTCCTTTGTACATATTAATTTCCGGGACGAACAAAATTGCTAACAAATACGGTAGATTGTCTCCTTTCAGCAACCAATTGGCGTTTTTGTTGTAATTTTTGATGCAGTTCTTTGTATACCTTACATCGTTTATAGGAACATGGATGTTCGTATTCCTTACAAAGCACACAGTACACGGGTTCTCCTTTTAATTCGCATTTTCCTTTTTCATGGCTTTTATCGCATTTTACACATTTTGATGACATATGATAATTTGGCGCACTATGGAAGAAACTTTGGCAATTTCTGCATTGGGCTATGTCTGGTCTTTTTAAGTGTTCCCATGTTATGCATCGATGATCAATGCCTGTTATTGTTTTTAATTTATTGACGTCGCTCCCTGGGCTTAGCTGAACCATATATATGTTATTGGGAGAGTTTCACCATTTTTAACGGAGTTTTTGGTTTTGAATCTCGTAACTTTTAGAAATTGTAGGTCTTGAGGTTGATATTTCAATAATTCTACGTAAATTTCTTGTTCATCCATGCAGACATCTAGTCCTTTTAATAGATACGTTTTATTTTTAATTTCCGTAGGAGTGAATGTAAAAAATTTTGCATTTACTTTTTACAAGTATGCTCTGATTCGAACAGTCTTTTAAGTTATTCAAGAATAATGATTTTCTGTTTTTATAAACTTTTACCTTAAATTCGTTTATCTTTAGCCTTTGTTTTATAAAGTCGATCAACTGTTTTGATTCGACATCAAATATGTTGATGGAAGGAATGTTTGCTTTTTTATTTTGATTTTCAGTGGGGTTTTTGTTTGAGGTAAGTCTTTATTGTTTTGATTCTGATTGTAGTTTGGCATATCCACATTGGTTTGAATCTGAGCATCTATAAAAGCTGTTTTTGTTATTTTGTTTTGGTTTACAACATTTCTTGTATTAGGTTTGAAACGTTTTGCCACGTTTACGTTGATCTGTTGTAGTATTGTTATTGTAAGTCAAACTTACATGGGATAGTAGATTCTATGTCGAAACACGTTGTTCCTTCGATGTTGTTGTTTGTTCTTGTATATTTACATGTTTTATTTTTATGGGCAGAGGAACACTCGGCCTACTCATACCAGATGATTTGTTTTATTCAAGAATTATTTTATGGTTTTTGATTATTACAACTGTGGTAATGCGCACAATTGATTTTTCTTTACGCTTAGAACTAATTTTTATAAAAACGGATATTATAAAGAGAGTCTTTTGAAATAATAAAGGCCGGAATGGTAATGCGTCTATCACTCATCACTCATCACGGTCACGACGATACTCCTCTTCGGCGTAGGTACAAAATGGCTCAAATGGCTCAACCCCAGGGTTTTCATATATAAAAGTATTGGAATATTTTTTTGTCCTGTGTGCATAGTTTTTGTTCACACACTTACGCAGGATTTTCCGTTCAAATATTTCCACCTCTATGGCTACACGCAAAAAATTTTCACCGAAATTTTTTAAATTAAACACTTAATTGAATTTGGAAACGGACTCAATTAATATGTTAATTGAATCAATTAATTATTTAATCGATTCGGAAATAATTTTCAATTACAAACGTGGTTGAAAATTTGTCCGTTCCCAATTAAACATGTGATTGATTCAATCACCTTTGTGATTAAAATTAAATAGTTTTGAGCGATGGAGAGAAAGCATAAAAAGAGAACAAGGGAATGTGTATTTTTTCAACAACACGTGATGGAGAGGAAGTAACTCGTAACGTTGGGTTTTTGTTTTTCGCGTAAATTGAAAAACATGATTGGCGACATTCTGCCTGCTGCATAAATATTTTGAATACAATAACAAGGGTCGAAAATAAAGTGGGCAACAACAAATGGCCATGCGGTAAAGGAATGCATTTGGAATTACCTGTGTTTGTGTTTTGCGGTATTGTAAACATGGAACCCAATCTACATTTATTGAAGGTAAGCAATTGTGAAATGTGAATACAGCCTGTTTATAACAAACGGACTAAAATAACATATCTCTTATTGATTTCCTTTAGTGATCAATTTTATTTCGTCAAATTGGGCAATCCATCATTTTATAAAAAAAAACCATCTAGTATAAGAATTTTTGCAATCAAAAGTTGGGTTATCGTATTACTCTTTTGAAATTGTAATTTTTTTACTCCTAGTTTTCTTAAAACCACGAGCGGTAAGGGTTCGTTGGAAAATTCACTTCAAGTAGCGAAGTAGCGTTGGCATTAAATTGCATTTGTTTTACCTGTCTTTTTCAGTTTGAACCCAAGTAGAGAGCAGCATATATGATATATAACCTAATGAGCAGAATACAATATCTATTTAATGGTAAAACATTTCTGTTTTTAATTTAAATATATGAAAAGTATTTTCCATTTATATTTTTTATTTGCAGAATATACAAAGTATCATCAATATGGTATAATAAAATATTACATTGCTTTGCTATTGTTTTTGTATCTGATTGGTTCAGATTTTAATAGACGATTTCAATGTGTGGAAATTTTGGGAGGAGAATTGCTACTAAAATTAAATTATACCGAACCCCTTTTATGCCAAAAGACTATCGGTAATACATAACAAAATTAACTTTTCATTAATCAAATATAAGTTCTAATTATTCTGTTTACTCCCACAAAAACTAATTTAGCTTATAGGTTGCTAGGCGCATCTACATATTAGAAGGAACATGCTTACATGGTTATTATGATAAGGAAGATAATTATTTATACAGTTTTCTTACCCTTTAGTTGTTATTTATAGTAATTGTATGTGTAAGTTATGTTAGAAAAAACACACAAATGACAATCAAACTCTTTTGTCATTGCATAATTCACGAAAATAAAATATTGAATATGTTTTATAAGGAACGCATATTTTCTCTTATTTAAAATAAAACTAAATAAGATACATTTTTTGATTGAAATTGATTTTTGTCGAGAAATTAATTAAAATTTTAATTGATTCAATTAAAACATGGATTGAATTTAATGTCAAAGACCAATCACACAATTAATTGATTCCGTGACAAAAGTCAATTAAATTTTTAATTGAAAATCGTGTTGGTTTTCAATCAAAATGGGTGATTGATACTATCATTCAGTTGAAGACATTTCAATAAAAAAAAATGATAGAATACGCGATCAAAAAATAAAATTGTACGTACTGTTAGGGATATTGTGAACCATATAGGGAATCCATATAATAGCACAGACCTAATCGCCACCTTGTATAGGAGCAGTTTTGTTTGCATGGGTAAGTATTAGCCTAGACGGAGGATCGAACCGCGTACCATACAGTTTTTAAGCCAACACACTATCCACGTAACTTTTTTTCTATTTCAACCGTCGAACGGAACGAACGTGTTTTTAGTAGCGGATAAACTCATCATAATAGGTACCTACTAAGAATTTCAAGTGTGGTAGGATATTAAGCCACCATGCAGCGAAATTCAAAGTCATCCACTGGGTTGCAAACTTCAAGGCCCAGTGGACAGGTTATTAATCTGGGCAATGACCAAGAGTTGGGCCCAATTAGTCGACCTGTAGACGGGTCGACAGGTGTCGACTCTCTGACAAGTCGAACTTTTTCTAAGATAACGACATCAAAAGGAGGTAATCCCTCACGAAAGAGATTCAAGGAACGCAGAAATGCTTTGTTTATCCTAAAGAAGTTAGGATCAGAGGTCTATAGAATGTTTTTAAGCTGCTCTGATACTAATTGGTGAAGTTTGGGAGCTGCTCTAGAGTTGGTCGAGAAGAAAGACATACCGGCTAGACCTAGAGCACATGCGTGGATACCTGCAAACCCTTCTGACCCTGAATCTTTTTTAAATAGGCTCAAACGATGCAATCCAGATCTTCCAACAGCTGATTGGAAGGTTGACCGTTTGGATGAAGTGAATGGACCAAGACGGCATGCAGTGTTTATATTGAACACTCAGTCTTTGTCACATCTAGCAAAGTCCCAGGGCCGTGTATGTTATGGCTTTCATTATATCCAAGTGAAGGTATATAAAAACGATCAGCTAAAGGATTCAGAAATGGACAAGCCTCTGTCTGAATCAGAAGTAAGCGGATCCTCTTGCGAAGTCGAGGGAGATACCAAGGTTGAAGACATGGATAGATACCGTATGCGTGAGGAGGTTTCTACTGCCTCAGAACTCACCAAAGTTGAACCTTTAGTTATTGCGAGAGTCAGCGAGATCTCTGAAGAGGACATTCTTGATGACTCGATTGAAGCGGCTGATGTGACGGTTGTTGAACATCTCGATGGTCCTACGGATCCTCCAGATAAATCTTAATCATTGTAAGGCTGCATGTGCTGCCTTAAAAGTTCTCCTGATGAAAGGGGACATAGTTCTTATTCAGGAACCATATGTTTATAGAAACAAAATATGTGAATTAAGCACTCTGGGGTTCCAAATATTGCAGTATACTGGTAATGATGTAAATCGAGCCTGTATAATTGCTAAAAACGAGCTTAACTTGTTTCTGCTTGCTTCAATGTGCAATGCAGACCCTGTCGTTGCCAATTTAGAAATAGCCAAATGCAAATATTGGGTATCTTCGGTCTACTTGGGACATGACAGGGAGATGCCTCCATGTGCCGTTAAGACCTTAAGGCCACTAAAAACAGGCAAGAGGTTTTGGACATCACCTTGGCCTCGTAAGAAGTGAATGAAATGATATCTGAGTGGCAGGTTTTAAGTGAACACTGCTTCTCAGATCATCGCTACATCAGTTTCAAATTTGATCTCAATGAAAATGTGGATGCCCTAGAAGGAAGCCAAGGGGGAAAAATCGACCACCATGGTGGTCTACGGAGTTAAGTAATATGAGGAAATCCCGCAGGAAGCTCTTTAACAAAGCAAAGTCCACCAGAGCACCTGAAGATTGGGATGCTTACAAGAAGAATCTGAAAGGATACAAGCGAGAACTGAGAAATGCTCAGCATAACTCTTTGAATGATTACTGCAGCAGTATTAAGAATACGTCCGACGCTTCCAGACTACGGAAGGTTCTAGCATCCACCAACTCCGCTCAAGGTTTCATTAAAATATCGGAGGGCAATTGGACAACGTCCAGTGAGGAAACGCTGGAGGTACTATTGGACACACATTTTCCTAGAAATCAGACGCTTAAACCAGGTTCTGGCGGTGCCACAGTGGGTAGAATAAGATGGACGTTAAATAGCTTTGGACTATTCAAATCCCCCGGACCTGATGGAATTACACCGGCAGTGACTGAAAAACTTATCCCCTGGGTGTCGGCGATATATAAAGGATGTATCAACTTATCATATATCCCAGAAAAGTGGAGGGAAACAAAAGTCGTTTTCATACTTAACGCGGGAAAAGCCTCTCACCCGAGGGCGAAGGATTTCCGACCAATCAGCTTATCCTCATTCCTACTTAAGACTCTGGAGAGGATGATATATACTTATCTTAGAACTAGCATCGATTCAAGCTTGTTCTCGAAACGACAGCATGCATACTCGAAGGGCAGGTCTACTGAGACCGCATTACATGAACTAGTCAGCTTCATTGAAAGCTCACTATCTGTCAAAGAATACACAATCGTGGCGTTTCTAGACATCGAAGGGGCGTTCAATAATGTCCATCCGAGATCGATATTAAATGGACTGACAATTCTGAATGTTGATCCATGTATACTTAGGCTGTTAGACGTACTTCTAATGAAGAGACGTATTTCAGCCACAGTAGGACAAGCAAACATACAAAGGTATGTGAACAGAGGCACTCCCTAAGGAGGAGTTTTATCACCTCTTCGTTGGAATGTTGCTATAAATAACCTTCTGGTTACCCTAGAAAAAGAAAGGATAAAAGTGGTGGCATACGCAGATGATGTGGCTCTAGTAGTCAGGGGAAAATTCCCATCAACAATCAGAGATATTATTCAGAGGACCCTCAGGATGACTGAGAAATGGGCGAAAGACAATGGTCTTGGGGTAAATCCTGCAAAGACAGAACTAGTCATGTACTGCAAAGATCGCAAAACTCCCACGGTTAGGCCCATTTCCTTAGGGGGTATTGAAATTCCCTTTGGTGGTCAATATAAATATAATACGAGTAAATAGATCAAGTGCTGGTTGAGAACTGGTTTTATTGATCATAGACAATAGACTAAATACGTACAAATATATTTGGGAGTATAAGAGTTTTTGCAGTGACAATATAAAGAATTCAGTGTTGTCAAACTACATACTTTTCGCTACATCTCCCTTTTTCAATGATTTTGTTTACATACATACATATATATAGTTTAAGAGTATTTCAAAGTTCTATTCTGATTTTACGCATACATATTCTTTTTTCATAACTGTAATTCACTTTTATTTACATTATTTCGCTTTCTTAGAAAATATGAGTTTCTACTATATATTTTATCATATTTTTTTTATAAGATACAATCTGGATGTTTGATGCCTCCCTACAACACTCGCTGGGGTCCAGTATTTACCTTCTTCAACCCATATTTTCTCCCCGTTTTCAAAGATTTTGACGGGACTAGAATTTTTATCATAATATTTTTTATATTGTTTGTTGTTTGTCTCAAGTATTGGAACAATTTTGGCGGAATTTTGGTTTTTGTAAAATTTTTCAGATCCTGGAATCAATGTTCTAGTTTGTCTCCCCATTAATATTTGTGTTGGTGTTAAGTTCGAAGTTTTTATTGGAGTATTTCGATATTCTAATAACGCGTACCATAGGCTATCTTTCCCTTCATTCCATTTCATAATGAGTTTCTTTGAAACCTGTACCATTCTCTCGGCAAAACCATTAGATTTAGGATAATGAGGACTTGTCGTTGTTACTTTAATATCCATACCTTTGGCCCAATTCCTAAACTCAAATGAATCAAAAGACATGTTGTCTGCCACGATCTCTATTGGTAAACCATAATATGAAAAATTTATGGATAATTTTTCAATTACGGATTAGGTCGTTTCTTTCTCAGTGGAATGATATCTAAATATTTCGAAAATAATCTCCTATCACTAAAAAAATTTTTCCTGAAACTTCCATAATATCCATTCCGATTTTCGTATATGGCTTTGGTGGTATCTCATGATTAAGAAGGGGTTCTTTAATATTAGATGGCCTGTATTTCTGGCAAATATTGCATTGCCTAACCAATTTATCAATTTCTGCATTCATGTCCGGCCAATATAAAAGTTGCCTTGCCCTGTTTTTCGTTTTTTCTGCACCTAAGTGTGTTCTATGAATATCTTCTAAGATGCGTTTCCTGGGGGTACGAGGAACATATATCCTATCGTCGTAAAATACTAGACCATCCTCTGTAAAAATATCTGCCCTTTTATTCCACAAAATTTTAATTTCGGTTGAGATGTCATATCTTTTCTTTGGCCATCCATTCACACAAAATTCCTTTACTTTTTTCAAGACTTCATCTTTCTCTGTCTTATTTATAAATTCTCTTTTTCTATCATGGCTGGCATTTACCGAATGAACCATTTCATCTAATCCTTCTATCTCTTCGTTACAATCCTTTTTTGTATAGCTTCGAGACAGCCTATCTGCTAAGTACAAAAACTTACCAGGCAAATAAAAAAAATCCAGTGAGTATTTTTCCAATTTGAGCTTCATACGTTGTAATTTCATTGAAGGTATTTTATGACAGTCTTTCTTCATAACGCCCAATAGTGGCTTAATGATCAGTCACTATCTTAATCTTTCTACCGTAAATGTAGTTATGAAATTTTTCACAACCGAAAACCACGGCGAGCATCTCCTTTTCTATTTGCGCATATCTAGTTTCTGCTTCCGATAGACTTCGCGATGCGAAACAGACTGGTCTTTTATTTTGTAGTAAAGCACAACCCAACCCATCCTTTGACGCATCCGTTTGCAATACAATTTCCTCATTGCTGTCAAATGGTTTCAATGATGGTGCATTTATAATCAATCTTTTTATCTAATTTAGACAACCATCATGTACGGGCAACCATTCAAAAATGACAGATTTCCTCATTAGTTCTCGGAGTGGTGTGCTAATTTCTGCGAGATTCGGAATGTACTCTCTTAGATAATTTATGATTTAATTTATGAGTTGCATTAGTCTTTGCAACTCATTTTTCGATTTAGGAGAACCTTACTCTTCTATTCCTTTCAACCTATCTTTATCACATTCTATGCCGCTGTCAGTGACGCGATGTCCTAAAAAATTTACTTCTTTCTTCTTCCATTGTACCTTGTCCCAATTGAATTTGATGTTCTTTTCAACAGCCCTATCCATTATTGCTCTAACACACACAAAAAATTTCACGAAAAATTTTCCAATTAAAATTTTAATTGAGTTTTCAAAAATATTCAATTAAAAATTTAATTGATTCAACAAATTTTTTAATTGAAACAAAAATCAATCACAAAAATAATAGTATCAATTAATTTTTTAATTGGATCAATTAACTTTTTAATTGACCTTCAATTAATTTTTTAATTGATACTATCATTTCTGTGATTGAAGACATTTCAATTAAAAATTAATTGGATCAATTAAGTTCGTGATTGAATCAGAAAATTTTTTTTTTGTGCAATCTCATTATGTTCCTTTTCAGTCTCTGCAGCAACCAAAATGTCATCAATATAAATAATTATGTTCCCAATTCCTACAAAATTCTCCTCATTTAACTTTTGGAATATTTGTGAGGCAATTTTAATTCCAAAAGGTAATCTTTTGAATCTGTAACAACCAAAAGGTGTGCTAAAGTACACATCTCCTTTGATTTCTTATCTAAGGCAATATTCCAAAAACCGACTTTAATATCGAAAACCAAAAATAATTTTTTGCCCAGTAATTTAGGCTTTATCTGTTCAAAAGATGGAATTTCATAAAAATACTCCTCAATGGTCATATTCAATTCTTTAGGATCAATACAAATTCTCAATTATTTATTCGGTTTCTCTACCACGACAATATTTGACACCCACGAGCTTGGTTCCTCAGTCTTTTCAATCATATCTTTTTCACATAATCTCTTTAGTTCTTCTCTCAATGGTTCTCTTAGAGAGAGTGGTACACGTCTAGCAGGCTTACAACATGGAATCGCGTTCTCTTTTAATTTTATGCTGAACTCTCTCTTAAAAGAGCATATACCCGAAAAAACACTTTCATATTCGGCTTTCAAAATTTCTTGGGTCATGCCTGTTATACTATGTACTCTTTGTAATAAGTTTAAAGAGATACAAGATTCTAATCCAAGAATTGGTATGCAACTTATTTTTTCATCGACAATATAAAAATTCAACATAATATAGTTTTTAATTGGCATTTCAATTGAACCATACCAAGATTTTTAATTTCTGTTCCATTATATGCAATTAAGGGATTTGGATTTTTAGAAAATTTGTAATTTTTAATGTTTTTTTAAAAGTTTAAGGGGAATTACATTCACAGAGGCTCCAGTATCTAGCTTCAGGTTTTACAAAAACCTCTCCAATTTTTAATATCTCATACCATGTTTTAACGTTGGGGTTATCATTTATAGAATTTAGGTAAATACTGGACTCACTAGATGAGTTTTTAATTTTTAATTCACCCACTAATTTAGTTTTACAAACATTTGCAAAATGATTTTTTCTATTACATTTTATACATTTTTTCCCAAAAGCGGGACATTTTCCTTTACAATGACTTTTTCCACAATATGAACAAGAAAATTTTCCATCATTCGTTTTTACATTATATTCTTTAAAACTGTTAATCAGCTTTGGCATATTCTTATTCTTTCCTCCACTTTTCTCTTTTATCACATTTACCTCACACTCATCAGCATTTAATTTTACCATCTGCTCGTTTGACACCTCAGCTGATCTCGCGTATTCAATTGCCATTTCCATTGTTAGATTTGGAGTTTCCAGTAGCTTTTTCTGCAACCTTTTGTCAGCAATTCCTAGCACAATTCGATCTCGGATCATTCTGTCCTCTTTCTCAAATCCACATCTCCGAACAATTTTCTTGATGTCCAATAAAAAATTATCAGATGGCTCTCCTTGTGCCTGACATCGGTTGTAGAACAAAAAGCTTTCATAAACCTCATTACACTTGGGTTTGCAGAAATTTTCAAACGCCTCGGTCACTTTGTCATACTTTGACCTATCCGTGGTCTCAATATTAAAAGAGTTAAATACCTCAACAGCCTCTGGTCCAATAGTATTTAAGAATATAGCGACTTTCACAGATTCTGCATTTTTATCCAATTCAATTGCAGCCGCAAATATTTTAAAATTTTGCCAGAATATTCTCCAGTTTTCTGATATATTTCCAGAAAGCTTTAACTCGTCCATTTTTTTACATAATCCATATTTTGAGTTTTATAAATATAACGCACAGATTTTGGTGGTCTTCCACAGGGCTTCTTACTTAGAGGAATGCTCGTGTTTGCTTTGATATTCGATTTCGAACGAACCATTTGGACATTACTCCTTTATATTGTTCTTTATTTATTTTGCTTTTTCGTTCTCAAGTAACGGGAATTATGTTCTATAATGATTGTTTCACCGACTGCGCCATGTAATACGAGTAAACAGATCAAGCGCTGGTTGAGAGCAGGTTTTATTGATCATAGACGATAGACTAAATACGTACAAATATATTTGGGAGTATAAGAGTTTTTGCAATGACAATATAACGAATTCAGTGTTGTCAAACTACATACTTTTATATATATATATATATATATATATATATTGGCATTAGCTCAAGAGAATTAAGAGAGTACCAAATAAGAGAATACCAAACTGCTGAGATATGGGTAACCACCGTTGTGCAATGGTTAACATGCCCGCCTTGCATACACAAGGTCGTGGGTTCGATTCCTGCTATGACCGAACATCAAAAAGTTTTTCAGCGGTGGATTATCCCACCTCAGTAATACTGGTGACATTTCTGAGGGTTTGAAAGCTTCTCTAAGTGGTTTCACTGCAATGTGGAACGCCGTTCGGACTCGGCTATAAAAAGGAGGTCCCTGTCATTGAGCTTAACATGGAATCGGGAGCACTCAGTGATAAGAGAGAAGTTCACCACTGTGGTATCACAATGGACTGAATAGTCTAAGTGAGCCTGATACATCGGGCTGCCACATAACCTAACCTAACCTAATCATGGGTAACCAATTTGTGCGATTGCTTTACTACGGTGTTTTCGAGAGATCAACACTCATACTAACAAAGACCGACGATCGTCGGTTGCATTTGATATTGAAAATTTTTTTACCAATTGGTGTATTAAGATTGTAAATATTGTTGTTTACTAAATACGCTGGTCGTTTGCCGTAGATCGCAGCCGTTATCTGATCGCTGTCATAGTCTAGAGTTCTTATACAATTCAGTGTATTAGTTTCTTTCTGAATGCAAAGTCTGTTATCCGCTATACAGACATCGATATAAGACTGCGATCTTGGATATGAGGGCAACGTGGATGCGTATAAGGTACATCTATGTGTTATATTATTGTTTAACAACCAGTTTTGTAATATATTTCCCTTGGTGTTGTTTTCGTTATTATTCCATTCCGTCCTTTTAGCATTTAAATCCCCCGCAATTAAAAAAAAAATTTTGGTTTTGAACATTGAGTGACTGAAAAGAGTATCTAAATCACTTAAAAAGTCGGAATCATTATTACCAGAGGCATAATAAGCTGATGATGTAATAAAGAGGGACTGGTTATGACTAATTGGAATTTTAATAATAGTTTTTTTTCGAGATATTTTAGTTGTCTTATAATACTACTTGAATACATTTCATATCTGAATACATTTCTAATAAGAATTGTTATCACAATGGACTGAATAGTCTAAGTGAGCCTGAAACTTAATCGGGCTGCCACTTTAACCTAACCTGAATAAGAATTGCGGTTCCACCTCCCATTTTTGAATTAGGCCTATCTCTTCTTGAAGTATTGTAATTTTAATAATAAATTTTATTCTATGTTTACTATTTAATATTGTCTCGTTAAGAAGAACAATATCTGTTTTATGAATTTCAATAAATTTTTGGAGGGTTTATCTTCTACTTATTTGTATTAGAGAATTTACATTTATTTGGATTATTTTTAGCTTTCTATGATTAACATTGTCCATTAAACATCAATAATGGTGTCAATACGTGATGTTTGTAATTCTATCTGCCCTTGTATGATTGATATTTGAGTAGCCACGTCTGTCAACAGATTTTTGACTTCAACCATAAATGTTTTAATTTGGTTGTCTGGGCTTAAGGGTGTGCTTTCTCGAGTCCTTTGTACATATTAATTTCCGGGACGAACAAAATTGCTAACAAATACGGTAGATTGTCTCCTTTCGGCAACCAATTGGAGTTTTTATTGTAATTTTTGATGCAGTCCTTTGTATACCTTACATCCTTTATAGGAAGATGGATGTTCGTATTCCTTACAAAGAACACAGTACACGGGTTCTCCTTTTAATTCGCATTTTCCTTTTTCATGGATTTTATCGCGTTTTACACATTTTGATGACATATGATAATTTGGCGCACTATGGAAGAAACTTTGGCAATTTCTGCATTGGGCTATGTCTGGTTTTTAAGTGTTCCCATGTTATGCATCGATGATCAATGCCTGTTATTGTTTTTAATTTATTGACGTCGCCCCCTGGGCTTAGCTGAACCATATATATGTTATTGGGAGAGTTTCACCATTTTTAACGGAGTTTTTTTTTCTCTATTCAACCGTCGAACGGACGTGTTTTTCAATAGCGGATAAACTCATCGTAATAGGTACCTACTAAGAATTTCAAGTGTGGTGGGATATTAAGCCACCATGCAGCGAAATTCCAAGTCATCCACTGGGTTGCTAACTTCAGGGCCCAGTGGACGGGTATCGACTGGAGTTATAAATCTGGGCAATGACCAAGAGTTAGGCCCAATTAGTCGACCTGTAGACGGGTCGACAGGTGGCGACACTATGACAAGTCGAACTTTTTCTAAGGTAACGACATCAAAAGGAGGTAATCCCTCACGAAAGAGATTCAAGGAACGCAGAAATGCTTTGTTTATCCTAAAGAAGTTAGGATCAGTCGACCCAAGCACGCTGTCGGCTAAACAAAGCGATTCCTTAAAATGGGCTCAAGGAATTCTTGAGACTGGAAAAAGGGAACGATCGCCGGATGAGCTGCCATCCTCCAAAAGGGATCAAAGATCGTTTGCCTCAGTTGCTAAAGACAGCCTTGTGATGGCTATCATTAATTAAGGAGCATTGGACGGTATGTTTCCAAAGCAAAAATGGGGGGAAATTGAGAATGCTTTGTCTGGCGTCTACTCACAGGTGCTGGAAAAGTTTCCCGGCCCAGATCCTCGACACCAAGAGGCTGGTTGGTATCAAGGACGATTTAAGCTAGTCGCATTTGAAGACCAGAGGTCTATAGAATGTTTTAAAGCTGCTCTGATACTAATTGGTGAAGTTTGGGAAGAAGCTGCTCTAGAGTTAGTCGAGAAGAAAGACATACCCTCTAGACATAGAGCACATGCGTGGATACCTGTAAACCCTTCTGATCCTGAATCTATTTTAAATAGACTGAAAGCAATCCAGATCTTCCAACAGCTGATTGGAAGGTTGACAGTTTGGATGAAGTGGATGGACCAAGACGGCATGCAGTGTTTATATTGAACACTCAGTCTTTGTCACATCTAGCAAAGTCTCAGGGCCGTGTATGTTATGGCTTTCATTATATCCAAATGAAGGTATATAAAAACGATCAGCTAAAGGATTCAGAAATGGACAAGCCTCTGTCTGAATCAGAAGTAAGCGGATCCTCTTGCGAAGTCGAGGGAGATACTAAAGTTGAAGACGTGGATAGATACCGTATGCGTGAGGAGGTTTCTACTACCTCAGAACTCACCAAAGTTGAACCTATGGTTATTGCGAGAGTCACCGAGATCTCTGAAGAGGACATTCTTGATGACTCGATCGAAGCGGCTGATGTGACGGTTGTTGAAAATCTCGATGGTCCTACGGATCCTCCAGATAAATCTTCATCACTGTAAGGCTGCATGTGCTGCCTTAAAAGTTCTCCTGATGAAAGGGGACATAGACATAGTTCTTATTCAAGAACCATATGTTTATAAAAACAAAATATGTGAATTAAGTACTCCGGGGTTCAAACTATTGCAGTATACTGGTAATGATGTAATTCGAGCCTGTATAATTGCTAAAAACGAGCTTAACTTGTTTCTGCTTCCTTCAATGTGCAATGCAGACACTGTCGTTGGCAATTTAGAAATAGCCAAATGCAAATATTGGGTATCTTCGGTCTATATGGGACATGACAGGGAGATCCCTCCATGTGCCGTTAAGACCTTAGTTGAGGAGTCACTGAAAACAAAGACGAAACTCATTATGGGATGCGATGCGAATGCACATCACAGTATATGGGGAAGTAGTGATACTAATGCAAGGGGAGAGTCGCTAATAGAGTTTATTTTGCGTACTAATCTGGTAGTTTGCAACAAGGGAGATGCCCCAACCTTTGTCACTAAAAACAGGCAAGAGGTTTTGGACATCACCTTGGCCTCGCAAGAACTGAATGAAATGATATCTGAGTGGCAGGTTTTAAGTGAACACAGCTTCTCAGATCATCGCTACATCAGTTTCAAATTTGATGTTCATATCACCAAGACCATATTTCCGCCAAATGTTAGGAAAGCTGACTGGAATAGGTATAGGGAATCGTTCAATATCCGGAAATAACAGAGACAAATATGAGAAATGTGCAAGATATCGAACACACAGTGGAGCGGATTACTAAGGCCTTCAACATCTCACTGAAAGCTGCATGCCCTAGAGGAAAGCCAAGGGGGAAACATCGACCACCATGGTGGTCTACGGAATTAAGTAATATGAGGAAATCCTGCAGGAAGCTCTTTAACAAGGCAAAGTCCACCAGAGCCTCTGAGGACTGGGACGCTTACAAGAAGAATCTGAGAGGATACAAGCGAGAACTGAGAAAGGCTCAGCATAACTCTTGGAATGATTACTGCAGCAGTATTGAGAATACGTCCGAAGCTTCCAGACTACGGAAGGTTCTAGCATCCACCAACTCCGCTCCAGGTTTCATTAAAACATCGGAAGGCAATTGGACAACGTCCAGTGAGGAGACGCTGGAGGTACTATTGGACACACATTTTCCTGGAAATCAGACGGTTGAACCATGTACTGGCGGTGCCACAGTTGCTCAGCGGTCGTTTCCTGTCGAGGAAATTGTATCAGAAACTAGAATAAGATGGGCGCTAAATAGCTTTGAACCATTCAAATCCCCCGGACCTGATGGAATTACTCCGGCGGAGTTACAAGCTGTAACTGACAAAATTATCCCCTGGTTGTCGGTGATATATAAAGGATGTATTAACTTATCATATATCCCAGGAAAGTGGAGGGGAACAACAGTCGTTTTCATACCTAAAGCGGGAAAAGCCTCTCACTCGAGGGCGAAGGATTTCCGACCAATCAGCTTATCCTCATTCCTACTTAAGACTCTGGAGAGGATGATAGATATTTATCTTAGAACTAGCATCTAACGGAGTTTTTGGATTTGAATCTCGTAACTTTTAGAAATTGTAGGTCTTGAGGTTGATATTTCAATAATTCTACGTAAATTTCTTGTTCATCCATGCAGGCACGTAGTCCTTTTAATAGATACGTTTTATTTTTAATTTCCTGTAAAATTGACTGTAAAAAATGTTGCATTTACTTTTTACAAGTATGCTCTGACTCGAACAAAGTATTTTAAGTTATTCACGAATAACGAAGTCGTCGAATTACAAAAACAGCAGCAAGAAAGACACAACACAATAAATAACATGGATATGAAAATAAATAAACTCGAACATTCATACTAAATTAATAAACAAGTATATACAGCACTAAGTTCGGCCGGGCCGAATCTTAAATACCCACCACCGTGAACCAAATATTAGGGTTTCCTTTGAAATTTCAGGAGGGCTTGAGGACTTGAGAACACTTCCCGAAGATAAATTTAAAGATTTCAACTATGAGGACTATATCAGATTCTGGATTTATAAGAACCATTTTGTTTGAGTTTTAAAGGAATCATTAACATCTCTTGTAAGTGTGCAAGAAAATTATAAAATAACGTCTTGATTTGAAATCTTAAATCTGTAGAAGTAAAATCTGGAAATTTTACATTGAGTTTCAAGCAATTTTCATGATCAGTGCGCCTTCTACACCCTCAAGAAGTGAAGTCGGTCTATATGGAGTCATTACCAAATGGACCGATAAAAACTTAATCCGATGCACGTTTTTGTGAGCCTAAAATACCAGAATATTTACAATTTCAGGCAAATCAGATAAAAACTACGGTTTCTAGAAGCACAAGAAGTAAAATCGGGAAATCGGTCTATATGGGGGATATACCAAAAAAATGTACCGATACTCACCATTTTCGGCACACCTCTTTATGGTCCTAAAATACCTCTAGATTTCCAATTTCAGACAAATTGGATGAAAACTACGGTTTCTATAAACCCAAGACCCCAAATCGGGATGTCGTTTTATATGGGGACCATACCAAAACATGGACCGAAACTCACAATTTTTGGCACACGTATTTGTGGTCCTACAATACCTCTAGATTTCCAATTTTAGGTAAATTGAATAAAAACTGCGGTTTCTATAAGCCCAAGAAGTAAAATCGGGAGATCGGTCTATATGGGGGCTATACCAAAATATGGACCGATACTCACAATTTTTGGCACACGTATTTGTGGTCTTATAATACATCTAGATTTGCAATTTCAGGTAAATTGAATATAAACTGCGGGTTCTATAAGCCCAAGAAGTAAAATCGGGAGATCGGTCTATATAGGGGCTATACCAAAATATGGACCGATACTCACAGTTTTTGGCACACGTATTTGTGGTCCTATAATACCTCTTGATTTCCAATTTCAGGTAAATAGAATAAAAACTGCGGTTTCTATAAGCCCAAGAAGTAAAATCGGGAGATCGGTCTATATGGGGGCTATACCAAAACATGGACCGATACTCACCATTTTTGGCACACCTCTTTACGGGCATAAAATACCCCTAGATTTCAAATTTCAGGCAAATTGGATAAAAACTACGATTTCTATAAGCCCAAGACCCTAAATCGGGAGGTCGGTTTATATGGGGACTATATCAAAACCTGGACCGATATAGCCCATCTTCGAACTTGACCTGCCTGCAGACAAAAGACGAGTTTGTGCAAAATTTCAGCACGATTGCTTCATTATTGAAGACTGTAGCGTGATTACAACAGACAGACAGACAGACAGACAGACAGACAGACGGACAGACGGACATCGTTATATCGTCTTAGAATTTCTCCCTGATCAAGAATATATATACTTTATATAGTCGGAAATCGATATTTCGATGCGTTACAAACGGAATGACAAACTTATTATACCCCCGTCACCATTCTATGGTGGTGGGTATAAAAATACAAAAGCGAAACATCAAAATATCAAAACAAAAGCGAAAACTATTTAAAAACTCCACTATTTCTCTTATTATTTATACACAAATAAAATACAAAATGAACTTAATAAATGAACACAAATCAAACTGCATTTTTGATAGTTTTAATCAAATTGAAAAAACTCTTTTAAAAAACACCTTTTCCTTGGTATACATGAATATACGCTCAATGCGAAAAAATTTTAACCAATTTCTTATAACCCTTAACGATATATTAAGTGATATAAAAATTATAGTATTAGTAGAAACTAATATCACTGATAGTGAAATCAATTTTTATCATATTCATGATTTTAGTTCCTTCTTTCTTAATCGGGAAGGGAGAGGCGGCGGAATCGCCATCTATATCAAAGATACGTTAAGTTGTTCAACTGAACATATGAATACAAACTAAAGGGTGATTCTTTTGAGGTTAGGATTTTCATGCATTAGTATTTGACAGATCACGTGGGATTTCAGACATGGTGTCAAAGAGAAAGATGCTCAGTATGCTTTGACATTTCATCATGAATAGACTTACTAACGAGCAACGCTTGCAAATCATTGAATTTTATTACCAAAATCAGTGTTCGGTTCGAAATGTGTTTCGCGCTTTACGTCCGATTTATGGTCTACATAATCGACCAAGTGAGCAAACAATTAATGCGATTGTGACCAAGTTTCGCACTCAGTTTACTTTATTGGACATTAAACCAACCACACGAATGCGTACAGTGCGTACAGAAGAGAATATTGCGTCTGTTTCTGAGAGTGTTGCTGAAGACCGTGAAATGTCGATTCGTCGCCGTTCGCAGCAATTGGGTTTGTGTTATTGGACCACATGGAAGATTTTACGCAAAGATCTTGGTGTAAAACCGTATAAAATACAGCTCGTGCAAGAACTGAAGCCGAACGATCTGCCACAACGTCGAATTTTCAGTGAATGGGCCCTAGAAAAGTTGGCAGAAAATCCGCTTTTTTATCGACAAATTTTGTTCAGCGATGAGGCTCATTTCTGGTTGAATGGCTACGTAAATAAGCAAAATTGCCGCATTTGGAGTGAAGAGCAACCAGAAGCCGTTCAAGAACTGCCCATGCATCCCGAAAAATGCACTGTTTGGTGTGGTTTGTACGCTGGTGGAATCATTGGACCGTATTTTTTCAAAGATGCTGTTGTACGCAACGTTACGGTGAATGGCGATCGCTATCGTTCGATGCTAACAAACTTTTTGTTGCCAAAAATGGAAGAACTGAACTTGGTTGACATGTGGTTTCAACAAGATGGCGCTACATGCCACACAGCTCGCGATTCTATGGCCATTTTGAGGGAAAACTTCGGAGAACAATTCATCTCAAGAAATGGACCGGTAAGTTGGCCACCAAGATCATGCGATTTGACGCCTTTAGACTATTTTTTGTGGGGCTACGTCAAGTCTAAAGTCTACAGAAATAAGCCAGCAACTATTCCAGCTTTGGAAGACAACATTTCCGAAGAAATTCGGGCTATTCCGGCCGAAATGCTCGAAAAAGTTGCCCAAAATTGGACTTTCCGAATGGACCACCTAAGACGCAGCCGCGGTCAACATTTAAATGAAATTATCTTCAAAAAGTAAATGTCATGGACCAATCTAACGTTTCAAATAAAGAACCGATGAGATTTTGCAAATTTTATGCGTTTTTTTTTTAAAAAAAAGTTATCAAGCTCTTAACAAATCACCCTTTATTTCGAAACAATGCAATGTAAATTAACGACAGCAAAACATCAAATTATTCTTCTGCCAATTTATCGTCCACCATGTCAGAATGTAAACCACTTTTTAACAGAGTTAGACGAAATGTTAACAAAAATAAATAAAAAACAAATGATAATTATGGCCGGGGACATTAACATAGATATAATCAAAGAGGCACCTCTAATAACAAAATATATGGACATTATGTCAAGTAATGGGCTGCAATGTGTTGTGAGAGAGATTACGAGAGAAGACCTAAGTAACAACAGTAGATCTTGTACACCCAGAGAAATGATTGGTTGGAATTCGAGTACGACAACAAATAGATAGTGGAGACCTAAAATTTTTAGTTGTTTGGAATAAATGTTAGTTACTTCCCTTGTTTAATGGTGTCTATAACCAATATAATAGCTGTGTGACTAAATGTTCGTACACCCGACCAAATATTGGTCGTTATTTATATATTGAAGTAAGCAACCATTTCAATATATTCCATATTGTTGCGATAACTAATTTGTTTTGCCAATGTGTCACCAAACCCAACAGAAAGTCTGTCTGGCCAATAAGTTGGTTGTGTTAACAGATTTGATAGTTATAAAGGGAACTTGTTGCTATGGACTACATATGTGTTATGACAACAAATAATCTTTTGTTTCATTAATTACATAAAATTTTAAAAATCAAGTTAGATTTTTTTTCAAGGTAAGTAAGATAAACATCAAATTACAACTCACTCTTCACCATTTCTCCTAATTTCCATAAAATATGTAGAGATATCTAAGCAAATGTGACCATTACCGAGGTTGGGAAAGGTATATATAGGGTTTGTCTGCCTCATCATCGGTCTCAAAATCTCAACATTCCCCTGCTGCCGATATATAAGAAAAATTTCATGAGCCTGATTGAATCCCAAGTCACACTGAAAATTGATCACGTGATTGTGAGTGGTCGAACTAACAAAGTTAATGTATGGGCGTGAGTATTGGCGGAAGTTGGGAAAATCAATGTTATTCATTTGCTATGGGACGCTTCCAATGATGATAATATGCTACTACAATAACAACTGGAAATATTTGATTGTGCTTTTGAAGATTTTGCAAATCTCCACCTTAGCTATTTCATGGGGTTATCCTTTTTGGTCAATAACTACCATATACATTAATATATGTTATAATAAAATAAAAACTAAAATGAATTCAACGGATTTTTCATTTAAATTCGCAAGCATTGGTTATCGGGCAAATAGTTAGTTGCTTTAACAAACGGATTCAATTTTATTGGTTGTGATTGCCAATTAGACTGTTAATGTGCCCAAAATGTAGTTCTTCAAACTATTTTATATACTGTTGTGTCAGACAACAATTGGTTGCTTCAACAAATTTTGTTGGTTATATTCTGATAGTAGATGGGACCAAATAATTTGGTTGGCAAAAAAATTGGTTGGCACAACAAATTTGTTTTCTGTGTGTATAGATCATATGTTTGTTAGGAGAAACAAATCAATAAAAAACGTACAATCAGCTGTGATTACTACAACTCTATCGGATCACTATTCACTCTTTGGGTGTCTAGAAGATACAGACACCAAATGTGAGAATAAAGAAACTAAACGAGTCTCGGTACTAAACTCACGTAAAATTAATAATTTAATACAAGATGCAGAATGGAGTGATCTTATGGATGAAAAGTTAAATACAAATACTTTATTTTATGCTATTGTTGAAAAATTTAATGATATATACATAAAATCAAAAACAAATTATAATAAAAAAATGGAAAAGAGGACGTTAAGCCCTTGGTTAAATCATAAACTCCTTGAGTATTGTCATATACGATATAGGCTTTATAGAAAGTGGAAACAATGTAAACGGAATAAAAATTATGAATTTGAGTATAAAAAGTTTAACAACAAACTAAATAAAATGATAAACGCGGCGAAAAATGAATATTATCTAAATGAATTTAGAAAAACTAGAAATGATACGAAGAAAACCTGGCATCTTGTCAACGGACTCATAGGCAAAAGAAATTATGATATTGATGAATCAATAAAAAAAAGTTTCAGAAATGAAGATCCCAATATGGTAGCCGAAAAATTTGGAAATCAATTTAATGAAAATGTTAATAAAATAATTCACAAATGTTACTTTAAAACACTACATGAACCTGAGTTAAGTTTGCCTAACTCAATATTTGTTTCTCATACCGATGAAAACGAAATATTAGATATTATAAACAAATTAAATCCAAACAAAGGACCAGGCGTAGACAAAATTAGAGCTAAGGATATAAAAAATAATATGTACAGTCTTGTCCCTATTATTACAACACTAATGAATATGAGTATGCATGAAGCTCTTGTTCCAAAGTTAATGAAAACATCAATAATAAGACCTGTGTATAAAAGTGGAACTAAAAATAATTATAATAACTACAGGCCTATATCGATTTTACCAGTTCTTGAAAAGGTATTGGAAGAAGTAATTATAAGGAGAGTTAGTCCATTTTTACAAAAGTACGGTATTATCAGCAAACAGCAATTTGGATTTCAAAAGGGAAAAAATATTAATAAGTTGCTGGGGCATTTCTCAAACCTTATCAATAAAGGCCTAAACAGCAATATGCACAATTTAGTCCTATTTATTGATTTCAGTAAGGCGTTCGATACCCTTTGCCACAAAAAGTTGCTGGAAACATTAGAAAGGATTGGAATCAGAGGTAATTGCTTAAACTGGTTCAAAAGCTATTTGGAATGTAGAACCTTCAGAGTAAAAATTGGTGACAACTTAAGCTCTGAAATGAATTTGGATTTTGGCGTACCTCAGGGGTCCAAGTTAGGACCACTCTTGTATATTATTTATACAAATGAGATGGTAAACATTCTGAGAGATAGCAATGTTTTCGCGTACGCTGATGACACGGCTATTATCGTGTCAAACAGTGATGTTGCCACCGCTACATCTGTTATGCAGAAGGAATTTAATAAAATCACCCGTTGGTGCCACGATAAAGGTTTAATAATAAACGCAAACAAGACCAAGATTATGCACATAAAACCATCACATTCACTCTACACGCCAATAAATTTAGTGTTTCACGACAATGATTGTTTGCATAACAAAAATGGAAATTTAATTGACAATTGTGGAACATCTATTGAATTAGTAAATACGTATAAATATCTTGGTATTATTGTCGACCAAAATTTCAAATGGAGACCACACATTGAGGCGTTACACAAGAAATTACAAAGTACAGCATTTGTTCTGCATCATCTAAGTAATTGCGCACCCCAGCGAGTTTTGAAACAAATATACTTTTCATTATCCGAATCTTACATCAGATATGGAATAATAGCATGGGGAAACTCCCCATATGTCAAATCCATTCAACAAATGCAGTATAGATTATTGAAAATACTCATGAAGAAACACAACAACATTTCAACGAACAACTTATTAGGCAATAGAGAAAATGAAAGCAGACATACTAGTAGAACATCACCTGATTTAAGTCATTTTATGTTTACGCAAAGGATTCTGAATGTGCAAAACATATATAAACTCTCCTTGGCCGTCGAATTTTACAACGAAAGTGAATACCTTACAAAGATAGACCATGAGCTAGAGGTGTGCACGTGACACGAAATTTTCGTGACTCACGCGTGAGCCGTGAGTCACGATGGAGTCAATCTCGTGAGCGTGCGTGAGCGTGATCAAGCTGAAAATTTTCGTGCGTGAGCGTGAGTCACGAAAAAAAATTCTTCGTGAATTTGCGTGAGTAAAAATGTTTGATAATTACACTCACGAAAACAAAATCACGCTCACGATTTGAATCACGATAACTACTTTAATCACGCTCACGATTTAAATCACGCTCACGATTTTAATCACGCTCACGATTTGAATCACGCTCACGACTTGTATCACGCTCACGATTTGAATCACGCTCACGAGTTGAATCACGATCTCGATTTGAATCACGATCACGATGTCAATCGCACTCACGATATCAGTCACGACCACGATTTGAATGACGCTCACGACATTGGTCACACTCACGACTTTGGTCACACTAAACCTTCCAATGTATGGATTGTGTAATAGTTTTTTTCATTTAAAATTAATTGATTAAAGAAGTAATGTTGAAGCGCTGGTTTTCGGTGCAAAAACCGAGTATAGTGCCGTTCCTTAAACAATAAAACCTTTTATAAAATATTGCTGTGTTTTTTTTCTAACGAAAATGAGAAATATTTTCGAAAAAATGTACCATAAAAAATTGGTAGATTAAATAAAATTCGAATTAACAAGTAAAGTAGAAAGTCGGGCCGGGCCGACTACATCATACCCCAAATCACCCCTACTGAATTAGTGAACATTGTAGGGTATCAATGATGTAGGTTTGGGGAAAACCACATTTCCAGATTTAATAACATTACTGGGTACATGGGAGTTTTATCATAATCTGAACAGAAATGTCTGATATTAACATAGGAGTATAGTTGATTCTGAACCTACAGAGTTATTTAGTATGCTACTAATGTTGAGTCCTTTATTAAAAAAAAATGGAAATCGCTCAATTAGTGTGGGTAATAAATTCAAATTTCTGAAAATAGGGTAATAGATTTATGTAATAGCTACATACAAGTCTCAATACGATCGGCTAATACATGTTTATTTGAAATTTGAGCAACATAGGTTAATAAATAAGAATATTATGGTCAAATTTGGGAAAATCGATCGACGCATTTATATGGGAGCTATATCCATATATTGGTTGATACCACAGAGGGTTGCCTTGTGCTAAATTAGAGTAAGATCGGGTATTAGATAAGGCTACTATGGTTAGAAATAAAGCAACAAGGGGTACATTTTTCAAAAACGGGCGAAAAATATATAAGAGCTATATCTAAATATGACCCGATTTGGATTATATTTTGCAGGTTTTGTTGATATTACAGGACATTACCTTGTGCTAACTTTGAGTAAGATCGGTTAATAAATGAGGCCACAATGGTCAACAATAAGTTTATAAGGGGCAAATTTTGAAAATTGGGCGCTACATATATATGGCAGCTATATCCAAATCTGCACCGATTTGGATGATATTTTGCACATAGAGTCAGTGGATCACATTGTGACAAATTTGACGCCGATCGGTTAGTAAATGAGCGCAATCTGACCCCATTTATCGAAATCGGGCGATACATATACACAGTCTTACACAAGTTTACATACGGTTTAAGAAATTGTATTTTCTTTAATTATTAAAATATAATAAAATATGCATATATATATGCTTTAGATTTTGTAAATTAATGTGAAAAACAAAGTATTTGTCCATTTTCAAGAAGATGTTTTTAGTCTGGATTATAAACAACAACAAGAAACATGTTTAGTTATAAGGTAAAAACCTCAAGGGTATGTAAACTTATGTGAGACTGTGTATATGGGAGCTATATCTAAATTCAATAGCGTTCGTCCTTGTGCCAATAAAGAGCCACATACCAAATTTAATCAAAATCGGTTAATAATTGCGACCGGAATCCTGCGAACAACAAATACATGGACGGACGGACACCAAGGGCTAGATCAACTCAGGAGGTGATTCTGAGTCGAACGGTATATATGTATTTTAATTTCCATTAAGTTAGCATAGAAAAATATTTTAGTTCATTCGTACTAAGAAGTATTCAACCAATTAAGCCAACTGCCTAAACATTTGAGAATAACAATTCGAAAATTACCAAGAAGTATTTATTTTTGTCATTACAAATAAGTCATTATAACTCACCGCAATGTAATGCAACGTGTAATGACAGCTTTACTCCTGGTAATGCCAATTCTAATGAGATGTGGTTGCCTAGTTTTTGCTGGGTATATATATTATTTATCGTCAAATTAGCATTTCTACAGTCGTGAATGTGCATAAATTCTTCACAAAATTTTTCGTGCATTTGTAACAATTCTTTGTCGCGAGTGTGAGCTTCAAGAACAATTTTCGTGCGTGAGTTTTGGAAAATAAATTCCTTCGTGAGTGTGCGTGAGCGTCTTGAAATATTTTCGTGTGTGAGCGTGATTTTTTAAAATAAATCCATTCGTGAGTGTGAGCGGCTCGAATATTTTTCGTGCGTGAGCGTGCGTGAGCAAAAATTTTCTTTCGTGAGTGTGCGTGAGCGTGAATGCCTCGAATTTTTTTCGTGCGTGAGTGTGCGTGAGTAGAATTTTTCTATCGTGAGAGTGCGTGAGCGTGATTTTTTAAAATAAATTCATTCGTGAGTGTTCGTGAGCGTGAGCGGTTCGAAAATTTTTCGTGCGTGAGTGTGCGTGAGTAAGATTTTTCCGTCGTGAGTGTGCGTGAGCGTGAGTAAAATATTACTCACGTGCACACCTCTACCATGAGCATAATACGAGAAGTAGATCACAAGGAAGATTCAAAGTTCCAACATTTTGTAACAATTTCGGAAAATCATCAGTTGCAGTACAACTTCCTACAATTTTAAACAAATTACCAGTTGAAATTAGCAATATAAAGATAAAACATAAATTAAAAAATTGTATGAAAACACATTTTTTAGAACATCAAAATCAGTGAAAGAAAAAAATTAATAAAAAAATATATTATAAAATAGTAGTAGAATTAATATTTAAATTATGAACTCATATTATTAAGACATTCCCTTTCCTGCAGACAAGCTTGTAAAAGGCTTCGCGGGATATTGTAATGTATATAGTTTTTGAATACAGCGCTATATTATGCAACACATGTACTAATATAAATAAAATTAAATAAATTGAAAAAAAAAAAAATAAATAAAGTCGATCAACTGTTTTGATTCGACATCAAATATGTTGATGGGAGGAAAATGTGATTTTTTATTTTGACTTTCAGTGGGGTTTCTATTTGAGTCGGAAGAAGAAGTTTGTAACTCTTTATTGTTTTGATTCTGATTGTAGTTTGGCATATCCACATTGGTTTGAAACTGAACATCTGGAAAATCTGTTTGTGTTATTTTGTTTTGATTTACAACATTTGTTGTATTAGGTTTGAAAGGATTGGCCACGTTTACGTTGATCTATTGCAGTATTGTTATTGTACGCCAGATAGTAGATTCTGGGTCGAAACACGTTGTTCAAGAACGCAGCTTCATTATATCATTACGCTGCTGTATTATATAGCATAAATATAATTAACATTAAACCCATAGTAAACAGCATTTACGCTGCTATATTATAAAGCATATATAAAGGGTGATTTGTTAAGAGCTTGATAAATTTTTTTTAAAAAAAAACGCATAAAATTTGCAAAATCTCATCGGTTCTTTATTTGAAACGTTAGATTGGTCCATGACATTTACTTTTTGAAGATAATTTCATTTAAATGTTGACCGCGGCTGCGTCTTAGGTGGTCCATTCGGAAAGTCCAATTTTGGGCAACTTTTTCGAGCATTTCGGCCGGAATAGCCCGAATTTCTTCGGAAATGTTGTCTTCCAAAGCTGGAATAGTTGCTGGCTTATTTCTGTAGACTTTAGACTTGACGTAGCCCCACAAAAAATAGTCTAAAGGCGTCAAATCGCATGATCTTGGTGGCCAACTTACCGGTCCATTTCTTGAGATGAATTGTTCTCCGAAGTTTTCCCTCAAAATGGCCATAGAATCGCGAGCTGTGTGGCATGTAGCGCCATCTTGTTGAAACCACATGTCAACCAAGTTCAGTTCTTCCATTTTTGGCAACAAAAAGTTTGTTAGCATCGAACGATAGCGATCGCCATTCACCGTAACGTTGCGTCCAACAGCATCTTTGAAAAAATACGGTCCAATGATTCCACCAGCGTACAAACCACACCAAACAGTGCATTTTTCGGGATGCATGGGCAGTTCTTGAACGGCTTCTGGTTGCTCTTCACTCCAAATGCGGCAATTTTGCTTATTTACGTAGCCATTCAACCAGAAATGAGCCTCATCGCTGAACAAAACTTGTCGATAAAAAAGCGGATTTTCTGCCAACTTTTCTAGGGCCCATTCACTGAAAATTCGACGTTGTGGCAGATCGTAAGTCTATTCATGATGAAATGTCAAAGCATACTGAGCATCTTTCTCTTTGACACCATGTCTGAAATCCCACGTGATCTGTCAAATACTAATGCATGAAAATCCTAACCTCAAAAGAATCACCCTTTATTTAAATATTATTTGTATTGTAAGCAGCAGAAGTCAATAGCCGACCAATTTAAATAAAGAATCTAATTTCACCGTCAACAATTGGACAGGTTGTCGACTTCTGCTGCACTAGTTCATTTACACTAATATACTAAGTCAGCATAAATATTACTTAAGTCATTGAGTCATTAAGTCTGGTTACCCTAGAAAAAGAAAGGATAAAAGTGGTGGCATACGCAGATGATGTGGCTCTAGTAGTCAGGGGAAAATTCCCATCCACAATCAGAGATATTATTCACAGGACCCTCCGGATGACTGAGAAATAGGCGAAAGACAATGGTCTTGGGGTAAATCCTGCAAAGACAGAACTAGTCATGTACTGCAAAGATCGCAAAACTCCCACGGTTAGGCCCATTTCCTTAGGGGGTATTGAAATTCACTTTGGTGGTCAATATAAATGTAATACGAGTAAACAGATCAAGTGCTGGTTGAGAACTGGTTTTATTGATCATAGACAATAGACTAAAACAAATATATTTGGGAGTATAAGAGTTTTTGCAGTGACAATATAAAGAATTCAGTGTTGTCAAACTACATACTTTTCGCTACATCTCCCTTTTTCAATGATTTTGTTTACATACATACATACACAGAAAAAAAAGTGTCTCGTAAATTTAAGAAGATTTTTACAATAATTTATTACAAGAATTTTCCGGAATTTTAGTTCATTTTTCGCATCTTCAACGAAAATTAACTACTCGGAAGGAAATTTTACAAATTCTAAGTAGCAATTGTTTAGTTCATGGCCTACAAAATACGATGGAAATTTCCTTAAAAAATTTCTTAACTGGTAGTTAAAAATTCGTTTGTCATGCTATAAAACTACTTGTGAAATGTAAAGTATTTTGTAAATAATAAGTGCAATTTACTACAAGATTTTTTTGTATGAGAAAATATTTTTTTACGAATAATGAACTTGAAAGTGGATAGCAATTTCTTATTGACAATTCCTATAGTTAATAATTGTTGGTAAAAAATTACCCAATGAAATATTTTTAGTTCACATGTAATTAAATTTATAGACATTTTCGTCAAAAATGGTAGATAACATTTCTTGAAAATTTTGCAAATTTTAAGTTAAACGTTTCATTGTTCGTAAACTGGTGTGCCTTTACAAATATTATTCTTAGAGTAAATTGTCAGCAGATGCGATGAACTAATGCATAGTACAGAGATCTTTATCGGCATAGTGGAATGTGATTAATGTAAAGATGATGTTACTTGAGTTTTGTTGTGTATACATGAGCGTGGGGTTGTTTTTATTTTTGTTCATTTAGTTGTTTGTGTGTGTGTGTGTTTGTTATTCGCGGATGGTTTATTTGGCTGGATGAGGTGTTGTTTTCAATAAGGGCACATGTGCTTTTGTTGTTGTAGGAATGTTTTGGCTTTGCTTGGTTTTGTTTGGCATGCTTCAGTTGTATAGTTGGCGTTGGCGTGGGCTGTTGCATCTTTTAAGTAGGTATGCAACAAGGGAGTATAAAGGCATGGAATATTTTGGATTTTTGAGACATATATTGGTGTTTGTTTATTAAACCTTTTAAATGAAAGTTATTAATATTTTATCGGTAGTTTAGAAAAAACTTATTACGAATATTTAGGAAAATATGTTGAAATTGAAAGTGTATTGAAATTTTTATTATTCTATGTATAAAATTAATATTCAATTCCAGATGAATTTGGAAAATTTTTGTTATATCTCAGCGTATAGTTTATTCATAAATTGGTAGGTATTTTTTTAATATGACTTTCTTTTAAAAAGAATATTTTTTATGTATATTATTATTTGTTAATTAATTTTTTTTGGAAACCAGTTTAATGTTTTTCTTTGTTGTAAAAACAATATTTAATTTCAGAGCAACTCCAGATGGATTCGAACAAATAAAAAATAGAGAATTGGTAAGTTTTCTTTTCAAAATTGGCTTTATTTAAACTAGAATATTTACGTTTTTGTGACCTTTTTATCATAAAAATTACAGGTTTTTAATACCATATTTTAGTATTTCTTTAATCAAATTTTTTGGAAACCAATGTAATATTTTTAATGTAAAAACAAATATTTAATTTCAGAATAACCCCTTAAACATTTGGACAAATTTTTGTACTCCTTTGCCTGTAATTTAATAGTGAATTGGTAAGGATTCTTTAACTTTCTTTTAGCCCTGGACAGTCATCCTTATTTTTTGTACATTAACATCAGCCTTCGTCATTTTGACTACGGCTCATTTCAAGACGCTAAAATTTTCATCGTGAGCGAAAAAGTGAACCAAACTTGAGTTTATTTTCTTATTCAATTTGGTTTTAAGTAGTATAAAACAAAAATTCATAAAACGGTCGAATTAGTATAACTTAAATTCACCATTTCCCAATAGACTAAAATGCATTTTAAATCGAAAATGAAATTACGTGTCGTCATTTTGACGAATGATGACTGTCTAGGTTTATCAAGAATATTTGGTTTTTAATGCATATTATTATTTTTTTCATTAGATTTTTTGAAAACTTATTTAATAATTTTATTTAATATTTAATTTCAGAGTAACCCAAATAAATTTGGACTTTTTATATTTCCCCTCAGCGTACAATTTAATAGAGAATTGGTAAGTTTTATATTAAAACTTTGGCTTTCTTTTAACAGGAATATTTATTGTATTATGTCCTTCACATCGATAACAACACAATTTTATGAGTTAATATAACATATTACTTAATTCATTATTTCTCCAATTGTTTCAGGTACAAACTTTATGAGGTACGTTTAACTAAGAAAAGTTGAATTCCTTACACCATTTAATAAAATGCCCCCATGAGCATGTAAGTTACAAGCTAATTTAAAGAGCTAAAAAATTATATTTTATAACATGTTAATTTTTAAAAATTTTTATTATTCCTTCCATTTTTTTCAGCAAGATATGTGAAAAATATACTTACGATGAATAAAAAACTAAGGAAAAGTCAAAATGTCCAAAAAGCGAGTTAAAATAAACTACTTTCTTGTTCCACATGGTCATAATTTTCAAAATTAACAAAAACATTGTATTAAGTACTTTCATCATAAATTTTTATAATAAAATACTTTTGCTTAAAGAAAGTTTAATTTTATTGTATGAACATTTTCATAATAGTAAAACGGTTTGTTGTTCCTTTAATTATTTAATTTCTCTGTACTGTGGAATGATTGATTTAAAAATAGTTTAGTCGTCGACATTTTAAAGAGACTGTTAACCAATTTTTATTATCAGGTTTCCCACAAAATAAGCAAGTAAACCAAAATAATACTGACTTTTTAACTTGGTAGGGGTATATAAATCTTATGGTGTTGTAAAAATGAACTAAAATACAATGTTATAGATGAACTAAAATATAAGAGCATTATAAACTAGACAAGTTGAAAAAAATCTTAAGGGCTAAATCATGGTCAATAGTACTACAGTTTAGTTCATTTTGCAATGGAAAAGGGTTCACTGTTTTTTCAGTGTATATATAGTTTAAGAGTATTTCAAAGTTCTATTCTGATTTTACGCATACATATTCTTTTTTCATAACTGTAATTCACTTTTATTTACATTATTTCGCTTTCTTAGAAAATATGAGTTTCTACGATATATTTTATCATCTTTTTTATAAGGTACGATCTGGGTGTTTGATGCCTCCCTACAACACTCGCTGGGGTCCAGTATTTACCTTCTTTAACCCATATTTTCTCCCCGTTTTCAAAGATTTTGACGGGACTAGAATTTTTTATCATAATATTTTTTATATTGTTTGTTGTTTTTCTCAAGTATTGGAACAATTTTGGCGGAATTTTGGTTTTTGTAAAATTTTTCAGATCCTGGAATCAATGTTCTAGTTTGTCTCCCCATTAATATTTGTGTTGGTGTTAAGTTCGAAGTTTTTATTGGAGTATTTCGATATTCTAATAACGCGTACCATAGGCTATCTTTCCCTTCATTCCATTTCATAATAAGTTTCTTTGAAACCTGTACCATTCTCTCGGCAAAACCATTAGATTTAGGATAATGAGGACTTGTCGTTGTTACTTTAATATCCATACCTTTGGCCCAATTCCTAAACTCCAATGAATCAAAAGGCATGTTGTCTGCCACGATCTCTATTGGTAAACCATAATATAAAAAATTTATGGATAATTTTTCAATTACGGATTAGGCCGTTTTCTTTCTCAGTGGAATGATATCTAAATATTTCGAAAAATAATCTCCTATCACTAAAAAAATTTGTCCTGAAACTTCCATAATATCCATTCCGATTTTCGTATATGGCTGTGGTGGTATCTCATGATTAAGAAGGGGTTCTTTAATATTATATGGCCTGTATTTCTGGCAAATATTGCATTCACTAACCAATTTATCAATTTCTGCATTCATGTCCGGCCAATATAAAAGTTGCCTTGCCCTGTTTTTCGTTTTTTCTGCACCTAAGTGTGTTCTATGAATATCTTCTAAGATGCGTTTCCTGAGGGTACGAGGAACATATATCCTATCGTCGTAAAATACTAGACCATCCTCTGTAAAAATATCTGCCCTTTTATTCCACAAAATTTTAATTTCGGTTGAGATGTCATATCTTTTCTTTGGCCATCCATTCACACAAAATTCTTTTACATTTTTCAAGACTTCATCTTTCTCTGTCTTATTTATAAATTCTCTTTTTCTATCATGGCTGACATTTACCGATTGAACCATTTCATCTAATCCTTCTATCTCTTCGTTACAATCCTTTTTTGCAAAGCTTCGAGACAGCCTATCGCTAAGTACAAAAACTTACCAGGCAAATAAAAAAATCCAGAGAGTATTTTTCCAATTTGAGCTTCATACGTTGTAATTTCATTGAAGGTATTTTATGATAGTCTTTCTTCATAACACCCAATAGTGGCTTATTATCAGTCACTATCTTAATCTTTCTGCCGTAAATGTAGTTATGAAATTTTTCACAACCGAAAACCACGGCGAGCATCTCCTTTTCTATTTGCGCATATCTAGTTTCTGCTTCCGATAGACTTCGCGATGCGAAACAGACTGGTCTTTTATTTTGTAGTAAAGCACAACCCAACCCATCCTTTGATGCATCAGTTTCAATACAATTTCCTCATTGCTGTCAAATGGTTTCAATGATGGTGCATTTATAATCAATCTTTTTATCTGATTTAGACAACTATCATGTACGGGCAACCATTCAAAAATGACAGATTTCCTCATTAGTTCTCGGAGTGGTGTGCTAATTTCTGCGAGATTCGGAATGTACTCTCTTAGATAATTTATGATTTAATTTATGAGTTGCATTAGTCTTTGCAACTCATTTTTCGATTTAGGAGAACCCAACTCTTCTATTCCTTTCAACCTATCTTTATCACATTCTATGCCGCTGTCAGTGACGCGATGTCCGTCTTTAATATCGAAAACCGAAAATAATTTTTTGCCCAGTAATTTAGGCTTTATCTGTTCAAAAGGTGGAATTTCATAAAAATACTCCTCAATGGCCATATTCAATTCTTTAAGATCAATACAAATTCTCAATTTTTTATTCGGTTTCTCTACCACGACAATATTTGACACCCACGAGCTTAGTTCCTCAGTCTTTTCAATCACATCTTTTTCACATAATCTCTTTAGTTCTTCTCTCAATGGTTCTCTTAGAGAGAGTCGTACACGTCTAGCAGGCTTACAACATGGAATCGCGTTCTCTTTTAATTTTATGCTGAACTCTCTCTTAAAACAGCCTATACCCGAAAAAACACTTTCATATTCGGCTTTCAAAACTTCTTGGGTCATGCCTGTTATACTATGTACTCTTTGTAATAAGTTTAAAGAGATACAAGATTCTAATCCAAGAATTGGTATGCAACTTATTTTTTCATCGACAATATAAAAATTCAACATAACCTCCATAGTTTTTAATTCGCATTTCAATTGAACCATACCAAGATTTTTAATTTCTGTTCCATTATATGCAATTAAGGGATTTGGATTTTTAGAAAATTTGTAATTTTTAATGTTTTTTAAAAGTTTAAGAGGAATTACATTCACAGAGGCTCCAGTATCTAGCTTGAGGTTTTACAAAAACCTCTCCAATTTTTAATATCTCATACCATGTTTTAACTTTGGGGTTATCATTTATAGAATTTATGTAAATACTGGACTCACTAGACGAGTTTTTAATTTTTAATTCACCCACTAATTTAGTTTTACAAACATTTGCCAAATGATTTTTTCTATTACATTTTATACATTTTTTCCCAAAAAGCGGGACATTTTCCTTTACAATGACTTTTTCCACAATATGAACAAGAAATTTTTCCATCATTCGTTTTTACATTATATTCTTTAAAACTGTTAATCAACTTTGGCATATTCTTACTCTTTCCTCCACTTTTCTCTTTTATCACATTTACCTCACACTCATCAGCATTCAATTTTACCATCTGCTCGTTTGACACCTCAGCTGCTCTCGCGTATTCAATTGCCATTACCATTGTTAGATTTGGAGTTTCCAGTAGCCTTTTCTGCAACCTTTTGTCAGCAATTCCTAGCACAATTCGATCTCGGATCATTCTGTCCTCTTTCTCAAATCCACATCTCCGAACAATTTTCTTGATGTCTAATAAAAAATTATCAGATGGCTCTCCTTGTGCCTGACATCGGTTGTAGAACAAAAAGCTTTCATAAACCTCATTACACTTGGGTTTGCAGAAATTTTCAAACGCCTCGGTCACTTTGTCATACTTTGACCTATCCGTGGTTTCAATATTAAAAGAGTTAAATACCTCAACAGCCTCTGGTCCAATAGTATTTAAGAATATAGTGACTTTCACAGGTTCTGTATTTTTATCCAATTCAATTGCAGCCGCAAATATTTTAAAATTTTGCCTGAATATTCTCCAGTTTTCTGATATATTTCCAGAAAGCTTTAACTCGTCCATTGTTTTTACATAATCCATATTTTGAGTTTTATAAATATAACGCACAGATTTTGGTGGTCTTCCACAGGGCTTCTTACTTAGATGAATGCTCGTATTTGCTTTGATATTCGATTTCGAACGAACCATTTGGACATTAATCCTTTATACTGTTCTTTATTTATTTTGTTTTTTCGTTCTCAAGTAACGGGAATTATGTTCTATTATGATTGTTTCACCGACTGCGCCATGTAATACGAGTAAACAGATCAAGTGCTGGTTGTATACGTACAAATATATTTGGGAGTATAAGAGTTTTTGCAATGACAATATAAAGAATTCAGTGTTGTCAAACTACACATATATATATATATATATATATATATATATATATATATATATATATATTATATATATATATATATATATATATATATATATATATATATATATATATATATATATATATATATATATATATATATATATATATATATATATACACAGTCTCACATAAGTTTACATACCATTGAGGTTTTACCTTATAACTAAAACATGTTTCTTGTTGTTGTTTATAATCCAGACTAGAAACATCTTCTTGAAAATGGACAAATACTTTGTTTTTCAAATTAATTTACAAAATCTAAAGCATATATATGCATATTTTATTATATTTTAATAATTAAAGAAAATACAATTTCTTAAACCGTATGTAAACTTGTGTAAGACTGTGTATATATATATATATATATATATATATATATATATATATATATATATATATATATATATATATATATATATATATATATATATAATATATATACATATATATATATATATATATATATATATATATATATATATATATATATATATATATATATATATATATATATATATATATATATATATATATAATATATATATATATATATATATATATATATATATATATATATATATATATATATATATATATATATATATATATATATATATATATATATATATATTATATATATATATATATATATATATATATATATATATATATATATATATATATATATACATATATATATATATATGTGTAGTTTGACAACACTGAATTCTTTATATTGTCATTGCAAAAACTATATATATATATATATATATATATATATATATATATATATATATATATATATATATATATATATATATATATATATATATATATATATATATATATATATATATATATATATATATATATATATATATATATATATATATATATATATATATATATGTAGTTTGACAACACTGAAGCGCTAATTTCTGCGAGATTCGGAATGTACTCTCAGGTTTCCCACAAAATAAGCAAGTAAACCAAAATAATACTGACTTTTTAACTTGGTAGGGGTATATAAATCTTATGGTGTTGTAAAAATGAACTAAAATACAATGTTATAGATGAACTAAAATATAAGAGAATTATAAACTAGACAAGTTGAAAAAAATCTTAAGGGCTAAATCATGGTCAATATTACTACAGTTTAGTTCATTTTGCAATGGAAAAGGGTTCACTGTTTTTTCAGTGTATATATAGTTTAAGAGTATTTCAAAGTTCTATTCTGATTTTACGCATACATATTCTTTTTTCATAACTGTAATTCACTTTTATTTACATTATTTCGCTTTCTTAGAAAATATGAGTTTCTACGATATATTTTATCATCTTTTTTTATAAGGTACGATCTGGGTGTTTGATGCCTCCCTACAACACTCGCTGGGGTCCAGTATTTACCTTCTTTAACCCATATTTTCTCCCCGTTTTCAAAGATTTTGACGGGACTAGAATTTTTTATCATAATATTTTTTATATTGTTTGTTGTTTTTCTCAAGTATTGGAACAATTTTGGCGGAATTTTGGTTTTTGTAAAATTTTTCAGATCCTGGAATCAATGTTCTAGTTTGTCTCCCCATTAATATTTGTGTTGGTGTTAAGTTCGAAGTTTTTATTGGAGTATTTCGATATTCTAATAACGCGTACCATAGGCTATCTTTCCCTTCATTCCATTTCATAATAAGTTTCTTTGAAACCTGTACCATTCTCTCGGCAAAACCATTAGATTTAGGATAATGAGGATTTGTCGTTGTTACTTTAATATCCATACCTTTGGCCCAATTCCTAAACTCAAATGAATCAAAAGGCATGTTGTCTGCCACGATCTCTATTGGTAAACCATAATATAAAAAATTTATGGATAATTTTTCAATTACGGATTAGGCCGTTTTCTTTCTCAGTGGAATGATATCTAAATATTTCGAAAAATAATCTCCTATCACTAAAAAAATTTGTCCTGAAACTTCCATAATATCCATTCCGATTTTCGTATATGGCTGTGGTGGTATCTCATGATTAAGAAGGGGTTCTTTAATATTAGATGGCCTGTATTTCTGGCAAATATTGCATTCACTAACCAATTTATCATTTTGTGCATTCATGTCCGGCCAATATAAAAGTTGCCTTGCCCTGTTTTTCGTTTTTTCTGCACCTAAGTGTGTTCTATGAATATCTTCTAAGATGCGTTTCCTGAGGGTACGAGGAACATATATCCTATCGTCGTAAAATACTAGACCATCCTCTGTAAAAATATCTGCCCTTTTATTCCACAAAATTTTAATTTCGGTTGAGATGTCATATCTTTTCTTTGGCCATCCATTCACACAAAATTCTTTTACTTTTTTCAAGACTTCATCTTTCTCTGTCTTATTTATAAATTCTCTTTTTCTATCATGGCTGACATTTACCGATTGAACCATTTCATCTAATCCTTCTATCTCTTCGTTACAATCCTTTTTTGCAAAGCTTCGAGACAGCCTATCTGCTAAGTACAAAAACTTACCAGGCAAATAAAAAAATCCAGAGAGTATTTTTCCAATTTGAGCTTCATACGTTGTAATTTCATTGAAGGTATTTTATGATAGTCTTTCTTCATAACACCCAATAGTGGCTTATTATCAGTCACTATCTTAATCTTTCTGCCGTAAATGTAGTTATGAAATTTTTCACAACCGAAAACCACGGCGAGCATCTCCTTTTCTATTTGCGCATATCTAGTTTCTGCTTCCGATAGACTTCGCGATGCGAAACAGACTGGTCTTTTATTTTGTAGTAAAGCACAACCCAACCCATCCTTTGATGCATCAGTTTCAATACAATTTCCTCATTGCTGTCAAATGGTTTCAATGATGGTGCATTTATAATCAATCTTTTTATCTGATTTAGACAACTATCATGTACGGGCAACCATTCAAAAATGACAGATTTCCTCATTAGTTCTCGGAGTGGTGTGCTAATTTCTGCGAGATTCGGAATGTACTCTCTTAGATAATTTATGATTTAATTTATGAGTTGCATTAGTCTTTGCAACTCATTTTTCGATTTAGGAGAACCCAACTCTTCTATTCCTTTCAACCTATCTTTATCACATTCTATGCCGCTGTCAGTGACGCGATGTCCGTCTTTAATATCGAAAACCGAAAATAATTTTTTGCCCAGTAATTTAGGCTTTATCTGTTCAAAAGATGGAATTTCATAAAAATACTCCTCAATGGCCATATTCAATTCTTTAAGATCAATACAAATTCTCAATTTTTTATTCGGTTTCTCTACCACGACAATATTTGACACCCACGAGCTTGGTTCCTCAGTCTTTTCAATCACATCTTTTTCACATAATCTCTTTAGTTCTTCTCTCAATGGTTCTCTTAGAGAGAGTCGTACACGTCTAGCAGGCTTACAACATGGAATCGCGTTCTCTTTTAATTTTATGCTGAACTCTCTCTTAAAACAGCCTATACCCGAAAAAACACTTTCATATTCGGCTTTCAAAACTTCTTGGGTCATGCCTGTTATACTATGTACTCTTTGTAATAAGTTTAAAGAGATACAAGATTCTAATCCAAGAATTGGTATGCAACTTATTTTTTCATCGACAATATAAAAATTCAACATAACCTCCATAGTTTTTAATTCGCATTTCAATTGAACCATACCAAGATTTTTAATTTCTGTTCCATTATATGCAATTAAGGGATTTGGATTTTTAGAAAATTTGTAATTTTTAATGTTTTTTAAAAGTTTAAGAGGAATTACATTCACAGAGGCTCCAGTATCTAGCTTGAGGTTTTACAAAAACCTCTCCAATTTTTAATATCTCATACCATGTTTTAACTTTGGGGTTATCATTTATAGAATTTATGTAAATACTGGACTCACTAGACGAGTTTTTAATTTTTAATTCACCCACTAATTTAGTTTTACAAACATTTGCCAAATGATTTTTTCTATTACATTTTATACATTTTTTCCCAAAAAGCGGGACATTTTCCTTTACAATGACTTTTTCCACAATATGAACAAGAAATTTTTCCATCATTCGTTTTTACATTATATTCTTTAAAACTGTTAATCAACTTTGGCATATTCTTACTCTTTCCTCCACTTTTCTCTTTTATCACATTTACCTCACACTCATCAGCATTCAATTTTACCATCTGCTCGTTTGACACCTCAGCTGATCTCGCGTATTCAATTGCCATTACCATTGTTAGATTTGGAGTTTCCAGTAGCCTTTTCTGCAACCTTTTGTCAGCAATTCCTAGCACAATTCGATCTCGGATCATTCTGTCCTCTTTCTCAAATCCACATCTCCGAACAATTTTCTTGATGTCTAATAAAAAATTATCAGATGGCTCTCCTTGTGCCTGACATCGGTTGTAGAACAAAAAGCTTTCATAAACCTCATTACACTTGGGTTTGCAGAAATTTTCAAACGCCTCGGTCACTTTGTCATACTTTGACCTATCCGTGGTTTCAATATTAAAAGAGTTAAATACCTCAACAGCCTCTGGTCCAATAGTATTTAAGAATATAGCGACTTTCACAGGTTCTGTATTTTTATCCAATTCAATTGCAGCCGCAAATATTTTAAAATTTTGCCTGAATATTCTCCAGTTTTCTGATATATTTCCAGAAAGCTTTAACTCGTCCATTTTTTTTACATAATCCATATTTTGAGTTTTATAAATATAACGCACAGATTTTGGTGGTCTTCCACAGGGCTTCTTACTTAGATGAATGCTCGTATTTGCTTTGATATTCGCTTTCGAACGAACCATTTGGACATTACTCCTTTATACTGTTCTTGATTTATTTTGTTTTTCCGTTCTCAAGTAACGGGAATTATGTTCTATAATGATTGTTCACCGACTGCGCCATGTAATACGAGTAAACAGATCAAGTGCTGGTTGTATACGTACAAATATATTTGGGAGTATAAGAGTTTTGCAATGACAATATAAAGAATTCAGTGTTGTCAAACTACACTATATATAATATATATATATATATATATATATATATATATATATATATATATATATATATATATATATATATATATATATATATATATATATATTTATATATATATATATATATATATATATATATATATATATATATATATATATATATATATATATATATATATATATATATATATATATATATATATATATATATGTGTATATATATATATATATATATATATATATATATATATATATATATATATATATATATATGTGTATATATATATATATATATATATATATATATATATATATATATATATATATATATATATATATATATATATATATATATATATTTACTCTCAGCGCATTGTTTCAAGACACTTTTTCATCGTTGCGCATTGTTTGGGCTCATTTGCATTGTTCAAGGACGGTCCCGCTGTTTTTATTCATTGCAACGCATTGTTTGGAGACGTTGATAGTTTCGGGACTTTTTTTTTTTCCTTTGAGATTTGCATTGGAATGAACACCTCTATCATATTTAAAGGGTCTTTTTGTATTTTCACACTTATTTGTACATGATCAGTTCAACCAGTACCGTTTCCCGAAAATAAATTTAAAGATTTTTACCTATGAAGATAGGTCAGATTCTGGATTTATAAGACCCATTTTTGTTTGAGTTTTAGAAATCGGTATATATGGAGGCCTAACCAGCGTTGCAACAACAATTATTTATTTTGGACCAAATTTTTTTCAAAATACGTACCAGCGAACCACCTTTCTAAATTAAATTAATATAAAAATTTTTCTTCGATAGAATTTATTTCCAAAATTTTATTTCTGTATAAAATATTGACCTCATTTTATTTCTATAGAAAATTTTATCAATATGTTATTTCTATAGAAAATTCCGCCAAATTTTATTTCTGTAGAAAATGTAGCCATAGTTTATTTCTATTGAAAATTTAGCTAAATTGAGTTTCTATAGAAAATTTTTGCCAACATTTTATTTCTATAGAACATTTATCGAAAATCTTTTTCTACAAACAGTTATAGCAAAATTTTATTTCTTTTTAAAATTTTTACAAAATTTTTGATTAATATTATATCTATACAACATTTTCTAAGCTTATTTCTGTACAAAATTTTATTTCTATGAAAATTTTGTTAAAATTTTATTTCTAAGAAAATTTTGTTAAAATTTTATTTCTATAGAAATGTTTGTCAAAATTTTAATTCTGCAGCAAATGTTGCCAAAATTTGAAAAAATTTGCAAAATGGGCGATTTTACGAAAATGGACCAAAATCAACCAAATTCCACTTGGTCTGACCATCGGTCAAAATTCAATAATTGTTTGGATCAATTTTGGTCCGATTGGACTAATGGAGGCTATGCCAAAACGTGGAGGGACACACACAGTATTCAACACATCTATTGTAGTTCTAGAATCTAGACCCCAAATCGGATTGCCGGTCTATAAGGGTACCATATCAAAAACTGGACCGATACACAATATACTCGGCCCTAGATATGGTCCTAGAATACCTCTAGATCTCCAATTTCAGGCAAATTGAATAAAAACTACGGATTGTAGAAGCTCAAGAAGTAAAATCGGGAGATCGGTCTATATGGGGGCTATATCAAAACATGGTCCGATAATCACCATTTTCTACACATCTCTTTAAAGCCCTAGAATACCTCTAGATTTCCAATTTCAGGCAAATTGAATAAAAACTACGGATTCTAGAAGCTCAAGAAGTAAAATCGGGAGATCGGTCTATATGGGGGCTATATCAAAACATGGTCCGATAATCACCATTTTCGACACACCTCTTTATGGTCGTAGAGTACCTCTAGATCTCCAATTTCAGGCAAATTGAATAAAAACTACGGATTCTAGAAGCTCAAGAAGTAAAATCGGGAGATCGGTCTATATGGGGGCTATATCAAAACATGGTCCGATAATCACCATTTTCTACACAACTCTTTAAAGCCCTATAATACCTCTAGATTTCCAATTTCAGGCAGATTGAATAAAAACTACGGATTCTAGAAGCTCAAGAAGTAAAATCGGGATATCGGTCTATATGGGGGCTATATCAAAACATGGTCCGATAATCACCATTTTCTACACATCTCTTTAAAGCCCTAGAATACCTCTAGATTTCCAATTTCAGGCAAATTGAATAAAAACTACGGATTCTAGAAGCTCAAGAAGTAAAATCGGGAGATCGGTCTATATGGGGGCTATATCAAAACATGGTCCGATAATCACCATTTTTGACACACCTCTTTATGGTCGTATAGTACCTCTAGATCTCCAATTTCAGGCAAATTGAATAAAAACTACGGATTCTAGAAGCTCAAGAAGTAAAATCGGGAGATCGGTCTATATGGGGGCTATATCAAAACATGGTCCGATAATCACCATTTTCTACACAACTCTTTAAAGCCCTATAATACCTCTAGATTTCCAATTTCAGGCAGATTGAATAAAAACTACGGATTCTAGAAGCTCAAGAAGTAAAATCGGGAGATCGGTCTATATGGGGGCTATATCAAAACATGGTCCGATAATCACCATTTTCCCCACACCTATTTAAAGCCCTAGAATACCTCTAGATTTCCAACTTCAGGCAAATTGAATAAAAACTACGGATTCTAGAAGCTCAAGAAGTAAAATCGGGAGATCGGTCTATATGGGGGCTATATCAAAACATGGTCCGATAATCACCATTTTCGACACACCTCTTTATGGTCGTAGAGTACCTCTAGATCTCCAATTTCAGGCAAATTGAATAAAAACTACGGATTCTAGAAGCTCAAGAAGTAAAATCGGGAGATCGGTCTATATGGGGGCTATATCAAAACATGGTCCGATAATCATCATTTTCGACACACCTCTTTATCGTCGTAGAGTACATCTAGATCTCCAATTTCAGGCAAATTGAATAAAAACTGCGGATTCTAGAAGCTCAAGAAATAAAATCGGGATATCGGTCTATATGGGGGCTATATCAAAAACATGGTCCGATAATTACTATTTTCGGTACACCTCTTTATGGTCCTAGAATACCTCTAGATTTCTAATTTCAGGCTAATTGGATAAAAACTACGGATTCTAGGAGCCCAAGAAGAAAAATCGGGAAATCGGTTTATATGGGGACTATATCAAAACATGGTCCGATACTCACTATTTTCGGCACATCTCTTTGTGGCTTTTATAAGCCCAAGACCCCAAATCGGGCGATCGGTTTATATGGGAGCTATATCAAAACCTGGACCGATATAGCCCATCTCCGAACTTTACCTGCGTGCAGACAAAAGACGATTCTGTGCCAAATTTCAGGACGATAGCTCCATTATTGAAGGCTTAAACGTGATTACAACAGACGGCCAGACGGACATGCTTATATCGTCTTAGAATTTTTCCCTGATCAAGTATATATATAGTTGGAAATCGATATTTCGATGTGTTGCAAACGGAATGACAAACTTATTATACCCCCCACCATTCTATGGTGGTGGGTTTAAAAAAATAAAACAAGACACCTTTTTTGATAATGGTACTTTTTGGCATTAATTTTTGTTTAATAACATCATGTAGTGTAGGCAATGAATGGACTAATTTCTTGTTTAATTTGTAACTATATTCTCCCATTTACCCATCAACAATGTACAAATTTCATCAAAATCGGTTAATAATTTAGGGTGCTGTGTGAATTCTTATTTGGGGCACTGTATATATATGGGACCAATATCTGTACAGCTGGAATCACGTAAACCGGAGAAAAACGTTGGCCTCTATGGTCAACTATATGAATCTGGATCGATTTTAACCAACATTGGGATACATAGCTAGGACGTCACTTCTACTCCCTTCACGTGAATCGATGTAATATTTGCCTGTATTCTCTTTTGATATGAAACCACATTGAAAATCTAATATCAGCACATAAACTTTAATTTTACTATCCAGCTAAAAAATTATCGTTGTAAAAATGTTTATAATTATTTGGCTTGCATTGAAAACAATTTATTTTTATGTTACCATATTTAAAACAAATGGAAAAAGTTGTGTTAAAAATTATCTGTTAATAAATACTATTTATTTTTGAGAACCAAATATTTCGATATTATTGAATTATTTGTATTTTTTGTTGTTTTCATTAGGACACACATTAGTTAGGCCTCTACCTGTGTGAGGTCACATTACATTGCTTCTGTGGATGTTTCCAAGAATAGTATAAACATTTACGTTCGCTTTTGGAAAGTATGCCACTAGTAATTGTCAGCGTTTTTCCAAAGCTCTATTTTGACTTTCATTGGCGTTCAAGGAATTGCATGTTTCTATGGACACAACATTGATGGTATGCTTTGAAGTTCTTACGCATTCGATTTGTGTTTTTAGACTCAGCTTGCTCCATGAGACATCGTGTACGAAGAGTCGACGCAACCCTATGAGCATTCCGCAAAGATTCCTTGAAGTTAGCTAACGAGAATTGTACTCATTTTTAAATGTACTGAAAAAAGACAAATGTGTTTATCTTTTATACATTTCAAACAAAATATCAAATGTAAGACAATGTTGTACGTACCTTGAATTTGCATATTTAGTGAGACAAATCTCGGAAATTTTATTTACAAACTAGAAACACTCCATAATAAATAATGAAAACAATTTATGAAAGTCTATTTGTCTCTTTCTCACAGAGGGTTGCCAACCCTTACGATTTTCGTCATTTTAACGCTTTTATACCCTTCACCACTACTGTGGTACAGGGTATAATAAGTTTGTGCATTTGTATGTAACGCCAAGAAGGAAAAGTCTGAGACCCATCTTTTAGTATACCGATCGTCGTAGAATTAAATTCTGAGTCGATTTAGCGATGTCCGTCTCTCTGTCTGTCCGTCTGTCTGTTGATGTATTTAGTCCGATTGTCCTAAAATTTGGTATAGGGTCCTATTTCGGCTCAAAGACGATCCCTATTGATTTTGGAAAAAATCGGTTCAGATTTAGATATAGCTGCCATATATATTTTTCACCGATCTGGTCATAATTGGTGTGTATATCAACCTATCTTCCTCAAATTCCGTACATCCGAATATTTTAAGAGTCTCGAAAAACTTGCAAAATATCATCCAAATCGGTTCAGATTTAGATATAGCTCCCATATATAGCTTTCGCCTGATTTACATTCCCTTGTCCACAGATGCCAATTTTTTGCTCCGATTTAGTTGAAATTTTGCACAGGGAGTAAAATTAGCATTATAGCTATGCCTGTCAAATTTGCTGGAAATCGGTTCAGATTTAGATATAGCTCCCATATATAGCTTTCGCCCGATTTACACTCATATGACCACAGAGGCCAATCTTTTACTCCGATTTAATTGAAATTTTGCACAAGGAGTAGAATTAGCATTGTAGCTATGCGTGCCAAATTTGGTTGAAATCGGTTCAGATTTAGATATAGCTCCCATATATAGCTTTCGCCCGATTTACACTCATATGACCACAGAGGCTAATTTTTTGCTCCGATTTAGTTGAAATTTTGCACAGGGAGTAGAATTAGCATTGTTGCTATGCGTGCCATATCAGGTTGGAATCGGTTCAGATTTAGATATAACTCCCATATATATGTTTTTCTGATTTCCACAAAAATGGTCAAAATACCAACATTTTCCTTGTAAAATCGCCATTGCTGAGTCGAAAAGTTGTACAAATTACTCTAATTTTCCTAAACTTCTAATACATATATATCGGGCGATAAATCATAAATAAACTTTTGCGAAGTTTCCTTAAAATTGCTTCAGATTTAAATGTTTCCCATATTTATTTTTTACTAACATTGTGTTCCTCCCTAGTGCGGACTTAAATTTTGAGTCTATAGATTTTGTAGAAGTCTATCAAATTCTGTCCAGATCGAGTGATATTTAAATGTATGTATTTGAGACAAACCTTTATATATAGACCCCAACACATTTGACGGATGTGATATGGTATCGAAAATTTAGATCTAAAAAGTGGTGCAGGGTATAATAAAGTCGGCCCCGCCCGACTTTAGACTTTCCTTACTTGTTATATTATATTAAGGTGAGTACTATGTTCGGCTTTTTCACCAAAACACTAAGTTAAAACTACAAATATATTTATGAAGACGATTATATTTTGATCGAGTCTTGCCAAATAATGGATGGAAAAGATCCAAGGAATTGATTGCAAATAATTTTATATTTCTAAATTAGTTAATTAAAAAAAGTAACCGTGAAAACAAGCTGGTTTTCAGCTTGAAAACTGAACATAGTACTCAGCTTTAGGCATGTGAGAAGTCCATGATTTTAAAGTAAAGGCCGGTATGCACCTCTAGCGAAATTTTCGGTAGCAAAAATTTATTTAAGTCTACAACAAAAAACAGGGTTGAGTACACAAATTTTAAACCAGCTAATCGCTTTTAAAAATTTTTTAAAATATCTTCCAAATATTCCTCAAATAAATTTTTGATTACAGCTTTTGACAGCGAAAATGTCGCTAGAGGTTCATACCGGCCTTAAAGATAAGTACTATGTTCGATTTTCGAGTTGAAATTTTTGCGGGTACTTTATTAAAACAGTTCAAAATATGGTACTTACGGACCCGAAAGTCTGGATGGTAATTAATATATATTCCATTCAAATAAAAGGTAAACAATAATTTAGAATTCATATAAAAACTTCATCACCATGGAACCGGAGTAGTCCTTCAAAATATTGACCATTTCTAATATAAGCAACATGGTACTCATATTAAAGCTAATTTCGAGTACATTGCGAATTTGATTAAGAGATTTTTATAAAAAATCATTAGGGAGAAAACACAACAAAATATTTTTTGCATGTCATTTGCCGCATAAGGAATAATGTGCAAGACTGTTTTGTCGCAAGAATTTTGACATCGTTGACTCAATGTGTTGTTAACAATTTCAATTGTTAAATCCTAGTACTGAAACCATATTTTCAAAAAAATTTCCAATATCAATCATTCCGCATTTAAAAAATGAGTGTCCTACTAACTGCAAGCAGTATACAACTGCTAATATGACTCAAAAACGCCACTTTTCTATTTTGTGTTGTTATATTGGATTTGCACAAAACATATGTATGTGAGTAAAATACATAGTAAATATAGCAACCACATTTACGATGATTTTTTAAAATCTTGATTGTTGATACCGGCCTTTAGGCAGAAACCAACTTAGTACTAAGCATTAAAATTAGTCACTGTTTAAGAAAAATGAAAATTGCATGACTAAGTAGTTCCTTACTTTTATAATAAAATATAAAAGTAAGTAAATATTTACTTACTTTTATCAAATTAAATCGAATTCAAATGACTTCTGCTTTTGTTTCAATAAATCGTATAAGTGTGACGGTTTTTTGACTAATTTTATGCTCAACAATTGGCATCACTGCCCAGCGTTGCTAATTTAGCTATTTTCCGCTAGATTTAGCTTTTTTGAAGTCGTTTAGCGGGGGAAAAAGTGCATATAGCGTTTAGCTTTTTTCATGGTCCTTTTAGCTATTTGTGGCTTTTTTATTTTCGACATATTTCTATTCAAATATAGATAAAACGGCTTTTTTATCTAAGCCTTGCTGGCAGAATAAGGTTTTCCACATATTTCAAAGCTCAATTGAAACATTAGTAGTGATTCCAACCATTATGCGGGCATTTTTGCAGCAAATACGCCTTGTAAAGTTTTTGCCTCATATTCATAAAAGTTATCGTATAATTTAAATCTACTATTACCATACCAATTTCTTATATAAATTGTCACTAATTATTAGGAATATTTTCATTTGAATCCATATATTTTTTATGTTATTATAATATTCTAAAGTTATAATGATATTACTAAATTAAAATAGTAGATGTGAATTGTTTTGTACACTGAAGTAATATAGTAGTGAGGCCAAACATTTATTGTCCTTCAAATACAAACGCGAATTTTGGTTATAATAGCATTTGTGAATTTCTCTTATATAAATTGTTTTCCTTGTCCAAAAGCCGATAATGTCATTTTGTCCTTATAGTTAAGTCATTCAACTTAAAAATGGGTATATTTTCATGAAAGAAGGCTAGGGTCAATTTTAAAAACCTTAAAATTAATGAAATAAACTTTAAATTTGTGGAGTTTTTGTATCTTGACCACAAACCAAAAAAGCGTTCAAAAATAGATGTTTTTTAACACTTTTTTTAAAAACGTATACATAGAACAATTTCAACTTGAAGACGAGTCTGAATTTGAAAATTTAATTTGTCATTAGCACGTGTTTAAAATACTTTGATAGATCATGAAGAAAAATCTGAAAAAAACTAATGAATTCAAATTTGACTCGCAATCGGAATAGTACATACTTTTGTTCAGTGCATATAAGAAATAATTAAGGAAATCAAGTTTTGATCATGTGGTATTATTTTTTAACATCAAGTAGTACAATAAACTATATTGTATTGATGGGAGCCACCGTGGTGCAATGGTTAGCACGCCCGCCTTGCATACACAAGGTCGTGGGTTCGATTCGTGCTTCGACCTAACACCAAACAGTTTTTCAGCGGTGATTATCCCGCCTCATTAATGTTGGTGACATATCTGGGGGTTTCAAAGCTTCTCTACGTGGTTTCACTGCAATGTGGAACGCCGTTCGGACTCGGCTACATTGAGCTTAACATGGCGAAAAATTTTCCATTTGTGATACTTTGTGTTTTCGAGTTGAAAAACTGACGTTTATAGTACGGCGCCATTTGCAATGTGAATTAAGAAAAAAATTATTTATTAAAAACTATTTGTGTGGGTTTATAACACAACATGGATTATAGTTTTGTTCCGAAATTATACAAAGGATCAAAGAAGTAGCAGATCATTTGTCCAAGGAAAATAAAATGTTAAGTTTGTAATAGCAAACAGCACCCACCAACTTAATTTATATCGCTCCCTGTTAAATAGCGCTCCAAGCTACCTAAAAAACGCCGCTTTCTATGTGCTAAATAATGGTTTCCATAAAAAATTTTCGCAAGAATGAACATAGTACCGGCCTTTAGGCGGTCTTCGTTAGATGAGGAAGCTTTTACTAAAACACACCTTAAGCCAACAAAAATGGGTAAAAGCTGGTACTCTGTTCGGTTTTCGAGTTGAAACTCCATACAAACCCAAAACTTGCGAAATTTTTACCATTTGTGGTACTATGTTTTTTTTTCGAGTTGAAAAAGTGGTGTAAATCGATCGGTCAGTATTATCATAACATGGCGCCATTTGCAATGCGAATTGAAAAATAATTTATAAGGTAAGTACTACGTTCGCTTTTCGAGTTGAAAATTTCGCGGTTACTTTATTAACAGTTCAATATAAAGCAGATAAATTAACTCAATTGATCCGCAATTTCTTGTTCCATTAGATTTCGGCAAGACTTGACACGTTTGTTTTCATGTATAATTTTGATTATTTCAGGAAAAGTAATCGCGAAAATAAAGTGCTTTTCAACTCGAAACCCGAACATAGTACACACCTATAGTCATGGCGATGAGTACCAAACATTTTTTTTATATTTCCCATTAGATGTTATGTTTTACCATTTTGCTTATTATTTATTTTTTCGGAGGAATCGGTGATCTTGTACACTTTATGGTTATGAAAAGTGCGTTATGGTTATAAAGTGTGCGTATTCGAAAGTATTTTGCCGCAACGCTTAAAATTCAACAACTTGGCAATACTGATGAGGTTATTCTGACATGCTATAGATCTATTTCACTCGATCACTCAACTTCGTATGTGAGGCAGAATGAGAAAAAGATGTTTGTGCTATATTTGCTGTGGGTAGGGATGTCATTTGTTGAGAATGCAATTCGTCAAAAATTTGTCACCTTTAAACGATTTATTCAAATAAAAGCACAACAGAAGTCATTTGAATTTCATGAAACTGAGTAAACATACCCAACAAACACAAGGATGAGTATTTTTCACATGTAACACCATATCAATTTGATAGTGAATCCCATATTCAACATTAATTCAGATGGCCTTGCAAATTGATTGCCTTCAACAAATTTTCCAATAGGTTTGAAGCATTAAAATGAAATTTAGTTTGAAAAGTTGTTGGTAATATGTTGAGAAATTGTTGCTAACGTGTTGAATTCTACTGTTGAGGGTAATGTCTGTTTTTTGTTGAGAACGCGATTTTCTCAACAATTTCTCAAATTGAATTTTAAGGTAATTCTTTGAAAAATGTTTGAAACCGTATTGAATATAAGCATTTCTCCAATGCTTGTGTCTATTGGGTAGTAACTAATTAATCATATAATTTTCATTTCATTGACTTATTTTAATACTTAGTACTAAGTTGGTATCTGCCTAAAGGCCGGTACAATGATAGTTTTCGAATTGAAAATCTCTTTATTTTCACGGTTATTTACAATCAAAATTTAAAATGAAAATAAATATATTCCTGTGAAATCGCGGAAATTTCAATGTGAAAGGCGAACATAGTACTGTGGAGTCGAGCCAATTTTGCTCGACTCCGACTCCAGCATTTTTCATCAGCTCGTCTCCGACTCGAAAGTCCAAAGTCGGACGGGGCTCATTGTTTATATCCTTCAACACATTTACTAAAATTATTGATACCAACTCATATCTTTTAAATGTGTTGCGAGTTATATAAAGGTTTATGTTCCCATATGCATGCATTTCAATCTGAAATTGAATTTAGAGAAAATTCTATATACTTCTACAAAATCTATGTATTAAAAATTTAAATGTAACGTTATGGGACGTAACACAATTTTAGTAAAAAAAATATAAAAAAAGGAAAGTCTAAAGTCGGGTGTGCCGATTATAATATGCACAACTTTGTATTTAGATCAAAATTTGGGTAAAATCTCAAATACATAACCTGAAGTCCATAATTTAACAAGAAAGTGTTTTGTGTGTATAAATAATATTTTTTAAAGAGAAAATGTTAAATTACAATTTTTTTAAAATTCTTAGTTTCCCAGATGTCAATCGTTGAATTTTTAAATATTTCAACATTTTTGATATAAATTGTTGCATTTTTACAAAATTTAAAGTTTGTAACAAAATAAAAGGTATATGTTCCAAATGACTTAAATCGTGGTATTTTATTTTCGAGATCGTTTGACAAATTGCTGCATTTTTTCCATAATTTAACAAGAAAATGTTTTGTGGGTATAAATAGTATTTTTTAAAGAGAAAATGTTACGTAACAATTTTGTAAAAATTCTTAGTTTCCGAGATATCAATTGTTGAATTTTTAAATATTTTAAAATTTTTGGATAAATTGTTGCATTTTGTTACAAAATTAAAGATGAATGGATGAAAATAGTTTATTTTAAAGAGAAAACGTTACTTAAATTTTGTCACAAATACTTAGTTGTCGCACTATCGAACGTTGAAATTTTCAACATTTGAATATTTTTTAAATAAATTTCCTAAAAAATTAACAAAGAAGTACATAGTGGGTATAAAAACGATATTTTTTTTTTGTAAAAAATGCTTAGTTTTCGAGAGATCGGTCGTTGAAAATTTAAATACTTAAACCACGTTTTGATAAATTTCCGAATATTTTACAAAATTAAACAATAAACAGTGCATAATGGGCGTAAATAGTGTCTTAAAGACAAAACGTCAGGTAATAGTTTTCTCAAGAATGCTTGGTTTTCGAGATATAGAACGTTGAAGTTTTAAACATTTTAACATTTTTTGGATAAATGGCAGCATTTTGTTACAAAATTCAACAAAACAATTTCATAATAGGTATACATAGTATATTTTGAATAGAAAATGTTAAGTAACCATTTTGTCGAAAAGGCGTAGTTTTCGAGACATTGAGCGTCGAAGTTTTATATATTTCATATATTTTACCACTTTTACGGAAAATGGCTGCAGTTTCTACATAATGTAAGACAACCATACATACCATACATATTGGGAATAAATGGTGTATTCTAAAGAGAAAGTATTAAGTAAAAATTTTACGAAAAATGCTTAGTTTAAGAAATATCGATCGTTGAAAATGTAAATATTTTTCCACTTTTTCGAAAAATAGCATTATTTGTTACGTAACGAAAATTGAATTGAAAATTAAATATTTTACCTCTTTTTCGAAAAATGGCTACATAGGTATGTGAAAATAACTTAAAAACTTTTTTCCCTTTCCGATCACGTTATTTATTTAAGCAAATGGTAACTATATTTGAATTTAAAGTAAATGGGAATTTCGAAGCAACGTTTTAAAAAAAAAAAAAAAAAAATACCGCGATCGTGAGAAACAAACGTCTTTTAATAGTGCGATTAAACCCAGATAATTTAACTCAATTGATACGCATTGTCTTTTTCATCTATATTCGATTAAGATTTCACAGGAATATATTTGATTGTAATTTTGATTGTAAGTAATCGCGAAAATCGAACTCGAAAATCGAACGTAGTGCCGGCCCTTAAGGTGGGTATTAAGTTCGAGTTTAGCCGCTAAAATCGCCATTTTTTCACGATTACTTTTCTTTAATAATCCATTTTTATGAATACAAACTTTGTGAAAATTTGCGATGGGATATTCCCCGTCAAGTTATAATGAAGTCTGCAACAAATATGTATAATTTTATTATATTTTTACTGATTTAGTTTTCACTTTAGTGAAAATTAGCGGCTAAACTCGAACTTAATACTCACCTTTAAAACTTATTCTAACTCCTTGGCGAAAACTGGTATAGTGTTGCCATCGTTTATCAATTTTTTTTAACTCACCACTAGGAATTGCTGTTGCCTCGACACGTGTAGATTATTTTTTCTTGAAATAACTTAACAAATAACAAGTCATTGTATGTTTTTATTCAACTTCATTGTTTAATATTGTCAAAGCGTGCTGTATTGACAACAAAAACGCTAGGAAACGTGAAAAAGGGAATTATTCGCCGTCAAGCTTATTGTATTTGCCGTTGCGGCAAAAATGTTTCGCCTACCGCCTATCGCTATGGTTATATTTACACACTAAGGTGACGATTTTTTGACGAATTGAATGACCAACAATGAACATCACCATAGAACATATAGCACAAACGATCTTTGTCTCATTTTACCTCACATACGAAGTTGAGTGATCGAGTGAAATAGCTCTATAGCTGGTGAGTAAAATCGCATTAGTATCGCCAAGTTGTTGAATTTTAAGAGTTGTGGCAAATTACTTTCGATGCGCAATACACATAATTCCACATTTTCTGCCATTATTTTTGGAAATTACAAAAAGTGTGGCACAAAATAAAAAGTATATGTTATAAATGACTTAAATTGGGATATGTTAGTTTCGAGATATCAATCGTTGAAAATTTTAATATTTTTTTCTTTTGATAAATTGCTGCTTTTTACAAAATTTACGACAAAACATGCATACTGGGCATAAATGGTATATTCTAAAGAGAAAATTTTTAGTAAATATTTTGGCCAGAATGCTTAATTCTCGAAATATCGATCGTTTAAGATTCAAGTTTTTCGTCAATGTTTTGCCAAAAATCCTTAGGGCCGGTTTCTCAATGTCTTGTTATTATTTATCTTGTCGAAAAACAGCTGATCCCATACAAAAATTTTACTAACCGGAGGTCTATCCTCCGATTAAATATTAATCGAAGGATGAGACACTGGCCATTAGTTTTCGAGATAACGACGGTTGAAAATTAAATATTTTACCACTTTTTCGAAAATTGTATATTGGGAATAAATTTTGTATACTAAAGAGAAAGTGTTTAGTAACCATATAACCATAACCATAACTATAACCAAAAATGCTTAATTCTCGAGATTTCGATAGTTGTACATACATATTGAGAATAAATGGTGTTTTCTAAAGAGAAAATATTAAGTAAACATTTGACCAAAAATGCTTAAATCTCGAGGTATCGATCGTTGAAAATTTAACTATTTTACTACTTATGAAAAATGGCCGCATTTTTTACAAAATTTGAGACAAAAATTGCTTATTGGGAATAAATGGTGTATTATAAAGAGGAAATGTTTAGTAAAAATTTGCCCAAAATGCTTAATTCTCGAAATATCGATCGTTGAGAATTCCAATATTTTACCACTTTTACAACAAATGGATATATTTTTTACAAAATTTAAGACAACTCATCCATATTGGGAATAAGTGGTTTATTCTAAGGAGAAAATATTAAGTAAAAATTTGACTAAAAATGGTTAGTTCTCGAGATATTGATCGTCGAAAATTCAAACAGTTTAACACTTTTTCGAAAAATAGCATCAATTGTTAGAAAACATACATATTGGGAATAAATGGTGTATTTTAAAGAAAAAATTTTAAGAAAAAATGTTGCGCAAAAAAATTAAATATTTTTACAACTTTTTCGAAAAATGGCTATATGGGGATTAGAGGCCTGCACAAATGTATTTGGCAGGCAAATACCAAATGTTGTCATACGCCATATAATCACAATTCCACATTTTCTGTCATTATTGACGAAAATTACAAAAAGTTTGGTACAAAATAAAAAGTATGAACTTAAATTGAGGTATCTTATTTACCAGATATCAATCGTTGAAAATTTTAATTTTTTATTTTTTTTGTTGATAAATTGCTGCATTTTGTTTACAAAATGTAAGACAAAACATGTATATTGGGCACAAATGGTATATTTTCGAAATATCGATCGTTGAAAATTCAAATATGTAAAATAAAACAAAATGTAAAATAAAACATGCATATTGGGAATAAATGGTGTATTCTAAAGAAAAAATATAATTAAAAATTTGATAAAAAATGCTTAATTATTGAGATATCGATCGTTAAATATTTAACCACCCTTTTTCGAAAATTGGCTGTTTTTTTACAAAATTTTTCACAAAGCATACATATTGGGAATAAATGGTGTATTCCAAAAAAAAATTTAGTAAATATTTTACTAAAATTGCTTAGTTCAAGAAATGTCGATCTTTGAAAATTTAAATAGTTTACCACTTTTTCGAAAATTGGCTGTATTTTTTACAAAATTTAAGACAAAAATTGGGAAAAATGGCGTATTTTAAAGAGAAAATGTTTAGTCAAAATGTAGGCCATGCTTAGTTTTCGAGATATCAATCTTTGAAAATGTAAATATATTACCAATTTTTCAAGAAATGGCGGCATTTTTAACAATATTTAGACAAATCATACTTATTGGACATAAATGGTGTATTCTAAAGAGAAAATATTAAGTAATCATTTTGCTAAAAATGCTTAGTACAAGAAATATCGATCGTTGAGAATTTAAAAAGTTTACCACTTTACGAAAAATGACTGCATTTTTAACAAAATTTAAGACAAAACATGCATATTGGACATAAATGGTGTATTCTAAAGAGAAAATATTAAGTAAAAATTTGACTAAAAATGCTTAGTTCTCGAGATATCGATCGTTGAAAAATTAAATATTTTACCAATTTTATGAAAAATGGCTACATTTTTTACAAAATTAAAGGCAAATATTGTAAATTGGGAATAAATGGTGTATTATAAAGAGAAAATGTTTAGTAAACATATTCCAAAAAATGCGTAGTCCTCCAGATATCGTTCGTTGGAAATTTAAATATTTTTCCACATTTACGAAAAATGGCTGCATTTCTTACAAAATATAAGACAAACCATAAATATTGGGATTAAATGGTGTATGCATATTTTACAAAATTTCAGACAAACCATACATATTGGGAATAAATGGTGTATTCTAAAGAGAAAATATTAAGTAAAAATTTGACTAAAAATACTTAGTTCAAGAAATATTGATCGTTGACAATTCAAATATTTCATCAATGTTTTGCCAAAAATCCTTAATTTTCGAGATCTTCAAAATTTAAATATTTTACCACTTTTTGATTTTTTACAAAATTTAAGACAAAAAATGTATATTGGGTGTATTTTCCTAAGAGAAAATGTTTAAAAATAATCAAAAAAAAACAGAACTTGCCAAAAAACCACATTATCGGTCGAAACCCATTGGTAAGAAAGAAAGATTACTCGTACTTAATACCCACCTTAAAAATGTTTATTTTAAAATTTTGGCTTGTATATTTTGACATGTTTTCGACTCCTATCGCCAGCACAATATAAAGTTATGTGTTTTCAATTGCATTCGTTTGAAATACGAAAATATGTCTTTATTTCAAATAGGGGAACCAGATATTATTTGCTTCAAAATGATTTTGAAAAAGTTACAAAATTTTTGTTTTTTTTTTCATCACAGAGACTGCTATTTACAATGTTATCATAATTATTGAAACCACATGTAGACGGTGACGTTTTCCGATTAAATGAATTTTGCTTTTTCGTCACGAACCTTTATTGTTGTTCGGTGACAAAGCCATTCTACATACGAAATGTATGTAATGCGCTTTACAGACTATCAGTTATTCCGGACGGAAATTCGGTGATTGTAAGGAATCTTACAGTGTGTCGGATCGATGCGACTTGTCGGCGATGACTAAATAATCGGTAAATGTGTTATCGATCCCATAAACATGCAGCAGTATCGATTATGCCTTCGGACTTAACTTATAATGTGCACAATATATGGGGTATATTCGACACGAGCACTGTCGTCCGGAATAACTGATAGTCTGTAAAGCGCATAATATCGCTTACCGACATTCGCTATGGATGTATTCACCCACTATAAAATCAAAGCCGGCGTGTTAAAATAAAAACATGTACAAAAAGGTGGCAACACGATTCCCCATATATTTTTCTTATACGCTTCGGTGTCTTTGAGGACGCGTCCTCGAAGTAAACGGTATATGTAGAAATTGTCGCGAAAGAATGCGTTGTATGTAAAATGGGATATATATCACAATTGGTAGGTCAAAAATTGGCGAAATCAGTTAAAATGTAGTAGTAATGAGGTATTTAACCCAGCCACATTAAAAAAATCATGTTTTTTTAGGACCCCAAACTATGCGTTGCGAGTAAATATATATATATATATATATATATATATATATATATATATATATATATATATATATATATATATATATATATATATATATATATATATATATATATATATATATATATATATATATATATATATATATATATATATATATATATATATATATATATATATATATATATATATATATATATATATATATATATAAAATTCAATCTATGTTTGTTTATTTGTTTGTTTGTTTGTTTATTTGTATGTTCCGAGTTGGCTCCAAAACGGCTGAACCGATTTACTTGAAACTTTCAGAGATCGTAGGGTGCGTTCATGTGGTGAAAATAGGGTACCTCATTTTTTGTCACCTGGTCGCGGAGGGGGACCTCCCCTTTGTCGGACTTTTTGACAATTTGACCAAAGTTGACCGATTTGCTTGAAATTTTCATTGAAGGTTGGGGTTGGCATCTAGACAAAGATCTGCTACTTTATATTTCGATATTTGGTGGCGGTGGGGGACCTCCCCTTTGTACGACTTTTTTTAATGTACAGTGAAAAAACTAAAATTCTCTAAATTATCTGAGATTTACAGAGAACATGCGGTGAGGTTATGGAATTAATATGGTGTACCTGATGATTTCATATGTGGTCGGGGAGGGGGACCTCCCCCTTGCCCTACTTTTGAAACTTGGAATAAAATTATGCGATTTGCTTGAAATTTTCATTGAATGTAGGGGTTGGCATCTAGACAAAAATCCGCTACATTATTTTTTGATATTTCGTCGGGGAGGGGGACCACCCCTTTGCCCGACTTTTTTTAAAGTACAGTGAAAACAAAACTAAACTCCTCCGACTGAAATTTTATAGAAAAAATGGGTGAGGTTATGAAATTTATATCAAGTTCCTGATTTTTTAATATTTGGTCGGGGAAAAATAAAAGGGCATAGGGAGACATCCGCTTCTCTTAAGTATGTTACATACAGAGAAACCATTACGATATTAATAGTTGATACCTGATTTTGTGATATTTGGACGGCCTCTCCCCTTTAGGCTTATAATTTGCATGACATTTTCTGGGACTTTTACAAAAGATACGCTACATCACTTTTCGATATTTGGTCGGAAAGTTTCAAGAATTTTCATGGAAGGTTAGAGGTGCTATTCACTTCGGTGTTTGTCGATATTGTATCGGGGAAAGTGACGTCCCTTTAAAACAATAGAGCAAAATTTAAACATCTCCTATCTACTTGAAATTTACAGGGAACGTGGAAGGAGGTTATTAAATTTATACATGATTTTTAAATTAGTATATTATTTTTCAAAATCTGGTTGGGGAAGGGGAAAATTGAAATAAACTTTGTCGATTTACTTCGATAGAATTTATAGGGCCCATTGAGTAGTTGTGAAATTAATATAGGGTGAAATTAATATAGTCCGATATCAGGTGGGAGTGGAGCGAAGGTGGTTTCCCTTTTGTCCGTTTTTTTTTTCTTAAATTGAAAGTAGAGGGTTGTCCGTAAATGGGAACTCGGTACATAATTTTATTATTTTTGCACAAGCTTCTGCCAGACTTCTTTTTAGTAAAGAACTTAAAGTAACATGAAATTCGGAGCCAACGTAGAGGATGCATAATTTTCCAACATTTTAGCAATTGTTAATGTGGTAAAATTTTTACTACTTTTGCTTTTTCCGATTTATTGGATGGGAAACAGTAATTCTTTGTATGTTATTATAATATAGTGCTTAATTTTCAAATATGTTGAGGAGAAGGATACCTTTCCTTGACAAACCACTTAAAAATGACAAACCACTACAAAATTCACAAGAAATATAGAAGATTGTCCAAATACTTGAATACAGAACATTATTAAAAAAATTTGGTGGAAAGGGTACACCCTCTCCCCGACATGTTTTAAGACGAACCGTTTTACATATGCAAGTAGTCCGATTTTACGAAAAAGCAAGTAGTCCGATTTGTTTGAAAGAATTCAAATCTTTTCGAATTTGTTTTCAGCACGAAGGATATGGTTGACTAAGTTCACGCAAAATGTTCCTACAAATACGCTTCAAAAGGCGCAGCGAAGCGGGCCGGGTTACGCTAGTATATATATATATATATATATATATATATATATATATATATATATATATATATATATATATATATATATATATATATATATATATATATATATATATATATATATATATATATATATATATATATACGCTGGTCGGTTGCGGTAGATCGCAGCCGTTCTCTAATCGCTGTCGTAGTCTAGAGTTCTTATACAATTCAGTGTATTAATTTCTTTCTGAATGCAAAGTCTGTTATCCGTTATACAGACATCGATGTAAGACTGCGATCTTGGATACACTGAAACAACAGTGAACCCTTTTTCATTGCAAAATTAACTAAACTGTAGTAATATTGACCATGATTTAGCCCTTAAGATTTTTTTCAACTTGTCTAGTTTATAATTTTCTTAAATTTTAGTTCATCTATAACATTGTAGTTTAGTTCATTTTTACAACACCATAAGGTTTATATACCCCTACCAAGTTAAAAAGTCAGTATTATTTTGTTTTACTTGCTTATTTTGTGGGAAACCCGATAATAAAAATTGGTTAACAGTCTCTTTAAAATGTCGACGACTAAACTATTTTTAAATCAATCATTCCACAGTACAGAGAAATTAAATAATTAAAGGAACAACAAACCGTTTTACTATTATGAAAATTTTCATACATTAAAATTAAACTTTCTTTAAGCAAAAGTACTACTTTATTATAAAAACTTATGATGAAACTTCTTAATACAATGTTTTTTGTGAATAAAAATTATGACCACGTGGAACAGAGAGTAGTTCATTTGAACCCGCTGTTTGGACATTTTGACTTATCCTTTTTTTATTCATCGTAGGTAGTTTTTTCACATACCTTGCTGGAAAAAATGGAAACAAAAATGAAAATTGTTAAAAATTAACACCATGTAATGAAATATAATTTTTAATTCTTCATTTTAGCTTGTAACTTACCATATTTGGGGCATTTTATCAAATGGTGTAAAGAATTCAAATTTTCTTTGGAAAACGTATCACATAAAATTTGTACCTGAAACAATTAGAGAAATAATGAAGTATTCTAAATAAACTCATAAAACTGTGTTGTTATCGATGTGAAGGATATAATAAAATTAATATTCTAGTTGAAAGAAAGACAAAGTTTGAATATAAAACTTACCAATTCTCTATTAAATTGTACGCTGGGGGGAAATATAAAAAGTTGTCCAAATTTATTTGGGTTACTCTGAAATTAAATATTTATTTTTTGCATTAATTAAAATTATTAAATAGGTTTCCAAAAAATCTAATGAAAAAAGTAATAATATGCATAAAAATATTATGGTTAACCCTAGACAGTCATCATTCGTCAAAATGACGTAATTTCATTTTCGATTTAAAATGCATTTTAGTCTATTGGGAAATGGTAAATTTAAGTTATACTAATTCGACCGTTTTATGAATTTTTGTTTTATACTAATTAAAACCAAATTGAATAAGAAAATAAATTCAAGTTTTGTTAACTTTTTCGCTCACGATGAAAATTATAGCGTCTTGAAATGAGCCGTAGTCAAAATGAGGAAGGACGACGTTAATGTACAAAAAATAAGGATGACTGTACAAAGTTAAAGAATCCTTACCAATTCACTATTAAATTACAGGCAAAGGAGTACTAAAAATTTGTCCAAATGTTTAAGGGGTTATTCTGAAATTAAATATTTGTTTTTACATTAAAAATATTACATTGGTTTCCAAAAAATTTGATTAAAGAAATACTAAAATAAGGCATTAAAAACCTGTAATTTTGATGATAAAAAGGTCACAAAAACGTAAATATTCTAGTTTAAATAAAGCCAATTTTTAAAAGAAAACTTACCAATTCTCTATTTTTTTATTTGTTCGAATCCATCTGGAGTTGCTCTGAAATTAAATATTGTTTTTACAACAAAGAAAAACATTAAACTGGTTTCCAAAAAAATTAATTAACAAATAATAATATACATAAAAAATATTCTTTTTAAAAGAAAGTCATATTAAAAAAATACTTACCAATTTATGAATAAACTATACGCTGAGATATAACAAAAATTTTCCAAATTCATCTGGAATTGAATATTAATTTTTTACATAGAATAATAAAAATTTCAATACACTTTCAATTTCAACATATTTTCCTAAATATTCGTAATAACTTTTTTCTAAACTACCGATAAAATATTAATAACTTTCATTTAAAAGGTTTAATAAACAAACACCAATATATGTCTCAAAAATCCAAAATATTCCATGCCTTTATACTCCTACTTAAAAGATGCAACAGCCCACGCCAACTATACAACTGAAGCATGCCAAACAAAACCAAGCAAAGCCAAAACATTCCTACAACAACAAAAACACACGTGCCATTATTGAAAACAACACCTCATCCAGCCAAATAAACCATCCACGAATAACAAACACACACACACAAACAACTAAATGGACAAAAATAAAAACAACCCCACGCTCATGTATACACAACAAAACTCAAGTAACATCATCTTTACATTAATCACATTCCACTATGCCGATAAAGATCTCTGTACTATGCATTAGTTCATCGCATCTGCTGACAATTTACTCTAAGAATAATATTCGTAAAGACACACCAGTTTACGAACAATGAAACGTTTAACTTAAAATTTGCAAAATTTTCAAGAAATGTTATCTACCATTTTTGACGAAAATGTCTATAAATTTAATTACATGTGAACTAAAAATATTTCATTGGGTAATTTTTTACCAACAATTATTAACTATAGGAATTGTCAGTAAGAAATTGCTATCCACTTTCAAGTTCATTATTCGTAAAAAAATATTTTCTCATACAAAAAAATCTTATAGTAAATTGCACTTATTATTTACAAAATACTTTACATTTCACAAGTAGTTTTATAGCATGACAAACGAATTTTTAACTACCAGTTAAGAAATTTTTTAAGGAAATTTCCATCGTATTTTGTAGGCCATGAACTAAACGATAGCTACTTAGAATTTGTAAATTTTCCTTCCGAGTAGTTAATTTTCGTTGAAGATGCGAAAAATGAACTAAAATTCTGAAAAATTCTTGTAATAAATTATTGTAAAAATTTTCTTAAATTTACGAGACACTTTTTTTTCTGTGTATGAGGGCAACGTGGATGCGTATAAGGTACATCTATGTGTTATATTATTGTTTAACAACCAGTTTTGTAATATATTTCCCTTGGTGTTATTTTCGTTATTATTCCATTCCGTCCTTTTAGCATTTAAACCCCCCGCAATTAAAAATTTTTTTTTGGTTTTGAACATTGAGTGACTGAAAAGAGTATCTAAATCACTTAAAAAGTCGAAATCATTATTACCAGAGGCATAATAAGCTGATGATGTAATAAAGATGGACTGGTTATGATTAATTGGAATTTTAATAATAGTTTTTTTTTCCGAGATATTTTAGTTGTCTTATAATACTACTTGAATACATTTCTAATAAGAATTGTTATCACAATGGACTGAATAGTCTAAGTGAGCCTGAAACTTAATCGGGCTGCCACTTTAACCTAACCTGAATAAGAATTGCGGTTCCACCTCCCTTTTTGAATTAGGCCTATCCCTTCTTGAAGTATTGTAATTTTAATAATAAATTTTATTCTATGTTTACTATTTAATATTGTCTCGTTAAGAAGAACAATATCTGTTTTATGAATTTCAATAAATTTTTGGAGGGTTTATCTTCTACTTATTTGTATAAGAGAATTTACATTTATTTGGATTATTTTTAGTTTTCTATGATTAACATTGTCCATTAAACATCCATAATGGTGTCAATACGTGATGTTTGTAATTCTATCTGCCCTTGTATGATTGATATTTGAGTAGCCACGTCTTTCAACAGATTTTTGACTTCAGCCTTAAATGTTTTAATTTGGTTGTCTGGGCTTTCGGCAATCAATTGACGTTTTTATTGTAATTTTTGATGCAGTCCTTTAGATTGTCTCCTTTCGGCAATCAATTGGCGTATTTATTGTAATTTTTGATGCAGTCCTTTGTATACCTTACATTCTTTATAGGAAGATGGATGTTCGTATTCCTTACAAAGAACACAGTACACGGGTTCTCCTTTTAATTCGCATTTTCCTTTCGCATTTTACACATTTTGATGACATATGATAATTTGCCGCACTATGGAAGAAACTTTGGCAATTTCTGCATTGGGCTATGTCTTGTCTTTTTAAGTGTTCCCATGTTATGCATCGATGATCAATGCCTGTTATTGTTTTTAATTTATTGACGTCGCTCTCTGGGCTTAGCTGAACCATATATATGTTCTCTCTTCAACCGTCGAACGGAACGGAACGGATTTAAGCTAGTCGCATTTGAGGACCAGAGGTCTATAGAATGCTTTAAAGCTGCTCTGATACTAATTGGTAAGTTTGGGAAGGAGCTGCTCTAGAGTTAGTCGAGAAGAAAGACATACCGGCTAGACCTAGAGCACATGCGTGGATACCTGCAAACCCTTCTGACCCTGAATCTATTTTAAATAGACTGAAACGATGCAATCCAGATCTTCCAACAGCTGATTGGAAGGTTGGCCGTTTGGATGAAGTGGATGGGCCAAGACGGCATGCAATGTTTATATTGAACACTCAGTCTTTGCCACATCTAGCAAAGTCCCAGGGCCGTGTATGTTATGGCTTTCATTATATCCAAATGAAGGTATATAAAAACGATCAGCTAAAGGATTCAGAAATGGACAAGTCTCTGTCTGAATCAGAAGTAAGTGGATCCTCTTGCGAAGTCGAGGGAGATACATGGATAGACACCGTATGCGAGAGGAGGTTTCTATTGCCTCAGAACTCACCAAAGTTGAACCTATGGTTATTGCGAGAGTTACCGAGATCTCTGAAGAGAACATTCTTGATGACTCGATTGAAGCGGCTGATGTGACGGTTGTTGAAAATCTCGATGGTCCTACGGATCCTCCAGATAAATCCTCATCATTGTAAGGCTGCATGTGCTGCCTTAAAAGTTCTCCTGATGAAAGGGGACATAGATATAGTTCTTATTCAAGAACCATATGTGAATTAAGTACTCCGGGGTTCAAACTATTGCACTGGTAATGATGTAAATCGAGCCTGTATAATTGCTAAAAACGAGCTCAACTTGTTTCTGCTTCCTTCAATGTGCAATGCAGACACTGTCGTTGCCAGTTTAGAAATAGCCAAATGCAAATATTGGGTATCTTCGGTCTACATGGGACATGACAGGGAGATGCCTCCATATGCCGTTAAGGCCTTAGTGGAGGAGTCACTGAAAACAAAGACGAAACTCATTATGGGATGCGATGCGAATGCACATCACAGTATATGGGGAAGTAGTGATACTAATGCAAGGGGAGAGTCGCTACTAGAGTTAATTTTGCGTACTAATCTGGTAGTTTGCAACAAGGGAGATGCCCCAACCTTTGTAATGTACCAGACCAATATCTGAATAGGGATGTAAGTTTTGTAAAGAATATCATAACATCTTAGAATTGTGAAAGACTTAGGACTGCGGGAGCCTTCTTTCGCTAGCACAATCGGGTGGGGGGTTCGTGTCCTTTCCTCTCACAACCACTTTCCCATCACAGCATTATTTTATTTCAGACTCCCTATTTATTTGAGTAATTAATGAAATCTTACATGGACCGAAATGACTAGAGAAAACTAAAAAAATTAAAGATTTTCCCCACTCTAGTCACAAATGAAAGGTAAATAGAGACAGGAGTATTTTCTAAAAATTGCCAACGTTAAATGTATCCCAGATGTAATTGGGATAAATTGCCTCAAAACCCTCGCCATACCAATGTTCTGTTGGCATAAATTTTAACAGAACCCCTAACAAAAATTATTTTCTTTTATGGCCTCATTCCTTGAAAACACTTATGAAGAATAATTTACCGAGCCATGATTTTTATATCATTACCTTCAAATATTTATTAATCGATTATATGTATATGATTCTAACATATTTTAGTTAAATTTTAAATTACATCAATTCAAAATTATTCAATTTATATTATAATAGGAAATTTTACTCATTAATATTAAAAAAGAGGAAACAAAATTTACGTCCCTAATAGGGTTAAGAATCAAAATATCTAACTTTCACTCATAAAGAAATTATGCCATGGAATCAAAACAAAACAAATAAAACCTGCCCCTTTTGCTATGAGCACAATAAAAGAGAGATCATAAGAGAGGCTTAGTGTATGGTAAACCAGTTATTTGGAGATTAAATAGTCTTTAGAAAAATAGAGAGAATAATAAAAAAAGACAATAATATCACACCATACTCTTTTGTGCTCTCTCAATTATCGATATGTATGTGCATAGATAATTGTATTAAAGGGAAAAAAATAAAATAACTCAACACCGAAAAAATGGAGGAACTAATAAAGAGTAAAAACTTACCAACAACTCGATCATGATGAAGGCCTCCATGTGGTCGATGATGCTGTTGTGATGTAAATGATAATTAAGTTAAATGGTGCTGATTACGGCGTGATAATATTTTTTTGAATGCTCATTTCCCAAATTAATTTTACTCATGGCAACATCTCAATATATAATTTTATACACTTAAACGATCTGAAATGTTTGCTTAAATTTTCATGTTCTATAAAAATAATTTTAGATTTCAATTCCAATTGAAAACTTAGAATTCATAGTTACGAATTTTACCAACTATAGCCGATGAAATGAAGATATAATTATAATTATGTTTTTTTTGTTATGACGATCATATCAGGTTTCATTAATATTCCGGAAATTTGTAGATGTCACAGTGGTCTGGGCATCATAGAAAGGCATCAAACTCCAGTTGCATCGAGATTTTATCGAGACAGGGTAAAAAATGCGGCGATGAGATTGAAAAATCCAAGCATTTATAATGACTTTTGTTTCGACAATTTTAATAAGGCGGCATTTTTTGGCTTCCGGGTTGATGAAAATGTTCTAAGCCACTATATCATTGGAGCATATGTTCGAGATTTACATCCAAATTTTGGTATCAAGAATTCTGGCAGGAAAACGAAATTTCAGGATTGTCTTTTATCCAAATATTATGAAGCTACTACCCTGTGGGTAGTAGCAATCCTTTTGATGAAAAAAAAAAGGTTTCCGTACTTCGAAACGTTGCGTGAGCATAAAAAATGTATGTCACGTTTTCCCAGATTTTTTTGCAGATATATTGGAAGTATTGTATTTTATCTAGCAAAGTTTAATTAAATGTTAAATTCTGGCGAGAAAGCAAATAATCCACAAAATTATTTACCTTTAGAAAATACTGTTTAAAATTTAAAGTAAAAATGTGATCAGTGGAGAAGTTTCACGAAAATTTATAAATCACTTGCTGATTAAAATGAAAAATTTTGATTTTTTCTCTTGGATAGAAACACTTTAGCTGTGATCTGGTTGCCGTTTCACAGAGGAAGGAAGCTCACGTTTTTACCCGAATCGATGAAAGAAAGGAGTTTTGATTTTCTCTATGATGCCTAAAGAATAATGTCAAAACTGCGCGAATAGTGGTGTTGCCATTTCCCCGATAGATCACAAAATATTTACCCAAATTTCACTAATGAACACAGGGAAACATAAAATAAATTTTGGTATTCGCACTTACGAAATTTTTCCTGGTCATTTAAATTTCGATTTTATAGGATTTAAATAAAAATCCGATTTTTAAAATTTTCATCAATATTCACAACATTTTCTTATGGTATTTATTTAATAAATATAGTTAATTTATGTAATTCACTGAATAAATATGTTATTATGTACAGAGGGATTCGCGTATAGACTCCTTTAATATAGTCCAATTACAAACTGCGTAATAAAAAAAAAATGAATCATCATGTGTAAGCTGATGTAGAAGTTCGGACAAAATTCACCACTGAGCAAAAAGAAACGCACAAGAAAAAAATTACCATTGAAACATTTTTGGTTTTACGTAGTAATCAAGCAAAGATCACAAGAATGCAGGTGTTCAATTTATTTGGGCGTATGTATAACAAAGAGCAATGAGTAAATACACATAGAGCAAAAAATCATATTTTGTTTGTTCATACAGCTGAATGCAGATTACACTCATCGACAAAAGTGTGTCGCACAACGAAATTAATTTGAAAAATCTATTTTGTCTTGTAGTTGATTTTACTTTCCGTATCAAAGCGGCCACTACAAACCAGATTATTTCCCTGATGCTCAAATGGGAAATAAGATGGAAAATGGTCGTTAATATGATTCGCAAATAACTACAAATTATTTTTTTTTTTTCTATCAAATTTCAAATTTCATTCAAGTCTATATTGTTGACAGTGAATATCTAGTATGATATGTAAAGTTCTTTACGGTTTTTTTGTTTTTGCTATTGATTGTTATAAAAGTTACCTATCGAAATGTATCTCATATTCAAAATGTTGTTCGCAAGTGTCCAACCACTATTAATTGTTTATAAAATTGATATTAAATGGGAAAAAGGTAAATATCTCAGGCGCATACCAATTTTTCCATTATTGACGGATATCTTTTCCGTGGAATGTCCCTACGATTTTTCCATCCATGTCCTCCAGGACATAGTAGTTGTTTCCTAATTTTTCGCGAACTTTTGCCTTGAGAAATACTGGTGAAAACTTAGCATTGAACCCCTTTTCGAAATTGCTTTGGGCAAAATTTCGTCGAAAAACTATTTGCCCAACGTTAAAAGTTTGTGGCCTGGCACGAAGATTATACTGTTGTTGATTTTTATCATAGGCAGCTTTAATATGTTTCATTAGTTCATTCCTTATGAGCTGGAGCTGATCGTCACGACAAATACCTGTAGTAGGCTCATTAAGTAGATTGAGGCCCCTTAATAGGCCATATGTTGACCCGTGGGTCACCATATCAAAGCCAAATAATGCGTGGTAAGGCGAACATTTTATAGATTGGTGAATAGCATTTCGTAACGAACAACTAATTGAGCTAAGATGTTGATCCCACATGCGATGTTCTTTTTTCAGATATGCCCGGATACCAGCAATAAGCGAACGGTTAACCCTTTCAGAGGCGTTGGCTTGCGGCGAATAAAGAGCAGTGTATATATGATTAATGCCGTAGCTGGTAAAAAATGCATTTAATTCGTTTGCTCTGAATTGGCTACCGTTATCGCTTACTATGGTCTCCGGTACACCATAAACATGAAAAATATGATGTAGTAAAAATTCCTGGATTACACTCGACGTAAATTTTCGAAGAGGGCACAACCAATGGAATTTACTTAAGTGGTCTAAGACAATTAGGATACCTATGTAACCGGACTTGCTTCTCGGATAAGGCCCCAAAAGGTCAATGTAGAGCCTTTGAAATGGACGGGTTGAAATGGGCTGATTTCCCATCGGGGGCTTCAAAATCATATTGGGCGCCTTCGTGCCCTTGCAAACTTCACAATTCCTGACGTATTCTCGTACATCTTGTACAAGACCAGGCCAAAAGAAATTCCTTCGCAGCAAATCAATCGTTTTGGCCATGCCTCCATGTGCTGCCACCGCAGAATCATGAGCCCTGACGATCGTTTGTCTTCGAAGTGCTGAAGGTACCCACAGTTTCCACGCCCCTTGTTCCTGCCCCTCTTCACCCGAATAGTGTTCAGTTCTATGGTAAACAAATCCGTCCACTACTCTCAAATCAGGAAATTTAGACTGATTTTCATTAACTTTGGTCCGCAGTGTAATATATTCCTCGTCGGAAAAATGTGGTGATTCCAGATCTATTTCTGGCTCAGCCAGATCAATACCAGATATTTCGTCATTCTGAATGCGTGACAATGCATCTGGAACTACGTGTTCACTCCCCTTTCTATGGCTAATGGTGAACTTATAGGGTTGCAGCTTGAAGACCCATCGGGCTAACCGCCCACTTAAGTCTGGTTGCCGCATTAGCCATAGAAGGCTGGAGTGATCCGTAACTACCTCAAACTCCTGTAGTTCCAGATAGCATCGGAATCGTTTTATCGCTTCCACTGCAGCAAGACATTCACGCTCAGTGACGCTATAATTGCGCTGAGCAGTTGTGAGCTTCTTGCTCATGAACGCGATGGGCTTTTCCTGACCGTTTTCATCTAACTGCACGAGGACTGCGCCAATGCCGTAGTCACTCGCATCGCAGTGTAAATAAAATTTCTTTTCGAAATCAGGATTGGATAAAACAGGTGAAGTTGTCAGTAAACCTTTCACTTTTTCAAACGCACACTGGGCCTCGGGAGTCCAATTGAACTTCCTTTTAGATTTTAAAACCTCAGTAATGTGAAAGGTTTCAGACGAAAAATTCGGTACAAACCGTCTATACCAACCAGCCAGTCCTAAAAATCCTCTGACTTGCTTCAGATTTTTAGGTACTGGCCAGTTCGAAATAGCTATAACCTTTTCAGGATCGGTGGTGATTCCTCCGTTTCCGATTAGATAACCCAAATAATTAACCTTCGTTACACAAAACTTACTTTTCGAGATGTTCAGAGTAAGATTTGCTTTACGAAATTGCATAGACAGCCTCACCAGTACCTCAATATGAGAAGGAAAATCTTCCGACACAATGACGAGATCATCCAAATAACCAAACACACAGTGGCGTAAGTCATGAGGAATGATCTCGTCCATTAGCCTGCACATCGTCTGCGGGGCATTACAGAGCCCGAAAGGCATGACCACAAACTGATATAATGGCCTTCCGGGCACTGTAAATGCCGTCAGATGTTTGGACTTCTCGTCCAGGCTAATTTGCCAGAAGGCATCCTTTAAATCCAATTTGGATATTAAGTTTGCCCTCGGCAATCGCGCAAAGATTCCTTCTATATTGGGTAATGGGTAGGCGTCTTTCTTGGTTACAGCATTCAGACGCCTTGCATCCAAACAAAGTCTGACTTTATTTGGTTTAACCACCAACCGCATTGGAGAGCTCCAAGCTGAGGTTGATGGTTCTATTACACCCAGCTGAAGCATCCTATCAATTTCCCCAAACATCAGTTTTTCCACCGCAGGGGATACTGGATAGAACCGCTGTTTTATTGGGGTGGCATCACCCACATCAATCACATGACGAATCAAGGTGGTTCTTCCAAGACCCTGGGCTTCAAAACTCGGAAATAGATTTATAACTGATTCCAATTGCTTCGCCTCTTGTTCTAATAATGGAAATTTATCCACATCAGAATGATCAAGTGCCTGAATTTTCTCATATTCTATATCTGGTTTCAAAGTAAAAGTGCTCACAGAAGAATTTTCCGTAGCTACAAAATCGACAGATTCCAAAACGTTAGGAATCAAACCAAAAGTTCTCCAAAAATCAATCCCTAGGATTAATCTCTGAGAAATAGATGGAATTATAAAAATTTTTAATGGCTTAGATTTGCCACGAAATGAAATATTAACATCTAGCCATCCAATTACTCTTTGTGAAGTGCCATCAGCAGTTTGAATGTGTGATTTACATCGTGAAAAATTGGGAAGTTTAGAAAAATCCTGGAGAGCCAAATCGGACCCAATACAGCTGATGCTAGCACCAGTATCTAACAGTCCGTATTCCTCATAGGTCAGGAAAGAAACTTTGGCAAAATATCTCCTGTCGGATGGTTTGGAAATTATGACCGAAACCAGGAGTTTGCGGCAAATCTTTCTTGTCCTGTAATAATTTCTCAATCGTAAAGTAGACCGTTTGGGCTTTGATCTACGAGTAGCCGAAAGAAAATTAATATCAAAAATAGCATTACGTTTCTTCATGTATTGAACAAGTCGTTCATGATATGGCAGTCGTGGATACAGAAAAGCTGGTTCTCGTTGAAGTAATTGTGTTTCCAAATTATCTGGTCTTTTCAAAATAAATTTGGGCATATAACTATTATTTGTCTCGTCTTTATGCGAAGAAAAATCTAAATGATTGTTGCAAATTTCAGTCTGGGTATTTTTATAGAAATGATTCTTAGCATGAAAAGTGGGATCCACCTGATTATTTATTCGATCTGGGGATCCATTTTTATCGAGTTTTTTGATTGAACATGTTGTCTGTTTTTACAGTCAAAGCAGTTCGGTTTATACGTGTCTTTCTTTCCACACCCATAGCAAAAAATGCTTCGATCGCGCACGCAATCTTGCCAATGGTGGCCAACTTCGTCGCAATTCCAACATTTTTGGTTGGGTGCCACCCTATATATGGCATCAACAGTTTGGGAAAGCTCATCAGCCGAATCATGTTCTCCATCAATTTCGGAAACATATTTTCTAGGAGCTGAATTTATGAGAGTATTTCGTGTCGACAAGTTTCTCCTGACATACTCATCGCTGAGAAAATGTTCCCGTGTTTGGACAAGTTGTCGAAGATGTGAAATAGAATTTATTTTCACATATAATAAATCTTGTCGCACCTCAGGTCGAAGATTCCTGGGTAATATTTCAATGAGTTCTTCCTCCGATATGGGAACAGATAGCCTATCCATTATAGACGATATGGATTCAAAGAAAACGTCAAATGACTCATTAGGCTTTTGTTTCCTGTTTCTTATTTCCTCCCTAATGTCGTAAGATGTTTTATAATCCTTATATTGAGCTCGAATCGCATTGCTAAAATCGTTCCAGTTAAGACATGATACCTGCTTATGGTATCTCCAGTACCATTCCTTAGCTTTCCCCATTAGCAGTGTATTCAAGTTTCGACATATAATTGAGAAGTCACCATTAAAGTTATCGTTAGTCAACGACCTAACTCGATAAAGGAATTCTTCCACATTCAAACCCGTAGAAGATCCATCAAACCTCAAGTTCCAACTCTGGATTATAGAGGTAGCTTTATCAGAGGTAATTCCATTACTTCCGGAGTTTGAGTACATGTTGGGAGATAAGTTAATAAAATTTTGTCCGTTATTATCTACTGGATTATTACCAGGAGGAGACGACAACGAATTCCGGACCTCAGGAGGGTTCGAATTAAAATTCGGTGCGTTATTAGGCACACTACCATTCGGTCCAGAATGTAAATTAAGACCCCGTTCCTGAGAATTGTTAGAGTTAGAATTCTGATTGGGATTTGACGTAATATTAAAGTTCTGTAATAGACGAGTCAAATTAGTCTCTATTAAGCGGTTAATTTCGTTATAATCAATAGAAGTCGCAACCGTACGAGGGTTTTGCCGTGGGTCATCCTGGACTGGGCCCGCCTGGTTCGGACGCATCCTATCTCTATTAGGTGTCACATAACCTGCAATATCCACAGAAGAGCTGAGATCGAGCTGCGAGTTATGCTCTTGGAAAAGGTTACGATTACTTCGAGTGTTATAGTGTTTCGACAATGCTCCTCTCGGTTTTCCCTTTTGGAAATGTTTACCAGAGTTCACAGTCTTAGGTACTATAACAAGAACCCTTAATTCATCCAATTGGCATGGACATTGAGAAGTGGTACTCAAATATCCTTCAATACACGCCCGATGAAAGGGATGAGAACATTCACTTATTATGAGGCAGTCTTGCCCTTCTGACATAATCTCATTACATAATTGGCATGATGAAGGCGCAATACTGGCCGGTTCCAATGCGGATTGTACGGAATTAGATTCCGGAGGAGTCCGTGGAACAGACATAATTAAAATAATGTCACGAATCAAGAAAATAAGAATCAAAAATATGTATACAGAAGGAAAACAACAACTATATGTTTTCCTCAAGCAACAACAAAAACAAAATTGAGTATGTGTTTGTTTTTCCAAAATATAGATAATCACTGTTTTCATACAGGATATGAGTGACAAAGAAAAGAAAAAAATAAAAAAATTGGGCAATTTCTAAAACTACTTGGAAATCAAAACCAGTCTATTGTGCAACTAAAAATACCTAATGTACGGAACTTTGTGAAACACACCAGAATAGAGCTTGTTGCCGAAAATCTCACATCTGCAAATCAAAGGTCTGTAAAATGCCATAAGCAAAATTAGAGAAATCCAAAAATTGATTTACAGGTTCTGATCCCTAAGTTCGCCAAAGTGGTACATAAAGGTCAATAAAATAGAAATTCATATGAGCTCAATCAACGATGAATGCCCTACTTTTTGAAAATACTAACCAAAAATCCTGATCGGTTAACTAATCGAATAAATTATCAAATGGTCAAAAATCCAGATAGGTTTTAGCAGTTATTCAAAAAAAAGTAACAAGCACCCTGACGTTGCCCAAAATGAATTTACGTGATGAAATCTATATATCTAATAAGAGCCAAAAAGACAGAGGCATTTTTCGGCCCTCACCGCTGGGCGCCAAATACTGTAATGTACCAGACCAATATCTGAATAGGGATGTAAGTTTTGTAAAGAATATCATAACATCTTAGAATTGTGAAAGACTTAGGACTGCGGCAGCCTTCTTTCGCTAGCACAATCGGGTGGGGGGTTCGTGTCCTTTCCTCTCACAACCACTTTCCCATCACAGCATTATTTTATTTCAGACTCTCTATTTATTTGAGTAATTAATGAAATCTTACATGGACCGAAATGACTAGAGAAAACTAAAAAAATTAAAGATTTTCCCCACTCTAGTCACAAATGAAAGGTAAATAGAGACAGGAGTATTTTCTAAAAATTGCCAACGTTAAATGTATCCCAGATGTAATTGGGATAAATTGCCTCAAAACCCTCGCCATACCAATGTTCTGTTGGCATAAATTTTAACAGAACCCCTAACAAAAATTATTTTCTTTTATGGCCTCATTCCTTGAAAACACTTATGAAGAATAATTTACCGAGCCATGATTTTTATATCATTACCTTCAAATATTTATTAATCGATTATATGTATATGATTCTAACATATTTTAGTTAAATTTTAAATTACATCAATTCAAAATTATTCAATTTATATTATAATAGGTAATTTTACTCATTAATATTAAAAAAGAGGAAACAAAATTTACGTCCCTAATAGGGTTAAGAATCAAAATATCTAACTTTCACTCATAAAGAAATTATGCCATGGAATCAAAACAAAACAAATAAAACCTGCCCCTTTTGCTATGAGCACAATAAAAGAGAGATCATAAGAGAGGCTTAGTGTATGGTAAACCAGTTATTTGGAGATTAAATAGTCTTTAGAAAAATAGAGAGAATAATAAAAAAAGACAATAATATCACACCATACTCTTTTGTGCTCTCTCAATTATTGATATGTATGTGCATAGATAATTGTATTAAAGGGAAAAAAATAAAATAACTCAACACCGAAAAAATGGAGGAACTAATAAAGAGTAAAAACTTACCAACAACTCGATCATGATGAAGGCCTCCATGTGGTCGATGATGCTGTTGTGATGTAAATGATAATTAAGTTAAATGGTGCTGATTACGGCGTGATAATATTTTTTTGAATGCTCATTTCCCAAATTAATTTTACTCATGGCAACATCTCAATATATAATTTTATACACTTAAACGATCTGAAATGTTTGCTTAAATTTTCATGTTCTATAAAAATAATTTTAGATTTCAATTCCAATTGAAAACTTAGAATTCATAGTTACGAATTTTACCAACTATAGCCGATGAAATGAAGATATAATTATAATTATGTTTTTTTGTTATGACGATCATATCAGGTTTCATTAATATTCCGGAAATTTGTAGATGTCACAGTGGTCTGGGCATCATAGAAAGGCATCAAACTCCAGTTGCATCGAGATTTTATCGAGACAGGGTAAAAAATGCGGCGATGAGATTGAAAAATCCAAGCATTTATAATGACTTTTGTTTCGACAATTTTAATAAGGCGGCATTTTTTGGCTTCCGGGTTGATGAAAATGTTCTAAGCCACTATATCATTGGAGCATATGTTCGAGATTTACATCCAAATTTTGGTATCAAGAATTCTGGCAGGAAAACGAAATTTCAGGATTGTCTTTTATCCAAAAATTATGAAGCTTCTACCCTGTGGGTAGTAGCAATCCTTTTGATGAAAAAAAAGGTTTCCGTACTTCGAAACGTTGCGTGAGCATAAAAAATGTATGTCACGTTTTCTCAGATTTTTTTGCAGATATATTGGAAGTATTGTATTTTATCTAGCAAAGTTTAATTAAATGTTAAATTCTGGCGAGAAAGCAAATAATCCACAAAATTATTTACCTTTAGAAAATACAGTTTAAAATTTAAAGTAAAAATGTGATCAGTGGAGAAGTTTCACGAAAATTTATAAATCACTTGCTGATTAAAATGAAAAATTTTGATTTTTTTCTCTTGGATAAAAACACTTTAGCTGTGATCTGGTTGCCGTTTCACAGAGGAAGGAAGCTCACGTTTTTACCCGAATCGATGAAAGAAAGGAGTTTTGATTTTCTCTATGATGCCTAAAGAATAATGTCAAAACTGCGCGAATAGTGGTGTTGCCATTTCCCCGATAGATCACAAAATATTTACCCAAATTTCACTAATGAACACAGGGAAACATAAAATAAATTTTGGTATTCGCACTTACGAAATTTTTCCTGGTCATTTAAATTTCGATTTTATAGGATTTAAATAAAAATCCGATTTTTAAAATTTTCATCAATATTCACAACATTTTCTTATGGTATTTATTTAATAAATATAGTTAATTTATGTAATTCACTGAATAAATATGTTATTATGTACAGAGGGATTCGCGTATAGACTCCTTTAAAATAGTCCAATTACAAACTGCGTAATAAAAAAAAAAAAATGAATCATCATGTGTAAGCTGATGTAGAAGTTCGGACAAAATTCACCACTGAGCAAAAAGAAACGCACAAGAAAAAAATTACCATTGAAACATTTTTGGTTTTACGTAGTAATCAAGCAAAGATCACAAGAATGCAGGTGTTCAATTTATTTGGGCGTATGTATAACAAAGAGCAATGAGTAAATACACATAGAGCAAAAAATCATATTTTGTTTGTTCATACAGCTGAATGCAGATTACACTCATCGACAAAAGTGTGTCGCACAACGAAATTAATTTGAAAAATCTATTTTGTCTTGTAGTTGATTTTACTTTCCGTATCAAAGCGGCCACTACACCTTTGTCACTAAAAACAGGCAAGAGGTTTTGGACATCACCTTGGCCTCGCAAGAACTGAATGAAATGATATCTGAGTGGCAGGTTTTAAGTGAACACAGCTTCTCAGATCATCGCTACATCAGTTTCAAATTTGATGTTCATATCACCAAGACCATATTTCCGCCAAATGTTAGGAAAGCTGACTGGAATAGGTATAGGGAATCGTTCAATATGATGATACCGGAAATAACAGAGACAAATATGAGAAATGTGCGAGATATCGAACACGCAGTGGAGCGGATTACTAAGGCCTTCAACATCTCACTGAAAGCTGCATGCCCTAGAGGAAAGCCAAGCGGGAAACGTCGACCACCATGGTGGTCTACGGAATTAAGTAATATGAGGAAATCCTGCAGGAAGCTCTTTAACAAGGCAAAGTCCACCAGAGCCCCTGAGGACTGGGACGCTTACAAGAAGAATCTGCGAGGACACAAGCGAGAACTGAGAAAGGCTCAGCATAACTCTTGGAATGATTACTGCAGCAGTATTGAGAATACGTCCGAAGCTTCCAGACTACGGAAGGTTCTAGCATCCACCAACTCCGCTCCAGGTTTCATTAAAACATAGGAGGGCAATTGGACAACGTCCAGTGAGGAGACGATGGAGGTACTATTGGACACACATTTTCCTGGAAATCAGACGGTTGAACCATGTACTGGCGGTGCCACAGTTGCTCAGCGGTCGTTTCCTGTCGAGGAAATTGTATCGGAAACTAGAATAAGATGGGCGCTAAATAGCTTTGAACCATTCAAATCCCCCGGACCTGATGGAATTACTCCGGCGGAGTTACAAGCAGTGACTGAAAAACTTATCCCCTTGGTGTCGGCGATATATAAAGGATGTATCAACTTATCATATATCCCAGAAAAGTGGAGGGAAACAAAAGTCGTTTTCATACTTAACGCGGGAAAAGCCTCTCACCCGAGGGCGAAGGATTTCCGACCAATCAGCTTATCCTCATTCCTACTTAAGACTCTGGAGAGGATGATAGATATTTATCTTAGAACTAGCATCGATTGAAGATTGTTCTCGAAACGACAGCATGCATACTCGAAGGGCAGGTCTACTGAGACCGCACTACATGAACTAGTCAGCTTTATTGAAAGCTCACTATCTGTCAAAGAATACACAATCGTGGCGTTTCTAGACATCGAAGGGGCATTCAATAATGTCCATCCGAGCTCGATATTAAATGGACTGACAACTCTGAATGTTGATCCACGTATACTCAGGTTGTTAGACGAACTGCTAATGAAGAGACGTATTTCAGCCACACTAGGACAAGCAAACATACAAAGGTATGTGAACAGAGGCACTCCCCAAGGAGGAGTTCTATCACCTCTTCTTTGGAATGTTGCTATAAATAGCCTTGTGGTTACTCTAGAAAAAGAAAGGATAAAAGTGGTGGCATACACCGATGATGTGGCTCTGGCAGTCAGGGGAAAATTCCCATCCACAATCAGAGATATTATTCAGGGGGCCCTCCGGATGACTGAGAAATGGGCGAAAGACAATGGTCTTGGGGTAAATCCTGCAAAGACAGTATTAGTCATGTACTGCAAAGATCGCAAAACTCCCACGGTTAGGCTTATTTCCTTAGGGGGTATTGAAATTCCCTTTGGTGATTGTGCAAAATACCTTGGCGTTATTTTGGACAAGAAGCTGAACTTTAAGCTTAATATTGAAGAAAGGGCGAGAAAGGCAACTGTAACTTTGTACTCGTGCAAAAACGCAATAGGAAAAAAAGTGGGGACTAAAACCAAAAATTGTGCATTGGCTATACACGGCAGTGGTTAGACCTATAATGCTATATGGTGTTGTAGTCTGGTGGCCGGCACTTCAGAAACCGACTTGTTTAGATAAAGTTCAGCGTATGGCGTGTTTGTGTATTTCAGGCGCATTCAGCAAGAGAGGAACAAATTCCCTTAATGTCATGCTGCATCTATTGCCTTTAGACATTTTGGCCAAACAGTCAGCTGCAACAACGGCTGTGCGGTTGCGCGAACTATCGCTGTGGTCAGAAAAAGGTTACGGTCACAGTTCTGTCCTCAAAATAATGCCAGATGTGCCTAACGTAGTGGATTACATTTGGCGAGTCCACTTTTCGACAAAAAGTTTGAGACTCTAATCCCCAACAGTGAGGCGTGGTGCACACAGACCCCGGGGAATAAAGAATATATAGATTTCTACACTGATGGCTCCAAATTGGATGGACAAGTGGGGTTCGGAGTATATTCTAATGATCTGGAACTTCGAATAGCGAAAAGATTATCTAATCACTGTAGTGTTTTTCAGGCTGAAATATTAGCAATAAGAGAGGTGGCGAGAGGAACATACCGGGGAACTGCGAAGCGGATGAGTTGGCAAGGCTAGGGACTACCTTACATATTCCAGGGGAACTAGAATTTGTTGGTATGCCCCTAGCTACCTGCAAGCTCATGCTGCGTGAGAAGGCTGTTATGATGGCAAATGTTCGATGGGAGAATTGCAAGGGTTGTAACGACACCAAGCAAATATGGCCCCATTTCAACTTAAACCGCACACTAGATATGCTAATGTTCTCGAGACGTCAGATATCACTCCTGATATCTGCTATAACGGGTCGCTGCCTGATAGGCAATTTTGCAAAAACTATTGGCGCGAAGTATAATGACTATTGTATGAGCTGTCATGATGCGGAGGAAAAATAATCAATTAAACACCTCTTGTGTAAGTGTCCTGCATTTTGTGTAAAGCGCAAGCAACTTTTAGGAGCATACAGCTTCAGATTACTGGCGGATCTGGAAAACGTTAACTTAAGCAGTCTGCTAATGTTTTTGGAACAATCTGGTTGGTTCAACAGAGAAAAATAATCAAGAAGGTTCAGCGGTTAAAACTAGAAGTGCCCATATGTAATAGGTACTTTTAGTTAATGTGGTATCACAATGGACTGAATAGTCTAAGTGAGCCTGAATCTTAATCGGGCTGCCACTTTAACCTAATCTAACCTAACCTAACCTATATATATGTTATTGGGAGAATTTCCCCATTTTTAACGGAGTTTTTGGTTTTGAATCTCGTAACTTTTAGAAATTGTAGGTCTTGAGGTTGATATTTCAATAATTCTACGTAAATTTCTTGTTCATCATACATCATACAGGCACCTAGTCCTTTTAATAGATACGTTTTATTTTTAATTTCCGTAGGAGTGACTGTAAAAAATGTTGCAGTTACTTTTTACAAGTATGCTCTGACTCGAACAAAGTATTTTAAGTTATTCACGAATAACGATTTTCTGTTTTTATAAACTTTTAGCTTAAATTCGTTTATCTTTAGCCCTTGTTTTATAAAGTCGATCAACTGTTTTAATTCGACATCAAATATGTTGATGGGAGGAATGTGTGATTTTTTATTTTGACTTTCAGTGGGGTTTCTATTTGAGTTGGAAGAAGAAGTTTGTAACTCTTTATTGTTTTGATTCTGATTGTAGTTTGGCATATCCACATTGGTTTGAAACTGAACATATGGAAAAGCTGTTTTTGTTATTTTGTTTTGATTTACAACATTTGTTGTATTAGGTTTGAAAGGTTTGGCCACGTTTACGTTGATCTGTTGTAGTATTGTTATTGTACGCCAGATAGTAGATTCTGGGTCGAAACACGTTGTTCAAGAACGCAGCTTCATTATATCATTACGCTGCTGTTTATATAGCATAAATATAATTAACATTAAACCCATAGTAAACAGCATTTACGCTGCTATATTATAAAGCATATATATTTAAATATTATTTGCATTGTAAGCAGCAGAAGTCAATAGCCGACCAATTTAAATAAAGAATCTAATTTCACCGTCAACAATTGGACAGGTTGTCGACTTCTGCTGCACTAGTTCATTTACACTAATATACTAAGTCAGCATAAACATTACTTAAGTCATTGACATATCATAGGCTAGATATACGGTACGTGTTAACTTAATATATCGATTAATCATCAGTTATTTAGTATAAATAACGTGAATGAAATAAAACATTACGCTAGAACAAATTTGTATTCTACATCATAAAAATCAACATACGGTTCAAGTACCCTATGTCCCATCTGCAACTGTTCTTGTTTTGTACTTGAACAATATTAGGAAAAGAATATTCCCTGAATATTCAAAATTATACATTGGTGACCCCAAAAATAAAAAAATATTAATTGATTTCGAGTTTCCCCCCACCAGTGGTAAGGAACTCAAAGGAATTCCTTAATCAGAGTACGCAGTCGATATTGAAGTCTTCCCGTACCAGCGAAATTCAAAAATGGAAAACCTAGAGAATTTGATAATCCGTCAAAAGGAAAGGGCCGCAATCATAGAAAAAGCGGTAGCCAACATAAAGAAAACTCCACACGAGCGAAGATCTGTGGAGTATTACACAAAAAAAAAGAAGATTTAATTGCTCAATGGAAAGCCTTTGACACAGCGGAAAATATCATACGCAACAACCCGATGTTGAGCGAAGATGACCCGTATATTTTCGAAGACATCCATACATCAATAGGAATCGTATACAATACAACTATTGAGGAAGTATAGCAGCTAATTAAAGGTCTGAGCAGGCAAACGAAGCCATTGCCAGCAGAACGAGGAGCAGGGTTTACCGCAGACAATCCATCCGCATCCACTTCATCATTGCTAGTAGATCAAGGAGCTGGTTCACCCCCAGGCAACCAATCTTCATCATGGTCCAACAGTACAAACAAAATTCATGGATTGATAAGACGTCAAGGAGCACTTAAATCGTCATTGAAACGTCTAATTCAATGTAACGCTACGAAGGAATCACGAGTCAAATCTCTATCTGCTATAGACAGATTATGGCAGAAGATCGAGACTATCCATTTGGACATTTGGGAAATGTGTGTTAACCCGGCGGCTGAGGGTTATGACAATGAAGACTATGAAGCCACCAGAAGAAGAGAACGTAGCAATTCAAATAGCGTCTCTTTCTAAAATACAAACAAACGAAAGCATAACCTCGGAATCAGTGCAGCAAGCAAAGGGTAGTTCCAACCTACAGCTACCAAAGATATCCATACCAAGGTTCAATGGAGATTGCCTATCGTGGCAACCATTTTCGGACATATTCTCGAAAATGATACATGAGCAAGATATTCCGGCAATCCAAAAGATGTGGTATCTCAAGGCCAATTTGAGCGGGGAAGCAGAACGATTAATACGTCACCTGGATCTCACTGAAGGAAACTACACAACGGCATGGAACATGTTGAAGGTCAGGTACGACAACAAGCGAGTCCTAGTATCCACAATACTTCAAAAATTGTTTGGCTGGGGAAACTTAACGGCCGAGTCCAAATCTCTGAAAGAGTTCCACGACGTCCTCAACGAAAGTCTGTCCGCACTGACGAACATTGGGATCAACATAGACAACTGGGACCCGGTACTTTTACATATGTTGGTCAAAAAATTGGATCGCCAAACACACGTCATGTACGAACAATCGCTGGAAATCCCCACAGAGCTACAGACGCTAAACAATTTCCTGAAGGTTTTACGAAACCGCTTCCAAGCACTTGAAGCTGTTGGTGGAAAGGACAAGGCAAAGCAAATTGCAACAACAAAAACAACAACGTACAAATCAAGCGGATGTCCCCTGTGTGCGGAAGGCCATCCAATATATTACTGTAAACAATTCTTGGCAATGAACATTGCGGATCGCCTTAAGTGGGTACAAAAGAAAGGGTTTTGCGTAAACTGTATTAAACCCGATCATCGTTCCAAGGAATGCACATCCAAGACATGCACTAAGTGTTCATGTAAACACAATTCGCTGCTGCATCTTGAAAAACAACAAATTGCCAGCAATAAACCCTCACAATCTAGTAGTGAAGCATTACGCTCAACCTCAGTGGCATCAGCGAACGCTCGCCCTGCAAGGATTCTACTCGCAACAGCAGTAATAGAAATAACAGCCAATAATGGACGATCCTGAAAATTCCGAGCATTGTTGGACTCAGGATCCCAAATCAACATAGTCCCCGAAAGACTAATTAAAGCCCTATCCATTCAACCAGAACGAGCAACACTAAGTATTCAAGGAATTAGTGGAAGATCCAGACAAGATACACAGCGGGTAAACGTTAAATTCGAGTCACTCACAAGCAAGTTTTCATCCAGGCTGGAGGCTTATGTTCTCCCAAACATAATACCACATCGACGTAGTGTATCGTTCGACATTTCATCCTGGTCTATTCACAAAAACATAATGCTGGCAGACCCATCGTTCCAAAATTCGGCAAAAATTGATGTGTTACTTGGCGCAGAATTTTACTTTCATCTTCTGCTATCAGGAACATTACACTTAGCAGACAATTTACCCGTCCTGAGGAACACAAAACTTGGGTGGATCGCCAGTGGACGATTAGCCGACGACAGCACAACCGAAGTAACAGTTTGCAGTTTGTAGTGAAGACGATACAGCAAAAAACGAACTACTTGAAACATTCTGGAAAATCGAGGAAGTTCCTGCAGAAAGCAATCTCACAGTTGCAGAACAGGCGTGTGAAACTCACTTCATTCAAACCACAACTAGAGATCTCAATGGAAGATCTGTTGTTCGTCTACCCCTGTCTGAGGATGCCGCAACACTTGGTGAATCAGAAACATCCGCATATTCCAGGTTCTTTGCCTTGGAACGACGATTCAAACGCGATAACAATCTTGAAAAACAATACAAGGACTTCATACAGTCATACGAAGATCTTGGTCACATGACTCAAATCGATCCCAAAAAACTGCCAGGCCCTCGGTACTACATTCCGCATCACTGTGTTTTGCGTCCGGAAAGCAGCACAACTAAACTTCGAGTCGTATTTGATACTTCAGCAAAAACGTCAACAAATCGGTCACTAAACGACATTTTACTGACTGGTCCAACAGTGCAAAGGGACATATTTGGAATGCTTCTACGTTTCCGACTACCCAGATTTGTCTTCACCACCGATATTGAAAAAATGTATCGTCAGATTCTCGTGGACGAACGAGGCAGGAACCTTCAACTCATTTTATGGAGGGATAATCCAGGGGAGCCTGTACGACATTTTCAACTAAACACCGTCACTTATGGAACATCATCAGCTCCCTATCTGGCGACAAGGTGTCTACAAAGGCTAGCGACTATCCGGATGGACAAATATCCGCTTGGCGCAACGATCCTGAAGAAGGACTTTTACGTCGATGACGGGATGAGCGGTTCAGATAGTTTAGTAACAGCTAAGGAAATGCAATCTCAACTCACCTCTTTACTTAAGGAAGCCGGCTTCAAGTTGCGGAAGTGGTGTGCAAACCATCGCCAACTCCTCCAAAACATACCGCAAGATGATCAAGAAGTCAACCTTGATTTTGAAAACGCGTCAATCAAGGCATTGGGACTAATATGGAGCCCAGCATCGGATCAATTCTGCCTTAGGGCAAATCTTCAGCCAGTCTCAGTGATAACAAAGCGATCTGCCATATCAGATATAGCACGAATCTACGATCCGTTGGATATAGCAGGCCCAGTCGTAGTGGCAGCCAAGATATTCATTCAACAACTTTGGGAGGATCAGATATCTTGGGATGATGAACTCCCTGAAGATCGAACAACAAAATGGCACGCCTTTCGTAATGCACTGAATATGTTAGACAACACCCACATCCCACGCCACGTTTTCGACGGTCAAACTGCGCAACACATTCAAATGCATGTCTTTGTGAACGCATCAGAAAAGGCTTATGGAGCCGCAATTTACATTCGATCTAAACTCCCAAATAAAAGGATCGTCCGGCTGTTGTGCGCCAAATCCAGAGTAGCGCCTCTCCAAAAGGTATCGCTGCCAAGGGTAGAACTTTGTGCAGCACTTCTAGGAGCAGAACTGGCCAACAAAACAAAAAATGAACTAAGATACGAAGACAAACAGCTCTTCTTCTGGTCTGATTCCGAAATTGTCTTGCATTGGATAAATTCGGCATCATCATCACTCAAAACTTTTGTGGCTAACCGAATCAGCAAAATACAAGACCTCACCATCAACAGTCAATGGAGACACGTCGACTCCTAAAACAATCCCGCAGACATAATCTCCAGAGGTTTAAAACCAGAACAATTACCGGAGTGCAACATGTGGTTCTATGGACCCCTTTTTTACATGGAAATGAAGACAGTTGGCCTAAGGAATTCGCGAAAGAATTGCATCCAACAAGTGAATTAGAATTCAAACGAAAGCCTGTTATTGTCACTACAGCCGCGCAAATGGGATTAGAACAAATCATCTACAAAATCAACCACCGCAATTCTTTCGGTTGTCTTCAACGAGTTGTGGCTTATATGCAGCGATTTATCAAAAACAGCAGGACATCGTCAGTCGACCGACGAGCAACCAAGCTACTAAGCCCAATATAATTAACTTCAGCTTTGCATCTAATAGTCAAAACCATACAATCAGCTGAGTTCAAAGACGACATTAACAAGTTAAAGACAACCAAAGAACTCAGCAGATCCAGCCCAATTATCAGTCTATCCCCCTTCCTTGACAAATCAGATATTCTTCGAATTGGCGGAAGACTAGATGCGTCAAATCTCTCATACGAAATGAAACATCAAATAATATTGCCTTATAATGACCCTATCGTCAAACTAATCCTCGTGATGCTGCACAATGAATTTACCAGAAGACAGAATAACGCCATGTCGACCCTTCTTAAAAACTGGAGTAGATTATTGCGGTCCATTTTGGGTACACTACAAGCTTAGGGGAAAGCGTCCACACAAGGTGTATATCGCAGTCTTTTGCTGTTTTGCCACAAAGGCAATCCACATGGAAGTTGTGACAGATCTCACTACAGACGCCTTTGTTGGAGTCCTAAAAGATTCATCTCGCGACGCGGGCGATGCCAAACGATATATTCAGACAACGGCACAAACTTTGTTGGGGCTAGAAATCGACTGAAAGAACTGGAGACCTCAATATTCGGGAAGGAATCACATGAGACTATTGGAAGGGCATGACCAAAGAAATGAGCGAATTAAAATTCATCCCACCCAGAGCGCCCCATTTCGGAGGCCTTTGGGAAGGAGCGGTGAAATCAGCCAAGCATCTTCTTCTGCGTTCGGTTTCCACCGCCTCCCTCACTTATGAAGATCTGGAAACTGGAAGAAATTGAAGCAATTTTAAATTCAAGACCACTAACTCCCATATCTTCAAACCCTAACGATCTAACCGCACTGACGCCAGGTCATTTCCTTATAGGGGAACCCCTGACCGCACAAATTGACGCCAGAAAAAACCAGCCACCAACACCACTATCTAAAAGAAGGAAACTCGTGTCAGAACTAAGACACAGTTTTTGGAATAGGTGGTCGAGTGAATATTTGTCACAACTCCAACAGAGACACAAATGGAGGACGACCTCAGCAAATATCAAACCCGACCAACTTGTCATCATCAAGGAGGATAACGTACCGGTCATGCAATGGCCACTTGGACGCATCATCAAAACCTACAAAGGACAAGATGGAAACGTGCGTGTAGTCGATGTCAAAACTTCATCAGGTGTAATTAAACGGCCAATCCATCGCCTAGCGCCATTATTCAATGATGATATCAAAGAAAAGGAGGGTCACAAAAGAACAAGGCCAACAAATGAACAGAAGCCAAAACGATCGAGGCCCAATAACTTTAATTTATTGTGCACAACACTACTGGCTCTTCTGATACTACCGGTTGTATTATGCAATCCCATGCGAAACAAACCCCGGATTATATTTCGAAGGTATTGGTACGGCACGGATAGCCACAGCAGAATGGAAGCTCATGGTCTACTACAATCTTATACCCTTTAGATCAGAAATTGACAACTTCGCTGACCGTATAAAGATGTTCTCCGACCTATGCAAAATGTCTCCTCAAGAAGCAATGTGTAACAACTTCGCATCTCATTTCAAGCAAACTAGAGCAGATTTAATCCAAGATAGAGATATCATCATGCCAAGGAGATTGCGTAGAGGTGCTCTAAATATTGTCGGTAATGTCGCAAGATCTCTGTTTGGAATTCTAGACGCGGACTATGCCGCTGAAATGGACAATACGATACAAAGAGTAGAGACGGACAGAAGGCACCTCACATCGCTGTTACACAATCAAACCTCAATTATCGACCCGACCTTGAATATAATAAAGGAAGACGAGTTATCCTTAAAAACTAGAATAAATGAAGTCCAAACCACCATATCGACGATACATAACCAAGTGGTAGAAGACAAAGCTCAGCTAAGGATAGCTCACACAGTAGCTCTTCTTGCCAACGAACTAACTCTAGCAGCAACAAGACTACGCCAAGTTGAAGCGGAAATCGTTAATGTTCTTACAGACTCTCATCACGGTAGGATCAGCCCATCCTTACTAACGCCGGATCAGCTGCAAAGAGAAATCAAATATCACGAGTTCTACCTTTCGATATCACGAGTTCTACCTTTCGATGACATTGACCTCATTCAATTCTACAAAATCATGCGAGCAAAGGCAGCAGTAATTAAAGACAAGGCTATGTTCTAGATAAGACTTTCTCTAGTTGACCAGCAAACGTTTGAGTTGTTGAAGATATTTGCGGTGCCCGCAAACGAGAACGGCACCCTTGTTGCGATACACCCCCAAACAGAGTACTTGGCGATCAATCTCCATCGAGATGAATACATGCCACTCTCCAGCGATGACATTCGCAACTGTATTCAACCAAGCAGTGACATTTTTATCTGCGATAATAATCACGCAATGTTCTCGAAGGGATCTATGGCTGCTTCGTGCGAAGTAGATATGTTCAGACATAATCCAACAAACAGGTGCAAACTCAACATTTACAAGGAGCCTATCATCTGGCAACAACTACACCACAAGAACCAATGGATTTATGCTACCACATGTGAAATTGACGTCAGCACTGTTTGCGGAACAAAAACTCTACAATACACGCTCCAAGGTTCCGGAATCATCCACCTTGAATCAATTTGCACCCTTAAAACCTTGGAAGTCACTCTTCGAGGTCATTATAATGCATCAAGCTTTATTCAAGCATCTTACTCTCGCTTTCCGAAATTTAATCTAACCACGCATGAGAGAGAGAGAGCCCACTGCAATTCTCAACTCGACTGATCAGCTTTTAATAAACCATACCGAGCAGCTAACAGATCTCCAGAACAAACTACAGGAAGCTGACATTTCAACTTTACGCACCACCTACCGTTCCGACACACATCACCATATGGCGATAAGTTACACAGCTCTTATCATGTGTTCAATGCTGTTGATGTTTTACCTTGGATGGAGATTTCTGAACAGAGGAGGTGAATCAATCCAACCACCCACTCCACAACCACGTTAAACCGTTCCGGACACGTACACTGCCCAGTCACTCGAAATTTAAATGTCTCTTACTAGTTGAACCTGCAGCGTTCAACGTGGGGGAGAATGTTCAAGAACGCAGCTTCATTATATCATTACGCTGCTGTATTATATAGCATAAATATAATTAACATTAAACCCATAGTAAACAGCATTTACGCTGCTATATTATAAAGCATATATATTTAAATATTATTTGCATTGTAAGCAGCAGAAGTCAATAGCCGACCAATTTAAATAAAGAATCTAATTTCACCGTCAACAATTGGACAGGTTGTCGACTTCTGCTGCACTAGTTCATTTACACTAATATACTAAGTCAGCATAAATATTACTTAAGTCATTGACATAACATAGGTTAGATATACGGTACGTGTTAACTTAATATATCGATTAATCATCAGTTATTTAGTATAAATAACGTGAATGAAATAAAACATTATGCTAGAACAAATTTGCATTCTACATCATTAAAATCAACATAGGGTTCAAGTACCCTATGTCCCATCTACAACTGTTCTTGTTTTGTACTTGAACTTTATTAGGAAAAGAATATTCCCTGAATATTCAAAATTATACACACGTTGTTCGTTTGATGTTGTTGTTTGTTCTTGTATATTTACATGTTTTATTTTTATGGGCAGAGGAATACTCGGCCCACTCATACCAGATGATTTGTTTTATTCAAGAACTATTTTATGGTTTTTGATTATTACAACTGTGGTAATGCGCACAATTGATTTTTCTTTACGGTTAGAACTAATTTTTTTCGATAAACCGATATTATAAGAGGGCGGTTCGGAAACTTCTTAGCCTATCAATGAAAGTGAATTGTTAGTTTTTCAAAAATATTTTTTTTTCAATATAATCTCCTGAAACTTCAATACACTTAGTCCAACGCTTTTCTAGCAATTCTATCCCTTGATTAAAATAGGTCTTCAAAATAGTGGTTTACAACTGTAATTGCATCTTCATTTGAGGTACAACGCTTGTCAGCAAGGTTTTTTTTAGATTTGGGAACAAGTAAAAGTCACTGGGAGCTAAATCAGGAGAATAAGGTGGGTGGTCAAGCAACTCGTACTTTAATTCGTTGATTTTAGCCATTGTTAAAACACTCTTGTGCGCTGGTGCGTTGTCTTGATGAAAAATTATTTTTTTGTGTTGTAAGCCAGGACGTTTTTCTCGAATTTGTACATTTAATTGATCCAAAAGGTTGCAATAGTACTCTGAATTTGTTGTTTAACCCTTTTGCAGATAGTCAATCAATAAAATACCTTTGAAGTCCCAAAAAACCGTTGCCATAACTTACCAGCCGATTGAATTGTTTTTGTCTTCTTTGGGGCACTTCCTCCTTCTTCAGTCCATTATTTGGATTGTTCTTTTGTCTCTGGAGTATAGTGGTGGATCCATGTCTCATCAACAGTTATGAAACGACGCTTAAAATCCATTTTATTTCGCTTAAAACGATCCAAACAAGCTTGAGAAATGTTCATTCTTAAGCTTTTTTGATATACTGTCAACAAATGCGGCACCCATCTTGCAGACAGATTTTTCATTTGTAGTTCTTCATACAAAATTAAATGGACTCGATCATTTGAGATGTCCATGATATTAGCAATTTCACGCACTTTTATTCGTCGATCATTTAATACCATATCATGCACTTTGGCTACAATTTCTGTTGTTGTTGCTGTTTTTGGAAGTCTACCACGTGTTCATTTTCAATGCTTGTACGACCACGTTTAAATTCAGCAACCCAATTTTTTACTGTTGCATATGAAGGAGCACTTTCACCTAACACATTCACCATATCATTATGAAGTTCTTGTCCCGATAAACCTTTTTTTATGTGAATATTTAATGACAGCACGCATTTCTATTTTTCCAATTTAAAAAATGCGGATGCGTCTTTTTTGAACACCTGTTTCTATACGAAGGAGTTACCAGATCGAAACAAAATGTAACATAACAGAGATGGAAGTTTCCAAAACAGTTAACTTTTTTCTGTTTATACCGCGCTTTGTGTGCTCGGCTAAGAAGTTTCCAAACTGCTCTCGTAAAGAGAGTCTTTTGAAATTATAAAGGCGAGAATCGTAATGCGTCTATCACTCATCACGGTCACGACGATACTCCTCTTCGGCAAAAAGTTGTTGATGTCGAAGAGCGTAGTTACAATATGGCTCAACTCCAGGGTTTTCATATATAAAAGTATTGGAATATTTTTTTTTCCTGTGTGCATAGTGTTTGTTCACACACTTGCGCAGGATTTTCCGTTCAAATATTTCCACCTCTTCCAAAAAATCCAATTAAAGATATGATTGATATTTGTTACGTTTCCAATTAAAATATTAATTGATTCAATCAATTTGTTAACCAATTCGGAAATAATTTTCAATTACAAACGTGGTTGAAAATTTGTCCGTTCCCAATTAAACATGTGATTGATTCAATCACCTTTGTGATTAAAATTGAATAGTTTTGAGCGATGGAGAGAAAGCGTAAAATGAGAACAAGAGAATGTGTATTTTTTCAACAACATGTGATGGAGAGATCAGTCTGTGGAAGTAACTCGTAACGAACGGTTGGGTTTTTGTTTTTCGCGTAAATTGAAAAACATGATTGGCGACATTCTGCCTGCTGCATAAATATTTTGAATACAATAACAAGGGTCGAAAATAAAGTGTGCAACATCAAATGGCCATGCGGTAAAGGAATGCATTTGGAATTACCTGTGTTTGTGTTTTGCGATATTGTAAACATGGAACACAATCTACATTTATTGAAGGTAAGCAATTGTGAAATGTGAATACAGCCTGTTTATATTAAACGGACTAAAATCGTTGGCATTAAATTGCATTTGTTTTACCTGTCTTTTTCAGTTTGAACCCAAGTAGAGAGCAGCATATATGATATATAACCTAATGAGCAGAATACAATATCTATTTAATGGTAAAACATTTCTGTTTATAATTTAAATATATGAAAAGTATTTTCCATTTATATTTATACCCTTCACCACTACTGTGGTACAGGGTATAATAAGTTTGTGCATTTGTATGTAACGCCAAGAAGGAGTAATCATAGACCAACCTTTTAGTATACGGATCGGCTTAGAATTAAATTCTGAGTCGATTTAGCGATGTCCGTCTGTCTGTCTGTTGATGTATTTTTGTGTGCAAAGTACAGCTCGCAGTTTGAGTCCGATTGTCCTAAAATTTGGTATAGGGTCCTGTTTCGGCTCAAAGACGATCCCTATTGATTTTGGAAAAAATCGGTTCAGATTTAGATATAGCTGCCATATATATTTTTCACCGATCTGGTCATAATTGGCGTGTATATCAACCGATCTTCCTCAAATTCCGTACATCCGAATATTTTATGAGTCTCGAAAAACTTGCAAAATATCAGCAAAATCGGTTCAGATTTAGATATAGCTCCCATATATAGCTTTCGCCCGATTTACACTCATATGACCACAGAGGCCAATTTTTAACTCCGATTTAGTTGAAATTTTGCACAGGGAGTAGAATTAGCATTGTAGCTATGCGTGCCAAATTTGGTTGAAATCGGTTCTGATTTAGATATAGCTCCCATATATATGTTTTTCTGATTTCGACAAAAATGGTCAAAATGCCAACATTTTCCTTGTAAAATCGCCACTGCTTAGTCGAAAAGTTGTAAAAATGACTCTAATTTTCCTAAACTTCTAATACATATATATCGAGCGATAAATCATAAATAAACTTGTTTGAAGTTTCCTTAAAATTGCTTCAGATTTAAACGTTTCCCATATTTTTTTACTAACATTGTGTTTCACCCTAGTGCATTAGCCGACTTAAATTTTGAGTCTATAGATTTTGTAGAAGTCTATCAAATTCTTCCAGATCGAGTGTTATTTAAATGTATGTATTTGGGACAAACCTTTATATATAGCCCCCAACACATTTGACGGATGTGATATGGTATCGAAAATTTAGATCTACAAAGTGGTGCAGGGTATAATATAGTCGGCCCCGACCGACTTTAGACTTTCCTTACTGGTTTTTATTTCCAGAATTTACAAAGCATCAATATGACATAATAAAATATTACATTGCTTTGCTATTGTTTTTGTATCTGATTGGTTCAGATTTTAATAGACGATTTCAATGTGTGGAAATTTTGGGAGAGGAATTGCAACTAAAATTAAATTATACCGAGCCCCTTTTATGCCAAAAGACAATCGGTAATATATAACAAAATTAACTTTTCATTAATCAAATAGAAGTTCTAATTATTCTGTTTACTCCCACAAAAACTAATTTAGCTTACAGGTTGCTAGGCGCATCTACATATTAGAAGGAGCATGGTTATTATGATAAGGAAGATAATGATTTATACAGTTTTCTTACCCTTTAGTTGTTATTTATAGTAATTGTATGTGTAAGTTATGTTAGAAAAAAACACACAAATGACAACCAAATTCTTTTGTCATTGCATAATTCACGAAAATAAAATATTGAATACGTTTTATATGGAACGCATATTTTCTCTTATTTAAAATAAAACTAAATAAGATAAATTTTTTGATTGAAATTGATTTTTGTCGAGAAATTAATTAAAATTTTAATTGACTCAATTAAAACATTGATTGAATTTAATGTCAAAGACCAATCACACAATTAATTGATTCCGTGACAAAAGTCAATTAAATTTTTAATTGAAAATCGTGTTGGTTTTCAATCAAAATGGGTGATTGATACTGTCATTCAATAACGTGATTGAAGACATTTCAATTAAAAAAATGATTGAATCGCGATCAAAAAAAAAAAAAATTTACGTACTGTTAGGGATATTGTGAACCATATAGGGAATCCATATAATAAGTATTAGCCTAGACGGAGGATCGAATCGCGTATCATACAGTTTTTAAGCCAACACACTATCCACGTAGCTTTTTTCTATTTCAACCGTCGAACGGAACGGACGTTTTTAATAGCGGATAAACTCATCTTAATAGGTGCCTACCAAGAATTTCAAGTGTGGTGGGATATTAAGCCACCATGCAGCGAAATTCAAAGTCATCCACTAGGTTGCTAACTTCAGGGCCCGGTGGACGGGTATCGACTGGAGTTATAAATCTGGGCAATGACCAAGAGTTAGGCCCAATTAGTCGACCTGTAGACGGGTCGACAGGTGGCGACACTCTGACAAGTCGAACTTTTTCTAAGATAACGACATCAAAAGGAGGTAATCTTTCACGAAAGAGATTCAAGGAACGCAGAAATGCTTTGTTTATCCTAAAGAAGTTAGGATCAGTCGACCCAAGCACGCTGTCGGCTAAACAAAGCGATTCCTTAACATGGGCTCAACGAATTCTTGAGACTGGAAAAAGGGAACGATCGCCGGATGAGCTGCCATCCCCCAAAAGGGATCAAAGATCGTTTGACAGCCTTGTGATGGCTATCATTAATAAAGGAGCATTGAAATTGAAATTGAGAGTGCACTGTCTGTCGTCTACTCACAGGTGCTGGAAAAGTTTCTCGGCCCAGATCCTCGACACCAAGATGCTGGTTGGTATCAAGGACGATTTAAGCTAGTCGCATTTGAAGACCAGAGGTCTATAGAATGTTTTAAAGCTGCTCTGATACTAATTGGTGAAGTTTGGGAAGGAGCTGCTCTAGAGTTAGTCGAGCCACCGTGGTGCAATGGTTAGCATGCCCGCCTTGCATACACAAGGTCGTGGGTTCGATTCCTGCTACGACCGAACACCAAAAAGTTTTTCAGCGGTGGATTATCCCACCTCAGTAATGCTGGTGACATTTCTGAGGGTTTCAAAGCTTCTCTAAGTGGTTTCACTGGAATGTGGAACGCCGTTCGGACTCGGCTATAAAAAGGAGGTCCCTTGTCATTGAGCTTAACATGGAATCGGGCAGCACTCAGTGATAAGAGAGAAGTTCACCACTGTGGTATCACAATGGACTGAATAGTCTAAGTGAGCCTGATACATTGGGCTGCCACATAACCTAACCTAACCTAGTCGAGAAGAAAGACATACCGGCTAGACATAGAGCACATGCGTTGGATACCTGTAAACCCTTCTGATCCTGAATCTATTTTAAATAGACTGAAAGCAATCCAGATCTTCCAACAGCTGATTGGAAGTTTGGCCGTTTGTATGAAGTGGATGGACCAAGACGGCATGCAGTGTTTATATTGAACACTCAGTCTTTGTCACATCTAGCAAAGTCTCAGGGCCGTGTATGTTATGGCTTTCATTATATCCAAATGAAGGTATATAAAAACGATCAGCTAAAGGATTCAGAAATGGACAAGCCTCTGTCTGAATCAGAAGTAAGCGGATCCTCTTGCGAAGTCGAGGGAGATACTATAGTTGAAGACGTGGATAGATACCGTATGCGTGAGGAGGTTTCTACTACCTCAGAACTCACCAAAGTTGAACCTATGGTTATTGCGAGAGTCACCGAGATCTCTGAAGAGGACATTCTTGATGACTCGATTGAAGCGGCTGATGTGACGGTTGTTGAAAATCTCGATGGTCCTACGGATCCTCCAGATAAATCTTCATCATTGTAAGGCTGCATGTGCTGCCTTAAAAGTTCTCCTGATGAAAGGGACATAGACATAGTTCTTATTCAAGAACCATATTTTTATAGAAACAAAATATGTGAATTAAGTACTCCGGGTTTCAAACTATTGCAGTATACTGGTAATGATGTAAATTGAGCCTGTATAATTGCTAAGCACGAGCTTAACTTGTTTCTGCTTGCTTCAATGTGCAATGCAGACACTGTCGTTGCCAATTTAGAAATAGCCAAATGCAAATATTGGGTATCTTCGGTCTACATGGGACATGACAGGGAGATGCCTCCATGTGCCGTTAAGACCTTAAGACCACTAAAAACAGGCAAGAGGTTTTGGACATCACCTTGGTCTCCCAAGAACTGAATTAAATGATATCTGATCATCGCTACATCAGTTTCAAATTTGATGTTCATACCACCAAGACCATATTTCCACCAAATGTTAGGAAAGCTGACTGGAATAGGTATAGGGAATCGTTCAATATGATGATACCGGAAATAGCAAAGACAAATATGAGAAAGATATCGAACACGCAGTGGAGCGGATTGCTAAGGCCTTCATTTCAACATCTCACTGAAAGCTGCATGCCCTAGAGAGAAGCCAAGGGGGAAAAATCGACCACCATGGTGGTCTACGGAATTAAGTAATATGAGGAAATCCTGCAGGAAGCTCTTTAACAAGGCAAAGTCCACTAGAGCCCCTGAGGATTGGGACGCTTACAAGGAGAATCTGAGAGGATACAAGCGAGAACTGAGAAATGCTCAGCATAACTCTTGGAATGATTACTGAGAATACGTCCGAGGCTTCCAGACTACGGAAGGTTCTAGCATCCACCAACTCCGCTCCAGGTTTCATTAAAACATCGGAGGGCAATTGGACAACGTCCAGTGAGGAGATGCTGGAGGAAATCAGAGACGCTGGAGGAAATCAGACGGTTGAACCAGGTTCTGGCGGTGCCACAGTGGCTAGAATAAGATAAGAGTACGGTGGCTGACAGAATTATCCCCTGGTTGTCGGCGATATATATAGGATGTATCAACTTGGCATATATTCCAGGAAAGTGGAGGGAATCAAAAGTCGTTTTCATACCTAAAGCGGGAATGCGAAGGATTTCCGACCAATCAGCTTATCATCATTCCTACTTAAGACTTTGGAGAGGATGATAGATATTTATCTTAGAACTAGCGTCCATTCAAGTTTGCTCTCGAAACGACAACATGCATACTCGAAGGGCAGGTCTACTGAGACCGCATTACATGAACTAGTCAGCTTTATTGAAAGCTCACTATCTGTCAAAGAATACACAATCGTGGTATTTCTAGACATCGAAGGGGCGTTCAATAACGTCCATCCGAGCTCGATATTAACAACAACTGACAACTCTGAATATTGATCCAGGTATACTTAGGCTGTTAGACGAACTTCTTAGGAAGAGACGCATTTCAGCCACACTAGGACAAGCAAACATACAAACGTATGTGAACAGAGGCACTCCTCAAGGAGGAGTTCTATCACCTCTTCTTTGGAATGTTGCTATAAACGACCTTCTGTTTTCCCTAGAAAAATAAAGGATACAAGTGGTGGCATACGCAGATGATGTGGCGCTCGCAGTCAGGGTAAAAATTCCCATCAACAGTTAGAGATATTATACAGAGAGCCCACCGGATGACTGAGAAATGGGCGAAAGATAATGGTCTTGGGGTAAATCCTGCAAAGACAGAACTAGTCATGTACTGCAAGGATCACAAAACTCCCACGGTTAGGCCCATTTCCTTAGGGGGTATTGAAATTCCCTTTAGTGAGTGTGCAACATACCTTGGCGTTATTTTGGACAGGAAGCTGAACTTTAAGCTTAATATTGAAGAAAGGGCGAGGAAAGCAACGGTAGCTTTATACTCGTGCAAAAAGGCAATAGAGAAAAAGTGGGAACTAAAACCAAAAATTGTGCATTGGCTATAATGTGCGTGAAGATAAATTGTAAATAGCTAAGACACAAACCAGACAGATTTAGCCTCGCACCGAATGGGTTAATTGAGTTATGCTAAGGCGACCAAACAAATTGTTATATATATTTTGACTACTTTGGACAAATAATAAATTAACTAAGCGACAAATTTGATGCAGTAATAAAGGCCTAGGAGCGCACTTTCAGAAAATAAGGACATATAGATCAAAAACACAATAACGATTGAGATATTGTAGAAATAAAACCACACTAATGGATCCTTAATTTTTATAAATTCAGGCCACTGTGCAAAACTGCCCAGGATATTTTGGTATCAGGAGAAAGGGCGTGACGTGTACATTATGGCTAAAAGGTTTCTATATTCAATACCAATCCAGAAAATTGTGTTTTGTCCAATTTTATGCAAAAATCCAAACTACTTCCGAAATATAAAGAAAAATGTCCCACTGTGCAAAACTGCCCAGGATATTTTGGTATCAGGAGAAAGGTCGTAACTTGTACTTTCTGGCTATATGGTCGCTATATTCGAAAGCAATCCAGAAAATTGTGTTTTATCTAATTTAATGGAAAAATACTAACTTGGATGGATTAATATAAGGAAAAATGCCCCACTGTGCAATCCTGCCCAGGATATTTTGGTATCGAGAGAAAGGACGTGACGTGTACTTTATGACTAAAAGGTTTTTATATTTGAAATCAATCCAGAAAATTGTGTTTTATCCAAGTTAATAGGAAATTACGAACTATGATAGAAATATAAAGAAAACTGGCCCACTGTGCAATCCTGCCCAGGATATTTTGGTATCAGGAGAAAGGGCGTGACGTGTACATTATGGCTAAAAGGTTTCTATATTCAATACCAATCCAGAAATTTGTGTTTTGTCCAATTTTATGCAAAAATTCAAACTACGTCCGAAATATAAAGAAAAATGTCCAACTGTGCAAAACTGCCCAGGATATTTTGGTATCAGGAGAAAAGTCGTAATGTGTACTTTCTGGCTGTATGGTCGCTATAATCGAAAGCAATCCAGAAAATTGTGTTTTATCCAATTTAATGGAAAAATACTAACTTGGATGGATTAATATAAGGACAAATGCCCCACTGTGCAATCCTGCCCAGGATATTTTGGTATCGAGAGAAAGGACGTGACGTGTACTTTATGGCTAAGAGGTTTTTATATTTGAAATCAATCCAGAAAATTGTGTTTTATCCAAGTTAATAGGAAATTACGAACTATGATAGAAATATAAAGAAAACTGGCCCACTGTGCAATCCTGCCCAGGATATTTTGGTATCAGGAGAAAGGGCGTGACGTGTACATTATGGCTGAAAGGTTTCTATATTCAATACCAATCCAGAAATTTGTGTTTTGTCCAATTTTATGCAAAAATTCAAACTACGTCCGAAATATAAAGAAAAATGTCCCACTGTGCAAAACTGCCCAGGATATTTTGGTATTAGGAGAAAGGTCGTGATGTGTACTTTCTGGCTATATGGTCGCTATATTCGAAAGCAATCCAGCAAATTGTGTTTTATCCAATTTAATGGAAATATACTAACTTGGATGGATTAATATAAAGCAAAATGCCCCACTGTGCAATCCTGCCCAGGATATTTTGGTATCGAGAGAAAGGACGTGACGTGTACTTTATGGCTAAAAGGTTTTTATATTCGAAATCAATCCAGAAACTTGTGTTTTATCCAAGTTAATAGGAAATTACAAACTATGATAGAAATATAAAGAAAACTGGCCCACTGTGCAATCCTGCCCAGGATATTTTGGTATCAGGAGAAAGGGCGTGACGTGTACATTATGGCTGAAAGTTTTCTATATTCATAAAGAGATTCAAGGAACGCAGAAATGCTTTGTTTATCCTAAAGAAGTTAGGATCAGTCGACCCAAGCACGCTGTCGGCTAAACAAAGCGATTCCTTAACATGGGCTCAACGAATTCTTGAGACTGGAAAAAGGGAACGATCGCCGGATGAGCTGCCATCCCCCAAAAGGGATCAAAGATCGTTTGACAGCCTTGTGATGGCTATCTTTAATAAAGGAGCATTGAAATTGAAATTGAGAGTGCACTGTCTGTCGTCTACTCACAGGTGCTGGAAAAGTTTCTCGGCCCAGATCCTCGACACCAAGATGCTGGTTGGTATCAAGGACGATTTAAGCTAGTCGCATTTGAAGACCAGAGGTCTATAGAATGTTTTAAAGCTGCTCTGATACTAATTGGTGAAGTTTGGGAAGGAGCTGCTCTAGAGTTAGTCGAGAAGAAAGACATACCGGCTAGACATAGAGCACATGCGTTGGATACCTGTAAACCCTTCTGATCCTGAATCTATTTTAAATAGACTGAAAGCAATCCAGATCTTCCAACAGCTGATTGGAAGTTTGGCCGTTTGTATGAAGTGGATGGACCAAGACGGCATGCAGTGTTTATATTGAACACTCAGTCTTTGTCACATCTAGCAAAGTCTCAGGGCCGTGTATGTTATGGCTTTCATTATATCCAAATGAAGGTATATAAAAACGATCAGCTAAAGGATTCAGAAATGGACAAGCCTCTGTCTGAATCAGAAGTAAGCGGATCCTCTTGCGAAGTCGAGGGAGATACTATAGTTGAAGACGTGGATAGATACCGTATGCGTGAGGAGGTTTCTACTACCTCAGAACTCACCAAAGTTGAACCTATGGTTATTGCGAGAGTCACCGAGATCTCTGAAGAGGACATTCTTGATGACTCGATTGAAGCGGCTGATGTGACGGTTGTTGAAAATCTCGATGGTCCTACGGATCCTCCAGATAAATCTTCATCATTGTAAGGCTGCATGTGCTGCCTTAAAAGTTCTCCTGATGAAAGGGACATAGACATAGTTCTTATTCAAGAACCATATTTTTATAGAAACAAAATATGTGAATTAAGTACTCCGGGTTTCAAACTATTGCAGTATACTGGTAATGATGTAAATTGAGCCTGTATAATTGCTAAACACGAGCTTAACTTATTTCTGCTTGCTTCAATGTGCAATGCAGACACTGTCGTTGCCAATTTAGAAATAGCCAAATGCAAATATTGGGTATCTTCGGTCTACATGGGACATGACAGGGAGATGCCTCCATGTGCCGTTAAGACCTTAAGACCACTAAAAACAGGCAAGAGGTTTTGGACATCACCTTGGTCTCCCAAGAACTGAATTAAATGATATCTGATCATCGCTACATCAGTTTCAAATTTGATGTTCATACCACCAAGACCATATTTCCACCAAATGTTAGGAAAGCTGACTGGAATAGGTATAGGCAATCGTTCAATATGATGATACCGGAAATAGCAAAGACAAATATGAGAAAGATATCGAACACGCAGTGGAGCGGATTGCTAAGGCCTTCATTTCAACATCTCACTGAAAGCTGCATGCCCTAGAGAGAAGCCAAGGGGGAAAAATCGACCACCATGGTGGTCTACGGAATTAAGTAATATGAGGAAATCCTGCAGGAAGCTCTTTAACAAGGCAAAGTCCACTAGAGCCCCTGAGGATTGGGACGCTTACAAGAAGAATCTGAGAGGATACAAGCGAGAACTGAGAAATGCTCAGCATAACTCTTGGAATGATTACTGAGAATACGTCCGAGGCTTCCAGACTACGGAAGGTTCTAGCATCCACCAACTCCGCTCCAGGTTTCATTAAAACATCGGAGGGCAATTGGACAACGTCCAGTGAGGAGACGCTGGAGGAAATCAGACGGTTGAACCAGGTTCTGGCGGTGCCACAGTGGCTAGAATAAGATAAGAGTACGGTGGCTGACAGAATTATCCCCTGGTTGTCGGCGATATATATAGGATGTATCAACTTGGCATATATTCCAGGAAAGTGGAGGGAATCAAAAGTCGTTTTCATACCTAAAGCGGGAATGCGAAGGATTTCCGACCAATCAGCTTATCATCATTCCTACTTAAGACTTTGGAGAGGATGATAGATATTTATCTTAGAACTAGCGTCCATTCAAGTTTGCTCTCGAAACGACAACATGCATACTCGAAGGGCAGGTCTACTGAGACCGCATTACATGAACTAGTCAGCTTTATTGAAAGCTCACTATCTGTCAAAGAATACACAATCGTGGCATTTCTAGACATCGATGGGGCGTTCAATAACGTCCATCCGAGCTCGATATTAACAACACCTGACAACTCTGAATATTGATCCAGGTATACTTAGGCTGTTAGACGAACTTCTTAGGAAGAGACGCATTTCAGCCACACTAGGACAAGCAAACATACAAACGTATGTGAACAGAGGCACTCCTCAAGGAGGAGTTCTATCACCTCTTCTTTGGAATGTTGCTATAAACGACCTTCTGTTTTCCCTAGAAAAATAAAGGATACAAGTGGTGGCATACGCAGATGATGTGGCGCTCGCAGTCAGGGTAAAAATTCCCATCAACAGTTAGAGATATTATACAGAGAGGCCACCGGATGACTGAGAAATGGGCGAAAGATAATGGTCTTGGGGTAAATCCTGCAAAGACAGAACTAGTCATGTACTGCAAGGATCGCAAAACTCCCACGGTTAGGCCCATTTCCTTAGGGGGTATTGAAATTCCCTTTAGTGAGTGTGCAACATACCTTGGCGTTATTTTGGACAGGAAGCTGAACTTTAAGCTTAATATTGAAGAAAGGGCGAGGAAAGCAACGGTAGTTTTATACTCGTGCAAAAAGGCAATAGAGAAAAAGTGGGGACTAAAACCAAAAATTGTGCATTGGCTATAATGTGCGTGAAGATAAATTGTAAATTGTAAATAGCTAAGACACAAACCAGACAGATTTAGCCTCGCACCGAATGGGTTAATTGAGTTATGCTAAGGCGACCAAACAAATTGTTATATATATTTTGACTACTTTGGACAAATAATAAATTAACTAAGCGACAAATTTGATGCAGTAATAAAGGCCTAGGAGCGCACTTTCAGAAAATAAGGACATATAGATCAAAAACACAATAACGATTGAGATATTGTAGAAATAAAACCACACTAATGGATCCTTAATTTTTATAAATTCAGGCCACTGTACAAAACTGCCCAGGATATTTTGGTATCAGGAGAAAGGGCGTGACGTGTACATTATGGCTAAAAGGTTTCTATATTCAATACCAATCCAGAAAATTGTGTTTTGTCCAATTTTATGCAAAAATTCAAACTACTTCGGAAATATAAAGAAAAATGTCCCACTGTGCAAAACTGCCCAGGATATTTTGGTATCAGGAGAAAGGTCGTAACTTGTACTTTCTGGCTATATGGTCGCTATATTCGAAAGCAATCCAGAAAATTGTGTTTTATCCAATTTAATGGAAAAATACTAACTTGGATGGATTAATATAAGGAAAAATGCCCCACTGTGCAATCCTGCCCAGGATATTTTGGTATCGAGAGAAAGGACGTGACGTGTACTTTATGACTAAAAGGTTTTTATATTTGAAATCAATCCAGAAAATTGTGTTTTATCCAAGTTAATAGGAAATTACGAACTATGATAGAAATATAAAGAAAACTGGCCCACTGTGCAATCCTGCCCAGGATATTTTGGTATCAGGTGAAAGGGCGTGACGTGTACATTATGGCTAAAAGGTTTCTATATTCAATACCAATCCAGAAATTAGTGTTTTGTCCAATTTTATGCAAAAATTCAAACTACGTCCGAAATATAAAGAAAAATGTCCAACTGTGCAAAACTGCCCAGGATATTTTGGTATCAGGAGAAAAGTCGTAATGTGTACTTTCTGGCTGTATGGTCGCTATAATCGAAAGCAATCCAGAAAATTGTGTTTTATCCAATTTAATGGAAAAATACTAACTTGGATGGATTAATATAAGGACAAATGCCCCACTGTACAATCCTGCCCAGGATATTTTGGTATCGAGAGAAAGGACGTGACGTGTACTTTATGGCTAAGAGGTTTTTATATTTGAAATCAATCCAGAAAATTGTGTTTTATCCAAGTTAATAGGAAATTACGAACTATGATAGAAATATAAAGAAAACTGGCCCACTGTGCAATCCTGCCCAGGATATTTTGGTATCAGGAGAAAGGGCGTGACGTGTACATTATGGCTGAAAGGTTTCTATATTCAATACCAATCCAGAAATTTGTGTTTTGTCCAATTTTATGCACAAATTCAAACTACGTCCGAAATATAAAGAAAAATGTCCCACTGTGCAAAACTGCCCAGGATATTTTGGTATTAGGAGAAAGGCCGTGATGTGTACTTTCTGGCTATATGGTCGCTATATTCGAAAGCAATCGAGCAAATTGTGTTTTATCCAATTTAATGGAAAAATACTAACTTGGATGGATTAATATAAAGCAAAATGCCCCACTGTGCAATCCTGCCCAGGATATTTTGGTATCGAGAGAAAGGACGTGACGTGTACTTTATGGCTAAAAGGTTTTTATATTCGAAATCAATCCAGAAACTTGTGTTTTATCCAAGTTAATAGGAAATTACAAACTATGATAGAAATATAAAGAAAACTGGCCCACTGTGCAATCCTGCCCAGGATATTTTGGTATCAGGAGAAAGGGCGTGACGTGTACATTATGGCTGAAAGTTTTCTATATTCAATACCAATCCAGAAATTTGTGTTTTGTCCAATTTTATGCAAAAATTCAAACTACGTCCGAAATATAAAGAAAAATGTCCCACTGTGCAAAACTGCCCAGGATATTTTGGTATCAGGAGAAAGGTCGTAATGTGTACTTTCTGGCTATATAGTCGCTATATTCGAAAGCAATCCAGAAAATTGCATAAAATTGGACAAAACACAAATTTCTGGATTGGTATTGAATATAGAAACCTTTTAGCCATAATGTACACGTCACGCCCTTTCTCCTGATACCAAAATATCCTGGGCAGGATTGCACAGTGGGCCAGTTTTCTTTATATTTATATCATAGTTCGTAATTTCCTATTAACTTGGATACAACACAATTTTCTGGATTGATTTCAAATATAAAAACCTTTTACCCATAAAGTACACGTCACGTCCTTTCTCTCGATACCAAAATATCCTGGGCAGGATTGCACAGTGGGCATTTTTCCTTATATTAATCCATCCAAGTTAGTATTTTTCCATTAAATTGGATAAAACACAATTTTCTGGATAGCTTTCGATTATAGCGACCATACAGCCAGAAAGTACACATTACGACCTTTCTCCTGATATCAAAATATCCTGGGCAGTTTTGCACAGTTGGACATTTTTCTTTATATTTCGGAAGTAGTTTGAATTTTTGCATAAAATTGGACAAAACACAAATTTCTGGATTGGTATTGAATATAGAAACCTCTTATGTACACGTCACGCCCTTTCTCTTGATACCAAAATATCCTGGGCAGGATTGCACAGTGGGCCAGTTTTCTTTATATTTCTATCATAGTTCGTAATTTCCTATTAACTTGGATAAAGCACAATTTTCTGGATTGATTTCAAATATAAAAAACTTTTAGCCATAAAGTATACGTCACGTTCTTTCTCTCGATACCAAAATATCCTGGGCAGGATTGCACAGTGGGGCATTTTTCCTTATATTAATCCATTCAAGTTAGTATTTTTCCATTAAATTGGATAAAACACTATTTTCTGGATTGCTTTCGAATACAGCGACCATATAGCCAGAAAGTACACGTTACGACCTTTCTCCTGATTTAATTTATTATTTGTCCAAAGTAGTCAAAATATATATAACAATTTTTTGGTCGCCTTAGCATAACTCAATTAACCCATTCGGTGCGCGGCTAAATCTGTCTGGTTTGTGTCTTAGCTATTTACAATTTACGATTTATATTCACGCACATTTGGCTATACACGGCAGTGGTTAGACCCGGCACTTCACCAGCCAACAAGTTTAGACAAAGTTCAGCGTATGGCGTGCTTATGTATCTCTGGCGCATTCAGCAAGACAGGAACAAATATGTCATGCTGCATCTATTGCCTTTAGACATTTTGGCCAAACAGTCAGCTGCAACAACGGCTGTGCGGTTGCGCGAGCTATCGCTGTGGTCGGAAAAAAGTTAAAGTCACAGTTCGGTCCTCAAAATAATGCCAGATGTGCCTAACGTAGTGAATTACACTTTGGCGAGACCACTTTTCGACAAAAAGACTCTGATTCCCAACAGTGAGGCGTGGTATACACGGACCCCGGGGAATGAAAGATATATAGATTTCTACACTGATGGCTCCAAATTGCATGGCCAAGTGGGTTTCGGAGTATATTCTAAAGATCTGGAACTTCGAATAGCGAAAAGATTACCTGATCACTGTAGTGTTTTTCAGGCTGAAATATTAGCAATAAGAGAAGTGGTGAATTGGCTGAGAAGTAATGCTCCAAGTAATATTGATTGTCAACATTGTTACATTGTTGGACGTGTTTTCAAGTTGCTCCAATTAAAATTAAAATTTCATTGTGAATATCTCGCTTAACTTGTGCTAAAACCGGTGCTTAACGTGATCTAAAGCTTTTGCATTCTGTTCGACATATTTCGTTTGAGCTGTTTTGTGTTGAAAGCTGTATTTTTATAAAGTTTTATAAAACTGCAAACCATCGAAAGCAATACAAATATTTCAGTTTTTGTTGTTGTTTCGAGGTTTCTGTTAAACAAAGAGAAAAGGCGCTTTGACCTGTGAGTACACAAATTAGAAACGTCAGCTTACTCCTCACTCAATAGTGTTGGCCAGCGAAACGTCATTCCACTGTTCTCCTTCTGTTTTGATTGATAAAAGCTCACTTCAAAAGTTTTTCTGTGGTTGTTGATCAGGCTAAGTACTAATCACTGGTTGTTGAAATAGCTAAGTACTGAATTTGCTAACCTAAACTCAACTCTGATTTTGTATATGCCTAGAAGTATACTTTGGATTTTATGTATTAAATTTCACATTTGATTTCAAGTCTGAATCATATATTTATTCATTGCGAAATTGTTGGAAATATATTTGCATCCACATTCTTGTCTTTGACAAATTAATAAAAATTGAAAAATGGCTTGCCCTATACCATCGTGTCGTATCACTAAATTGGATGAACAAATGATTTCGTGCTGGATTTGTTCAACAAGTTACCATTCAAAATGTGCGCAATTAGCAGCACGCACAATTGACAACTTACGTGAAGATAAGGGTCTGCGGTGGTGCTGTGAAAAGTGCAGACATATTGATGGCGAGTTTTTACCTTTTTTAAAAACTGTAGAGCCAGACTCGATGATATTTCGAGGGATTTTGATTTGATCTCAGATCGCTTTAAAAAATATAAGAATATTCTTGATAATTCTTCAAACTTGGACATAGTGTTACAATCACCAACTGAAAACTCCAGAAAAAGGAAGAAATCTAAATCTAACAAGAATTCATCTAACAATGAGATTGAAACAATTTCTCCGACACTAGTTAACACCAATAATAATATTCACGATTCAGAGACTGTTGTCATTCCTACTAACAACGCTGAAACTGCACCTTTACCTATTCCACCTATTATTATTACCCCGTCGCATTCGAATTCACTGAACACTGGAACAGTAGTGGCACCAGCTACTGTGTTAACTGATACTAATTCATTCTTTTCTCCTTTTAATACACCTACAAATCAATCGCCTGCTGGTTCAGCTCCAAAACCTTTAAGGGTCTTACCCCCAATGAAAACCATTTTTGCTGCCCGTTTTGCTCCAGAAACAACTGAGGATGATATTCATTTCTACATAAAATCAAAACTGAATGCAAATGTAGACATTAAGGTATCTAAACTGCAATTTGTAGAGAGGAGGAACAAGTCGTCATTCAAAATTTTCGTACCTGAGGACATTTTTGACACAGTGGTCAATCCGGAATTTTGGCCTTACAGAGCTGTGGTGCATGAATTTGTTTTTAGAGATAGAGTTGCCCGTTTACCTGCACGTCCCGTTGAGCAATCAAAAAACTGAATAAAACCCTGTCTGATACGAATTTTACTTTAGTTTATCAGAATGTTAGGGGACTTAACACAAAATTATGCAACCTATATACGGATAGCTTTGGCTTTGATTATGATTTGATTATATTTACTGAAACCTGGCTTCAAAGTAATATCTTAAATACTGAAATCTTATGCGACAAGTACCAAATTTATAGATGTGACCGCACAACTGGTTTGAAGAAATCTGGTGGCGGCGTCCTAATTGCTGTTTCTTCGAAATTTGCTTCATCAAAAATTGATATTCCAAATGAACTTCAAATTGAATATATAGGAGTGAAAATAAGGTGCGGCCATAATTCATTGTTTGTGACTTGCTCCTATATTCCTCCTGGTTCTTGTAACGATGTTTATAATGCTCATTTGACTGCTATCCAATCGGTCCTATCTACTGCGAGACCCTCTGATTTGATTGTTTTGTCTGGTGATTTTAACATTCCATCTATTACATGGAAATATTGTGAGGAAATGAATTACTCCGTACCAATGCTAAGAAATGGATATCAATCTGAATTTGTTGAAAACTTGTTAAAAGATGGTCTTTTTCAAATTAGCAACATACAAAATTCGAATAATAAATTACTTGATTTATTTTTTACAAATGAACTAAAAGATGTGTTTTTATCACGCATCAATGCCGTTGTAAATCCTGAAGATGTTCATCATCCCACTGTCTGTATGGATATAAATATGTCTTTTTCGAGATCTATGTATAAAAAGTATAAAAAATCTGGATCTGTGACTGACTATGCAAACTACTCAATTGCTCGTTCAGAATACAACCTGTGGAATAAACAATCCTATAACAATTATTTATCGAAAATTAAAAATGAACTGAAGCTTAATCCAAAGTCATTTTAAAGATTTGTTAATTCTAAACGTCAATCAAATGTGTATCCAAGAACCCTTCACTATGGTGCTGTTGAAGGGGATGATAATGAATCTATATGTAATTTGTTTTCAAAGTTCTTTGCAACAACTTACTGCCATAAGGATTTCAAGCAATCTGATGCGTACCCATATAAGATACAGGAATACTCGACATTCACTACTCCATTTATTTCTCCTGATATTGTGATGAGTTATATGGAAAAGATAAAATGTTCATATCGCCCGGGCCCTGATGGGATTCCCAGTAACATCCTCAAATATTGTGCTCATTCTCTTTCGACTGCTCTGTCATTTCTGTTTAATGAATCTTTGCGCACAGGTCACTTTCCTACGTTGTGGAAGAATTCATTTATCATTCCGCTATTTAAAAATGGAAGCAAGTCAGATATTACGAATTATAGAGGCATTGCTAAATTAAGTGCTATTCCAAAACTGTTGGAGAAAATTATTTCTGATAGTTTGAATCATCAAGTCTCCTCTCTTCTATCGCCTAAACAACACGGCTTCCGTAAATCTTGTTCGACCATAACAAATATGTTGGAATTGACTACAATGGTTAATGAAGGCTTTAGAGATCGTTTACAGACTGATGTCATTTATACTGATTTTAGTAAGGCGTTTGACAAAGTAAACCATTCACTTTTACTGTACAAACTGCATCGCATGGGCTTCAGTGAATTAATGGTATCCTGGTTTGAAAGTTATCTAAAGAATCGTACACAATTTGTGGTATTTGATAACATTATTTCAAAATCAATACATGTGCCTTCTGGTGTTCCACAAGGCAGTCATCTTGGCCCTCTATTGTTCTGCCTATTTATAAATGACCTTCCATCAGCCATTAAATATGGTTACACTCTCATGTATGCTGACGATGTTAAAATTATAAAGGTTATTAGTGATGACCAATCCTTACTCCAATCTGATCTGAATAGCATGTACAGATGGTGCTCATCAAATATGATGGAACTGAACATAAGGAAATGCAAGCATATCTCTTTTTATAGATTAAATTATATCGACACGAATTATAACTTGAATGGCACAACGCTTGAAACTGTTGAATCCTTTAAAGATCTTGGAATACTTTTGGATCGCATGCTAAATTTTAGATCTCACATTTCTATGACTGTAAATAAGGCCTATGGATCATTTGGATTTGTCAAGCGCTGGAGTAAGGAATTTTCTGACCCATTTGTTACAAGAAACTTATATACTTCACTTGTGCGTCCTATCCTGGAATATGGATCTGTAATTTGGGACCCACAGTACCAAATTCATTGCAATCGTATTGAATCTGTTCAGAAACAATTTTTACTGTTTTGTTTACGTCGGAATAACTGGACACCTCAAACCTTGCCGTCTTACAAAGGCATCAAATTACCTACACTGAAAAGTAGACGTACCATGCTGAATATCTGTCTTATGGTTGATTTAATTAACGGAAGATTTAAATCGGACTTCCTTACTAACAGCATATCATTCAATGTACCCTTTAGACCTACCCGCAACTTTGAACTGCTCCACATTGAATACTTTCGAACGAACTTTGAAAACAACGATCCACTTCGCCGTCTTTGTAAAGAATTCAATAAATTTTATTATTATCTTGATTTGTCAGAAGAGAAATACAATGTAAAGAAAAAGATAACATTATTATTAAATACTTGATATATTAACAAACAATATGTATATAATGTAATATATTACTGTTAGTCTGTAAGGGTTTAATCCATAGATGAAAATAAAAAAAAAAAAAAAAAAAAAAAAAAAAAAAAAAAAAAAATTGGCATTAATATATACTCAGACAGTCAACCTGCAATAAAATCCTTGGACTCTGTGTTCCTCAACTCGAAAACGGCCATCGACAATTCTCTCAATGAGATGGCTGAGCAGCACAATATTCACCTAATAGGAACATAGCGGGGAACTGCGAAGCAGATGAGGTAGCAAGGCTAGGAACTACCTTACATATTCCAGTGGAACTAGAATCTGTTGGTATGCCTCTGGCTACCTGCAAGCTCTTACTGCGTGAGAAGGCTGTCATGATGGCAAATGTTCGATGGGAGAATTGCAAGGGTTGTAACGACACCAAGCAAATATGGCCCCATTTCAACTTAAACCGCACACTAGATATGCTAATGTTCTCGAGACGTCAGATATCACTCCTGATATCTGCTATAACGGGTCGCTGCCTGATAGGCGATTTTGCAAAAACTATTGGCGCGAGGTATAATGACTATTGTATGAGCTGTCATGATGCGGAGGAAAAAGAATCAATTAAACACCTCTTGTGTGAGTGTCCTGCATTTTGTGTAAAGCGCAAGCAACTTTTAGGAGCATATAGCTTCCGATTACTGGCGGATCTGGAAAACGTTAACTTAAGCAGTCTGCTAATGTTTTTGGAACAATCTAGTTGGTTCAGCGAAGAAAAATAATCGAGAAGGTTCAGCGGTTAAAACTAGAAGTGCCCATGTGTAATAGGTAATTTTAGTTAATGTGGTATCACAATGGACAGAATAGTCTAAGTGAGCCTGAATCTTAATTGGGCTGCCACTTTAACCTAACCTAACGAAATGTGGCATGCATAGTAATTTCATCCCCTGTGCATAATTTTAAGAAAATCGAAGTGAAATTTTGACCTACGGTGGATTCATCAAACCCTTTTGCCAAATCACGATGCTTCGACATAAAATCCACCATTACCTCAAACTGGCACTGTTTAGAGCGTGGGCTTTTGCTAGTTGATGGCTTTAAAAAATTATATCTTACACAATTTTGGATGAGATATATACAATTAACTTACATTTTTCACCCTTTCGCTAACTCAAATGGAATCGAATGATATTTTTTCGAAACGAACACTTTTGACATTTACAACCGTGATACATAGTTGCTACATTTTCGAAAATCGAACAGAATTTCCGATTGTAGAAAATGTACATCTCGTATTCGACTCCTTTGAAATCCCTCCACATCTTCTACAACTTATCGATTATTCTCCAACACTTTTTTTACCTCGTATTGACCCTTGAACTTTGACAACAATTTCCGGGGTGCCACAACGCTACAATCAAAATTTCTTATCATATCATAATCACCTTCTCTGTAAGTCGTTGGTTTCTTCCTTTTCAAGTTCACATAAGATTCATTATACTTCTGAGCTTTCCTCTACTTTTCCTTCGAAATATCTCTAACTTTATCTAAATTTTCTCTATTATCTTCCAAAATATTTTCCCTTAAATTGTCTGAAAACCTCCCTCTCTGGTTCATGCCAAAACGCACAAACTAGGGTGTTCATCGATCATTCTGTGATTGGTAGTGAGTTACAGTCCGTGATTATTTTAAATCTCTTTCCAGACAAATATATCCTAAATCTTCTTAATGCATATATAATGGCTAACGTCTCTAACTCGTAACTATGAAAACGCGATTCTGACTCAGTGGACCTCTTCGAAAAGTAAAAAACTGGATGCAATTTTCAATCATTCGACTTTTGCATCAAAATGGAACCAAAACCTAACGCACTAGCGTCGCAGTGCAACTCAGTCTCCGCCTTCGGGTCATACAAAGCTAAAACTGGAGATTGCAAAAGCATTTTCTTCAATGTCTGAAAAGATTCCAGTTCAGGTTTACCGAATTTAAATTTTTTATCTTTACGTGTCAAATCATAAGGAGGTTTAGCAATGATCGAACAATTTTTAATGAAACGACGACTCTGCACCAACCTCACCTTGTCAGGTATTGGAAAATTTATGTATAGCTTCCAAGCCTGTTTTATCCGCACACACGCCTTTGCTCTAACAGTGTAGCCTAAATAACTTATACTCTCTCTAAGGAACTCACATTTGTCTAACCTAAGATTGTCGGCAATTCTCTTAAAAACTTCCTCCAATATTCCCAAATGACCCGTAATATTCGTAGAAGCGATCATAATATCGTCCAGAAAAACTTTGTTAATAAACTTTAAAAGATAGGAGCATTTTTAAGTCCGAAGGACATCCTCAAAATTCGTACAGGCCCAACGGTGTTATAAAAGAGGTGTACCTTATCGAATCATCGTCCATAAAAAATTGAAAGAATCCATTCTTAAGGTTTAACTTATGGCGATTTCGATTGGGAAAAAAGGTGCAACATTCTCGAAATTGATTGCCATATATAAAGGACACTGTCATAGATTTTGGATCCTGTATCCCTCACAATATTATGAATTAACAATAACTTTGCAATGCCACTATTATTTGAGCGAAAATACAATGAGGGAAAAAGTAGTGTAACACCAGGGCAACATATTTTTTGCGAAACGAAAACGCCCTTCGTAAAAAATTTCTTATGGCCTAATCGCTCCAACAAATCGTCAATCAGAGGAATCGGATAATTGTGTTTCGCCGTAATCTTATTCAAATTCCTAAAATCTACGCACATTCTCAGTTCCCCAGTTTTCATCTTTACCAATACAATAGGTGAAGCATATTCTGACTCACTCGTTCTAATAATACCTTTATTTAAGTATTTGTCGGGTATATTCTGTAGTCCTTGTTTTTCCACATAAGACAAGCTTCGAGGTGGGCAGTTGAAAGGCTTGGGATTCTCCACAAAAAGCTTCATCTCACACCTTGTTTTGGGCAAAATCGGGCGTTGCCTATTAACATAATTAATTAATATTTGCTCTAATAATTTTATGTATATGATCGGTATATCGTCTCCATCCACCAATCCCAAATCTGAAGTCTTCTCGGAAATATCTATAGACATAATTTCGTTCTCAAAATTATCCATAATATATGTATACCCACATTGGCCACTATTTAACGTGTTACTTCTCGAACCCGAATCCAAATGAACGATCTTAATACCACTTTTCAAAGTATCGCTATTATTACATGTCGCAGCGTCACCAAACAAAAAATCTCGACCTAACAATACCGAGTATTCCATTGAGTTCACACACACAATTATAATTTCAAACGATTTATTATTAATATTAAAAAAACTCAAACATCTGCCATACGATACTAATTCACTCACTTATTCAAACCAAAGTATTTCTCATTTTCCAAACTTAGAATTTTCGTTCCTATGGGCACACAATCTTCCCTAACGAGACTCATCGGGCTACCAGAATCTATTAAGCATTCTAAAGATAAGGAAACATTATTACTACAATTAAAACTAAAATTAAAATATGTTATAATTGCTGTCAGCCCCATTCGTCCTCTATTTGTTTTTCAAGCAATCAACCACTGAGTGGCCAGCCACAAAGATTATAGATTACAGAAGATGGGAGATTGTCTACTGAGTACATCAAACCATTTACCACATTCATTTAATACTCGAACCAAACGCGTATACGACAAGTATTGACATAGCATTAAAATGCGAATAAAAAGAAAGTAAGAGCACGAAATAAATTTCCATAAAGGGGAAAATGTAATTTTTTGTTGTTGCCTAAAACTTAACCTTGTTTCATTAAGAAAATTACATTTTTCATTTAAAAAATAAAAACGAAAAACAACCAAAAGATTACAAACATGTATTAAACTAATCTGGTAAATGCAACATTTGGTATGACGCAAGCCAATTTCCTATCTTCCTTAAATCTATAATCTTTGGTCGCTAATGCCATCATAGTCTGGCATAAAGTTGCAAACAAGTTTTAAAGGTATTGTGTCGTCTGACACCTGCACATTGTTGTTTTTATTTCCACTCTTCTTAAGTAATTCATTTTCTCTCTTCAATAGGTAATTTTCTCGTTTTAACAGCTCGATCTCTTTCTCATAAAATTTTGTGACACTTTCGTCGCCGACATGACTGCGGTTATGTTAAAACTTCCATCGGTATTTAGTTGTTGTACATTCTCTTCATTGTTTCGGCATTTTTTGTGGTACCGTCAGCAGTCTGTACATTTATTTCAATATTTTCATCCTTAGATAACTGTTGTCCTGTTTCCTCTTCACTGCGTTTCTGTATGTCTTTAATTATTATTTCTATTTCATCTTCTGGCACGTTTTGCAGTCGGGCTACCATTTGGGATTTATTACCAGTTGCTGGTAACCCAAAATTAAAACTAATCGACTTGAGCTGTTTTGACGATAGCTCAGACAAAATCTTTGCTGCATCCATGCCAACCAAAATCATTGAAAACTATTCGTGCGACCAAAATGTTTTATTAATTTTGTCAGGGTTTTTATAATTATTATTTTTTTGCCGTGGTAATAACCACTTCTGAATTTGTAGAAGTTGCTGGTTTTTATTGGTTTAAATTTTATTTTACTACGCTTGTGTTCTTTTTGAGATGCCAATAATAACTGAACTCATTGGCTCATGGGCAACGCTAGCTTAGGGAGATGTTTGTTGTACCATCTCTTTCTTACAAGAGGAAGAACAGAAGCGTAGTAGTTATGTATTTTTCTTAACAACTATAACTACGTACATACATATAATGGGATATTTAAACTTACGAACTAAAGTATGCTACTGTGGGGTAATAATAATGTATAACAATATTGCTATAACTAATATGTATACTACATAACATATTAACATATGTGTCTCAAACATTTTATAGTAGTTTAGGAGCATTACATTTTTGCACTTCTGCCCGAAACACATTTTGTTTACATCGGAACATATGAAAACCATATTTGTCTAACAGTTAAAGATGTACGGCTTTTGGTACAAAGTATACAAAGACCTATATCTATGAGCGCATCGAAATTTTTATTATTAATTACTGTCCTTATTTTCTTCTATTATTTGTTTGAAGTCCTTCCTTGTTTTCCCTCTCTGAAATTAAGCGATTTTGGCCAATCTGAGGGTCAGGGCGTCATGTCAATTGGAGATTACTCATATTTGTTTGAATATTATCAACTTCCATTGGGTCGACCTGACTTTGCCTGAACGTGTTCTATCGATATTGGCCAGAATTCTGTCCAGAAGAGAAGAGATTGCTTGGAGAGAGGGTTGCTCCTACCACAGATTGTATTAGTACAAATAAATACAATTTGCAATATGAATAATACATACTACAACAATTATCATCGTATATTTCAGAATATGTTTATTGGTGGCTCAGCACTGCACAAAAATGAGAAACACTGAACAGGCTCTGATCCATTTTAAAGAGTGTTTGAAATATGATCCCAGTGATATTGATGTCTTAATATCACTTAGTCGCATTTACATGCAAATGAACTCGATGGACTTATGCCGTGATGTTTGCACACAAATACTTCAAATCGACAGCAACAATGAGGCAGCTTCGATAATGATGGCAGATTTATCATTCCGTAAGGTGAGTATGTTAAGTTAAATTTGTAATCATTTAATGATGTTTAATTTTTAGATGGATTTTGAGAACGCGGCCTACCATTTCTCTCAACTGTTGTTAACACAACCTAGTTACTGGACAGCATTAGCTAGGCTGATCGAAGTAATGAGGCGTTCAGGAACTTTATCGGATGTTTATTTATTTTTACAAAGAGCTGAACAGACTATTTCCAATCCAGATTTGTCACCTGGTCTAAATTACTGTACGGGCCTTTATGAATGGTATAATGGCAATCCTAATGGAGCACTTCGCAATTTTAATGCAGCTCGAAGAGACGGTGAGTGGGGTCCTCAAGCAATATTTAATATGATTGAAATATGCATAAATCCCGATGGAGATATACCCAACGGGACCGAGTTATTTGAATACGATGATAATGGAGAATTAAGTGATGCTCGATTGATTGCATTGAGAACAGCAGACCGTTTGTTGAAAGAATTACGCCCGCGGCCAGGTGTTATCAATAATGAAGCGATAAATCACAGAATGCTGAAAAATTTTTTGAAGTTGGCGTCAAAACAAAAGTTTCAGATTGATTCTGCTTTACAAGATTTCATTGAATTGACTAATCGGGAAGATCTACAAGGAAATGCAGGCCCGATTCTCGGCATGGCTACAGCACTGATTCAATTAAAACAAGTACAAAGAGCCAAAAATAGTTTGAAACGATTAACACGTGCTTCTTGGAATTTCGAAGAAGCAGAGTATCTAGAACGAAGCTGGTTGCTGTTAGCTGACATATATATTAATTCAAATAAATTGGATGTTGCTGAGGCTTTAGTGGCAAAAGTCCTGGAACATAACAAGTCTTGCGCAAAGGCGTATGAACTGGCAGGATGTATATCTGAAAAATCTCAACTATATCGAGATGCCGCAAAAAACTATAGGAAAGCGTGGTGCTATGGAAAATCAAAGCCTTACATTGGATATAAGTTGGCATATATATATATGAAGAAAAAACAATATGCCGAAGCAATTGAGATATGTCAACAAGTTCTCAAACTGCACCCTGATTATAACATTATACGTAAAGATATTCTAGATAAGTGTCGTTCTAACATAAGATTGTAAAATTTGTAAAAAGATTTATAGGAAAGTAAACCAATAACCGATATTTATTTTCTAAATTATCTTCAAAATAAAATCTTATATAAACAAGTACAAAAAAATCCTCAATCCATTCGTCAAGTGAGTGTAACATTAATTACAAAGGTGGGTACTAAGTTCGAGTTTAGCGGCTAAAATCGTCTTTTTTCATTTAATACTCCATTTTAAGGAGTACAGGCTTTGTGAAAAATTGTTTTGGGCTATTCCCCATCAAGTTATTATGAAATCTGCAACAAATATGTATAATTTTATGCCTTTTTTTTACTGATTTAGTTTTCACTTTAGTGAAAAATGACGATTTTAGCAGCCAAAGGTGGGTATTAAGTTCGAGTTTAGCCGCTAAAATTGTAATTTTTTTCCTTTTATGTTTTATTTAGCTAATTGGACCTAAATTCATTGATGTAAAGAAGAAAACCATTTTACATTTTTATCCCAACGTTTCGTCAATACTTGTTGACTTCTTCCAGGGGATTTCGTCTATTTGAAAAATAATAAAATTATTTGAATTAATTGAAATTGAAATTAATTGGAACATTTCAACTTACAAAATTATTTTCTCAAAATTTACATTTAAATACTTGTATTACATCAACGTTTTTAAAACATAAATTTTAAACGGACAATCTGAATATAAAATTAAAACAAAACACAGCTTAAATTAAAATTAAATTAAAACAGTGAATTAAGATATTGGAACTCTGTAACTAACGCTTAAATTGTCAGTGTCCTCTTTAACATTCATTGTTCTGTCAACCTTGTGTTGGATTCGTAAACTTTCTAAAGTTAGTCTCTTTCTCTCTTTATTTTCCCTCGCTAGTATGCGTACGTTTTCAAAATCAGCTGTGTGTCCATGGGGCAATACATGTTGTGATAATGCTGTACTCTCCTTTTTCTTTTCTATGTCCACTCGATGTTCAGTTATTCTTGTATGTAAATTACGTTTTGTTGTTCCTATGTATAAGAGATCGCATGGTTCATTATTGTTGCCTCTGCATGGAATTTCGTAAACAACATTGCTTTGTTGTTGTTTGTCAATTGGGGTTTTTACTTTCGAGAAGATGCAACTGAGTGTGAAGTTGGGCCTTATATGCAAAACATATGTTTTTAGTTTGTATTATTGGCTTCAAATATTTTTTGTCGGTTAGTCCAGGTGCGTACCGTACAATATAAAAAACTTTTTCAGCTGTTACGTTATTGTGGTCTTTGATGAAGTCAAGTTCTTCTGAGCTGTATTTGATTTTTCCTTTTATTTCGTTTATAAGTTCTTCAATTAGTTTCTTCGGGAATGAGTTTGTTGATAAGATTTTTGTGATTATTTTGATGTTTTTTTCATGAAATTCCTCATCGCTAATTGAAAGTATTCGGTGAATTAAGCTTTTTGTTGTTGTTAACTATTTGGCTCCTTGGTTGTGTCGCATTGAAATTGATGATACGTCCAGATGATGTTTCCTTAGAGAACCAGTCAAATTTGATTTCACCTTCCCTGTGGTGAAGTTCGGTGTCCAGATATGCGATTTGCTTATTATGTTCCATTTCAATAGTAAATTGAATTTTCGTGTGGTAGGAATTAAATACTTTAAGAATCTCATCTGTTCCATCTTAATTATGGCTAATATGTCATCTACATAATATTTAATGTGGATATTTTTCTCCCTTAGTTCCGTTAGTGCTTCGTCAAGTAAGTTGTCCAGTACAATATCAGCAATTGTTGGTGATAGAGGATTGCCCATAGGCATGCCGAATACTTGCTTATAAACGTTGTTGTCAAAAATGAAATAATTATTATCCATTAAGCAAAACTTTAGTATCTCTAAAAATTTTCTCTTGGAATTTTTGTTAGACCGTTAATGATATTCCATTTTTTCATAATAATTTGTATGGCTGTGTGGATGGGAATGTTGGTACATCGTGAAATGACATCAAAGGATACAAAAGTTTCATTCTTGTCCAATATGAAGTTCTGTAGATTGTTCTTCAGTTGTAACGAATTCTTGGTGCAGCAGCTGAGGATCAATGTAGTCAAGTTATAATGAATGAATTAATGAAATCTGAAACAAATATGTATAATTGTATGCCTTTTTTACTGATTTAGTTTTCACTTTAGTGAAAAAATGACGATTTTAGCGGCTAAACTCGAACTTACCAGGAGAGGAAAACTGTTTGGTGTATGCAAGGCTAACCAGTGCAACATGATGGCTTCCTTTTTCCCAAATCTAAGACTAATAAAACAATATATGTGTTCCACATTGCAATGAAACCACTTAGATAAGCTTTACACTTAAGGTGGGTATTAAGTTCGAGTTTAGCCGCTAAAATCGTCATTTTTCACGATTACTTTACTTTAATAATCCATTTTAAGGAATACAAACTTTTGAAAATTTGCTAATTATAGCCCAAAATTTGCTTTGGGCTATAATTAAATCTGCAACAAATATGTATGATTTTATGCCTTTTGGGAGCCACCGTGGTGCAATGGTTAGCATGCCCGCCTTGCATACACAAGGTCGTGGGTTCGATTCCTGCTTCGACCGAACACCAAAAAGTTTTTCAGCGGTGGATTATCCCACCTCAGTAATGCTGGAGACATTTCTGAGGGTTTCAAAGCTTCTCTAAGTGGTTTCACTGCAATGTGGAACGCCGTTCGGACTCGGCTATAAAAAGGAGGTCCCTTGTCATTGAGCTTAACATGGAATCGGGCAGCACTCAGTGATAAGAGAGAAGTTCACCAATGCGGTATCACAATGGACTGAATTTGAGACTTTTGGAGGGTTTACAATTCTGTTCTTTGCTGTGGAGTTCCATGACGCATTTTGAATAACACATACGGTGCTCTACGCCTCCTGTTGTGTCATTTTAGATTTTTGTTTATGGTATTACAACCAAGGTAACGAAAATTGTCCCAATTTGTTTTTTTTTTATTTTTTTATTGTGAAGTTTGCATTTCTGGTACTCTTTGTGCTGCTGAGAACGCAAGGTAAGGAAAACCGGTGAATGATCACATGACAAGTCATGGGTTGATACACACGTTTCGAAACCTGGTGGGATACCTTTTGTAACATAGAAATCTATAAGATCTGGAGACTTGTTTAGGTCAGAGGGCCAGTAAGTTGGGGAATCAGATGATATGGTCTTTAAATTTAGTTCCTTTATAGCCCAATATAGCTGTCTTTCTTTTGGAGTTGTTAGGCGAGACCCCCACTGAGCATGCTTGGCATTGTAATCTCCGCAAGCCAGAAATTTACTTTATTTCTGGTATTTCATTGGGTTGGGGATTTTGCAGGTTTTGTGGTTGGTTTTCAAGGTTTTGTTGATTGGTTTGCGAAAGATCTATATATTTCTTACTGAATTTGAGTATGAGTTATTTTCAATAACTCGTTCTTGCCTTGAAGAGGGTTTAGGAACAGTCTGTTGATTTCCTCTAATTGGCCTAAGTGAAGGGTAATATTGTGTATATATTGGAGTATATCTCTTTATTATTGGGTTTGCTGACCAGTTCTATTTCAAAAAGAGGTAGTGCTTGTTTTGTGTACCGGCTTTTTATGTTCCATATATTAGTTATTTCATGTCCAAGGGTAGTGAGTTTATACTTCAGTTCTTGTGTTGATGATTAACCAGCTGATAATTAGGTTAGGTTAGGTTAAAGTGGCAGCCCGATTAAGATTCAGGCTCACTTAGACTATTCAGTCTATTGTGATACCACATTAACTAAAAGTACCTATTACATATGGGCACTTCTAGTTTTAACCGCTGAACCTTCTCGATTATTTTTCTTCGCTGAACCAACTAGATTGTTCCAAAAACATTAGCAGACTGCTTAAGTTAACGTTTTCCAGATCCGCCAGTAATCGGAAGCTATATGCTCCTAAAAGTTGCTTGCGCTTTACACAAAATGCAGGACACTCACACAAGAGGTGTTTAATTGATTCTTTTTCCTCCGCATCATGACAGCTCATACAATAGTCATTATACCTCGCGCCAATAGTTTTTGCAAAATCGCCTATCAGGCAGCGACCCGTTATAGCAGATATCAGGAGTGATATCTGACGTCTCGAGAACATTAGCATATCTAGTGTGCGGTTTAAGTTGAAATGGGGCCATATTTGCTTGGTGTCGTTACAACCCTTGCAATTCTCCCATCGAACATTTGCCATCATAACAGCCTTCTCACGCAGCATGAGCTTGCAGGTACCTAGGGGCATACCAACAAATTCTAGTTCCCCTGGAATATGTAAGGTAGTCCCTAGCCTTGCCAACTCATCCGCTTCGCAGTTCCCCGGTATGTTCCTATGGCCAGGCACCCATATTAGGTGAATATTGAACTGTTCAGCCTTCGTATTGAGAGATTTGCGGCAGTCGATGGCCGTTTTCGAGTTGAGGAACACAGAGTCCAAGGATTTTATTGCAGGTTGACTGTCTGAGTATATATTAATGCCCACATTTTTTGGAAAATTCCTTCTCAGCCAATTCGCCACCTCTCTTATTGCTAATATTTCAGCCTGAAAAACACTACAGTGATTAGGTAATCTTTTCGCTATTCGAAGTTCCAGATCATTAGAATATACTCCGAACCCCATTTGTCCATCCACTACGTTAGGCACATCTGGCATTATTTTGAGGACCGAACTGTGACCGTAACGTGTTTCCGATCACAGCGATAGCTCGCGCAACCGCACAGCCGTTGTTGCTGCTGACTGTTTGGTCAAAATGTCTAAAGGCAATAGATGCAGCATGACATTAAGGGAATTTGTTCCTGTCTTGCTGAATGCGCCTGAAATACACAAACACGCCATACGCTGAACTTTATCTAAACAAGTCGTCCCCACTTTTTTCCTATTGCCTTTTTGCACGAGTACAAAGCTACCGTTGCTTTTCTCGCCCTTTCTTCAATATTAAGCTTAATGTTCAGCTTCCTGTCCAAAATAACGCCAAGGTATTTGACACACTCACCAAAGGGAATTTCAATACCACCTAAGGAAATAGGCCCAACCGTGGGAGTTTTGCGATCTTTGCAGTACATGACCAATTCTGTCTTTGCAGGATTTACCCCAAGACCATTGTCTTTCGCCCATTTCTCAGTCATCCGGAGGGCCCTCTGAATAATATCTCTGCTTGTGGATGGGAATTTTCCCCTGACTGCTAGAGCCACATTATCTGTGTATGCCACCACTTTTATCCTTTCTTTTTCTAGGGTCGCCAGAAGGTTATTTATAGCAACATTCCAAAGAAGAGGTGATAGAACTCCTCCTTGGGGAGTGCCTCTGTTCACATACCTTTGTATGTTTGCTTGTCCTAGTGTGGCTGAAATACGTCTCTTCATTAGCAGTTCGTCTAACAGCCTAAGTATACATGGATCAACATTCAGAGTTGTCAGTCCATTTAATATCGAGCTCGGATGGACATTATTGAACGCCCCTTCGATGTCTAGAAACGCCACGATTGTGTATTCTTTGACAGATAGTGAGCTTTCAATAAAGCTGACTAGTTCATGTAATGCGGTCTCAGTAGACCTGCCCTTCGAGTATGCATGCTGTTGTTTCGAGAACAGACTTGAATCGATGCTAGTTCTAAGATAAATATCTATCATCCTCTCCAGAGTCTTAAGTAGGAATGAGGATAAGCTGATTGGTCGGAAATCCTTCGCTCTCGAGTGAGAGGATTTTCCCGCTTTAGGTATGAAAACGACTTTTGTTTCCCTCCACTTTCCTGAGATATATGATAAGTTGATACATCCTTTATAATTGGAGCTGATAATTGCAAGTTTTTACTGGGAAAAATGTTTTTACCGTGAAATGTGAACCAATCCCAAATCTGAAGTCTTCTCGGAAATATCTATAGACATAATTTCGTTCTCAAAATTATCCATAAAATCTGTATCCCCACATTGGCCACTATTTAACGTGTTACTTCTCGAACCCGAATCCAAATGAACGATCTTAATACCACTTTCCAAAGTATCGCTATTATTACATATCGCAGCGTTACCAAACAAAAAATCTCGACCTAACAATACCGAGTATTCCATTGAGTTCACACACACAATTATAATTTCAAACGACTTATTATTAATATTAAAAAAACTCAAAACATCTTCCATACGATACTAATTCACTCTTATTCAAATCAAAGTATTTCTCATTTTCCAAACTTAGAATTTTCGTTCCTACGGGCACATAATCTTCCCTAACGAGACTCACCGGGCTACCAGAATCTATTAAGCATTCTAAATATAAGGAAACATTATTACTACAATTAAAACTAAAATTAAAATATCTTATATAATTGCTGTCAGTTCCATTCGTCCTCTATTTGTTTTTCAAGCAATCAACCACTGAGTGGCCTGCCACAAAGATTATAGATTACAGAAGATGGGAGATTGGCTACTGAGCACATCAAACCATTTACCACATTAGTTTAATACTCGAACCAAACGAGTATATGACAAGTATTGACATAGCATTAAAATGCGAATAAAAAGAAATTAAGAGCACGAAATAAATTTCCATTAAGGGGAGAATGTAATTTTTCGTTGTTGCCTAAAATTTAACCTTGTTTCATTAAGAAAATTAAATTTTTCATTAAAAAATAAAAACGAAAAACAACCAAAAGATTACAAACATGTATTAAACTAATCTGGTAAATGCAACATTTGGTATGACGCAAGCCAATTTCCTATCTTCCTCAAATCTATAATCTATGGTCGCTACTGCCATCATAGTCTGGCATAAAGTTGCAAACAAGTTTTAAAGGTATTGTGTCGTCTGACACCTGCACATTGTTGTTGTTATTTCCACTCTTCTTAAGTAATTCATTTTCTCTCTTCAATAGGTAATTTTCTCGTTTTAACAGCTCGATCTCTTTCTCATAAAGTTTTGTGACACTTTCGTCGCCGACATGACTGTGGTTATGTTAAAACTTCCATCGGTATTTTGTTGTTGTACATTCTCTTCATTGTTTACTCTATCTTTATTTTCGGCAATTTTTGTGGCACCTTCAGCAGTCTGTACATTTATTTCAGTATTTTCATCCTCAGATAACGTTGTTCTGTTTCCTCTTCACTGCCTTTCTGTATGTCTTTAATTATTATTTCTATTTCATCTTCTGGTACATTTTGCAGTCGGGCTACCATTTGGAATTTATTACCAGTTGCTGGTAACCCAAAATTAAAACTAATCGACTTGAGCTGTTTTGACGATAGCTCAGACAAAATCTTTGCTGCATCCATGCCAAACAATATCAGGGAACACTATTCGTGCGACCAAAATGTTTTATTAATTTTCTCAGGGTTTTTATAATTATTATTTTTTTGCCGTGGGAAGAACCACTTCTGAATTTGTTGAAGTTGCTGGTTTTTATTGGTTTAAATTTTATTTTACTACGCTTGTTCTTTTTGATATGCCAATAATAACTGAACTCATTGGCTCATGGGCAGCGCTAGCTTAGGGAGATGTTTGTTGTACCATCTCTTTCAATTATACAACTATAACTTTCAATTAAACAACTATAACTACGTACATACATACAATCGGATATTTAAACTTGCGAACTAAAGTATGCTACTGTGGGGGAATAATAATGTATAACAATATTGCTTATTTATTAGTTTTTGTTTGATTTTTGGTCGACCTTTTTGTTAGAATTATAAATTAATGGTTCTTCAAACTCGAGGTCTTTTTAAAATATTTTATTTATTATTCCCAATATTTCGCGATTACGATATTGAATCGCTTCCTCAGGGATCTACAATAGATTTATAGAAATTACATTTCATAAATATCGCAGTATTAAACATTTAATAATTTAAATAAGTGTAAATCTTAATTAATTTTAGTTAATAATCTCAAATGGTATTATAGGATAATATAATTATACAAAAATCGGACAGACATATCTTAATCTCATTTTTCAAGTATCAGGCGAACAGAAAAATTAAAACAGCAACACAACCAATGATTTACATGTATAGTATCCGCAACACAAAATACTTAAAGCTACTGTAGATTCACTACCCTCGTCAGCTGTCTGTATTGCACTGAGTTGTTTTTACTATTGCACGATGGTCACTACCATGTATTTGTTGTTTCCTTTTCCGAAGCAAATGCCTGTAACAGTGAGCGATGTTTTCTGTATCAACTTTGAAGTTCATTCGTTTGCTTGCAGGTACATTGTTTATGTGAAGTGTTTCTAGTGTAAACCTTTTGCTGTAATTATTCTCTCTTTCTAATATTCGTACGTCGTCAAAGTTTGGGGTATGATTGTTTCTCGCACAGTGGTCTGCTAGTGCCGTTTTTGTGGTATTCGAGTTGGTGCGTAATTTAATATCCGATTTATGTCCTGAAATTCTTGTTTTTAATTTGTTTTTGGATGTTCCTACATAAACTTTTTCACAAAAGGTTTACACTAGAAACACTTCACATAAACAATGTACCTGCAAGCAAACGAATGAACTTCAAAGTTGATACAGAAAACATCGCTCACTGTTACAGGCATTTGCTTCGGAAAAGGAAACAACAAATACATGGTAGTGATCATCGTGCAATAGTAAAAACAACTCAGTGCAATACAGACAGCTGACGAGGGTAGTGAATCTACAGTAGCTTTAAGTATTTTGTGTTGTGGATACTATACATGTAAGTCATTGGTTGTGTTGCTGTTTTAATTTTTCTGTTCGCCTGATACTTGAAAAAATGAGATTAAGATATGTCTGTCCGAATTTTGTATAATTATATTATCCTATAATACCATTTGAGATTATTAACTAAAAGTAATTAAGATTTACACTTATTTAAATTATTAAATGTTTAATACTGTGATATTTATGAAATGTAATTTCTATAAATCTATTGTAGACCCCTGAGGAAGCGATTCAATATCGTAATCGCGAAATATTGGGAGTAATAAATAAAATATTTTAAAAAGACCTCGAGCTTGAAGAACCATTAATTTATAATATTGCTTATAACTAATATGTATACTACATAACATATTAACATATGTGTCTCAAACATTTTATAGTAGTTTAGGAGCATTACATTTTTGCACTTCTGCCTGAAACACATTTTGTTTACATCGGAACATATGAAAACCATATTTTCTTAACAGGTAAAGATGTACGGCTTTTGTTACAAAGTATACAAAGACTGCTACACATTGTATCTATGAGCGCATCGAAATTTTTATTATTAATTACTGTCCTTATTTTCTTCTATTATTTGTTTGAAGTCCTTCCTTTTTGTTTCTCTAAAATTAAGCGATTTTGGCCAATCTGAGGGTCAGGGCGTCATGTCAATTGGAGATTACTCATATTTGTTGGGTCGACCTGACTTTGCCTGAACGTGTTCTATCGATATTGACCAGAATTCTGTCCAGAATATCCTGTCGTTAGAGAAGAGATTGCTTGGAGAGAGGGTAGTTGCTCCTACCACAGATTGTATTAGTACAAATATATACAATTTGCAATACGAATAATACATACTACAACAATTATTATCGTATATTTCAGAATATGTTTATTGGTGGCTCAGCACTGCACAAAAATGAGAAACACTGAACAGGCTCTGATCCATTTTAAAGAGTGTTTGAAATATGATCCCAATGATATTGATGTCTTAATATCACTTAGTCGCATTTACATGAAAATGAAATCGATGGACTTATGCCGTGGTGTTTGCACACAAATACTTCAAATCGACAGCAACAATGAGGCAGCTTCGGCAATGATGGCAGATTTATCATTCCGTAAGGTGAGTATGTTAAGTTAAATTTGTAATCATTTATTGATGTTTAATTTTTAGATGGATTTTGAGAACGCGGGCTACCATTTCTCTCAACTGTTGTTAACACAACCTAGTTACTGGACAGCATTAGCTAGGCTGATCGAAGTAACGAGGCGTTCAGGAACTTTATCGGATGTTTATTTATTTTTACAAAGAGCTGAACTGACTATTTCCAATCCAGATTTGTCTAAATTACTGTAGGGGCTTTTATGAATGGTATAATGGCAATCCTAATGGAGCACTTCGCAATTTTATTGCAGCTCGAAGAGACGGTGAGTGGGGTCCTCAAGCAATATTGAATATGATTGAAATATGCATAAATCCCGATGGAGACATACCCAACGGGACCGAGTTATTTGAATACGATGATAATGGAGAATTAAGTGATGCTCGATTGATTGCATTAAGAACAGCAGACCGTTTGTTGAAAGAATTACGCCCGCGGCCAGGTGTTATCAATAATGAAGCGATAAATCACTGAATGCTGAAAAATTTTTTGAAGTTGGCGTCAAAACAAATGTTTCAGATTGATTCTGCTTTACAAGATTTCATTGAATTGACTAATCGGGAAGATCTACAAGGAAATGTAGGCCCGATTCTCGGCATGGCTACAGAACTGATTCAATTAAAACAAGTACACAGAGCCAAAAATAGTTTGAAACGATTAACACGTGCTTCTTGGAATTTCGAAGAAACAGAGTATCTAGAACGAAGCTGATTGCTGTTAGCTGACATATATATTAATTCAAATAAATTGGATGTTGCTGAGGCTTTAGTGGCAAAAGTCCTGGAACATAACAAGTCTTGCGCAAAGGCGTATGAACAGGCAGGATGCATATCTGAAAAATCTCAACTATATCGAGATGCCGCAAAAAACTATAGAAAAGCGTGGTGCTATGGAAAATCAAATCCTTACATTGGATATAAGTTGGCATATATGAAGAAAAAACAATATGCCGAAGCAATTGAGATATGTCAACAAGTTCTCAAACTGCACCCTGATTATAACATTATACGTAAAGATATTCTAGATAAGTGTCGTTCTAACATAAGATTATAAAATTTGTAAAAATATTTATAGGAAAGTAAACCAATAACCGATATTTATTTTCTAAATTATCTTCAAAATAAAATCTTATATAAACAAGTACAAAAAAATCCTCAATCCATTCGTCAAGTGAGTGTAACATTAATTACAAAGGTGGGTACTAAGTTCGAGTTTAGCGGCTAAAATCGTCTTTTTTCATTTAATACTCCATTTTAAGGAGTACAAACTTTGTGAAAATTTGCTTTGGGCTATACCCCATCAAGTTATTATGAAATCTGCAACAAATATATATAATTTTATGCCTTTTTTTACTGATTTAGTTTTCACTTTAGTGAAAAATGACGATTTTAGCAGCCAAAGGTGGGTATTAAGTTCGAGTTTAGCCGCTAAAATTGTAATTTTTTCGTTTTATGTTTTATTTAGCTAATTGGACCTAAATTCATTGATGTAAAGAAGAAAACCTTTTTTACATTTTTATGCCAACGTTTCGTCAGTACTTGTTGACTTCTTCCATGGGATTTCATTTATTTGAAAAATAGTAAAATTATTTGAAGTAATTGAAATTGAAATTAATTGGAACATTTCAACTTACAAAATTATTTTCTCAAAATTTACATTTAAATACTTGTATTACATCACAGTTTTTAAAACATAAATTCTAAACGGACAATCTAAATATAAAATTAAAACAAAACACAGCTTAAATTTAGTATCACAGTGAATTAAGATAATGGAACTCTGTAACTAACGCTTAAATTGTCAGTGTCCTCTTTAACATTCAGTGTTCTGTCAATCTTTTGTTGGATTCGTTAACTTTCTAAAGTTAGTCTCTTTCTCTCTTTATTTTCCCTCTCTAGTATGCGTACGTTTTCAAAATCAGCTGTGTGTCCATGGCGCAATACATGTTGTGATAATGCTGTACTCTCCTTTTTCTTTTCTATGTCCATTCGATGTTCAGTTATTCTTGTATGTAAATTACGTTTTGTTGTTCCTATGTATAAGAGATCGCATGGTTCATTATTGTTGCCTCTGCATGGAATTTCGTAAACAACATTGCTTTGTTGTTGTTTGTCAATTGGGGGTTTTACTTTCGAGAAGATGCAACTGAGTGTGAAGTTGGGCTTATATGCAAAACATATGTTTTTAGTTTGTATTATTGGCTTCAAATATTTTTTGTCGGTTAGTTCAGGTGCGTACCGTACAACATAAAAAAGTTTTTCAGCTGTTACGTTATTGTGGTCTTTGATGAAGTCAAGTTCTTCTGAGCTGTATTTGATTTTTCCTTTTATTTCGTTTATAAGTTCTTCAATTAGTTTCTTCGGGAATAAGTTTGTTGATAAGATTTTTGTGATTATTTTGATGTTTTTTCATGAAATTCTCCTTCGCTAATTGAAAGTATTCGGTGAATTAAGCTTTTTGTTGTGTTAACTATTTGGCTCCTTGGTTGTGTCGAATTGAAATTGATGATACGTCCAGATGATGTTTCCTTAGAGAACCAGTCAAATTTGATTTCACCTTCCCTGTGGTGAAGTTCGGTGTCCAGATATGCGATTTGCTTATTATGTTCAATTTCAATAGTAAATTGAATTTTCGTGTGGTAGGAATTAAATACTTTAAGAATCTCATCTTTTTCATCCATCTTAATTATGGCTAATATGTCATCTACATATTTCGATATGTATTTGATGTGGATATTTTTCTCCCTTAGTTCCGTTAGTGCTTCGTCAAGTAAGTTGTCCAGTACAATATCACCAATTGGTGGTGATAGAGGATTGCCCATAGGCATGCCGAATACTTGCTTATAAACGTTGTTGTCAAAAATGAAATAATTATTATTCATTAAGCAAAACTTTAGTATCTCTAAAAATTTTCTCTTGGAATTTTTGTTAGACCGTTAATGATATTCCATTTTTTCATAATAATTTGTATGGCTGTGTGGATGGGAATGTTGGTAAATAGTGAAATGACATCAAAGGATACAAAAGTTTCATTCTTGTCCAATATGAAGTTCAGTAGATTGTTCTTCAATTGTAACGAATTCTTGATATTGTATTTCTCGGATACTAGTTTTCTTAATATTTGACAAATAATTTTTTTTACAATCCGTAGCAAGGAACATTGATAGAGGAAACGATAGGTCTAAGTGGCATGTTTGGTTTATGGATTTTGGGTAATCCGTATATTCTGGGTGCAGCAGCTTAGGAGAAATGTAGTAAAGTTAAAGTGAATGAATTAATGAAATCTGCAACAAATATGTATAATTGTATGCCTTTTTTTACTGATTTAGTTTTCACTTTAGTGAAAAAATGACGATTTTAGCGGCTAAACTCGAACTTACTAGGAGAGGAAAACTGTTTGGTGTATGCAAGGCTAACCAGTGCACCATGATGGCTTCCTTTTTCCCAAATCAAAGATTAATAAAACAATATATGCGTTCCACATTGCAATGAAACCACTTAGAGAAGCTTTGAAACCCTCAGAAATTTCACCAGCATTAATAAGGTGGGATAATCCACCGCTGAAAAACTTTTTGGTGTTCGGTCGAAGTAGGAATCGAACCCAAGACCTTGTGTATGCAAGGCGGGCATGCTAACCATTGCACCACGGTGGCTCCCAAAAGGTATAAAATCATACATATTTGTTGCAGATTTAATTATAACTTGATGGGAAATAGCCCAAAGCAAATTTTCACAAAGTTTGTATTCCTTAAAAATAAACTAATCGTGAAAAATGACGATTTTAGCGGCTAAACTCGAGCTTAATACCCACCTTAAGTATAAACCAAGGAATTTCACTTCATCCTTCTTAGAAAGCTCTATTTGATTCATGTAAACTGAGGGACAATTTCCGTGCTTTAATGCGCCAGCATTTTAACCACATTGACAGTGTATTCAAATAGTTTTCCAGGAAATTACTGACAACAGTACAGTTTTTATTTGTGGTTAAGACATCTGTGTCGTCAGAAAATGTTCCAATAACAGCAGATTCTGGTTGGGGAAGGTCAGATGTGAATAAGAGGTATAAAATTGGGCCCATTACACTACCTTTGGGGACACCAGTTCTTATAGGTTCCAACTCACATAAAACAGTCTATTAGCTAGGTACGATTTAATAAACAGGTAGTAATTTATTGGAAGAAGTCTCTTGATTTTGTACAACAACCCATCGTGCCAAACTTTGTCAAAAGCCTGGGAAATATCTAGAAAAGCTAAGGTGCAATAGCTTTTGGATTCAAAAGCAGTATTGATTGTCTCGAAAAGACGATGCATTTGTTCTAAGGTTCCATGTTTTTTCTGAAACCAAATTGGTGATTTGGAATAATATGCTCAGTTTCAATAATAGGCATTAGCCTGCTAATAAACAGTGTTTCTAGTAGCTTCAATAGCTTGATCGACAGGTTTTCGAGGTTTTTGTATCATTATAATTTGTGCTACTTTCCATTATGGAGGGATAAAATTTCGAGTTAGACACGCATTAAAGATGCAGTCTATGCCATCAGTTGGTAGTTCCTTCAGTATTTTAGGAGTGCTTTACCAGATTTTAAAGACTTTACTGCTTGTAAAAGTTCTTTTTTGTGAATTTCTTAATAGGTAATTCAAGCTGGTGTGTTTCATTTAGGTAAGATTGGATATAATATGGTGTTTCTTCAATACTACTGGGAGAAAACACATTATAAAAGTGATTCGCAAAAGTTCTGGCTTTTTCTAAGTTGCTTTTGGTCCAGGTGTTGTCCTCTTTTCGGATGGGATAATTTGTTTTGGGTTGTTTTTTTATATTTCTAGTAATTTTCCATAAAGAAAAATCTATTGCCATTGTTGGACCTAGGTTATTAATTTCTTTTTCAATATTTTTATCATTTAAAGTTTTCATAATTGTTTAAGTTCAAAGCTTGCTTTACTCAGCTTACGTTTATCTTCGGGTAGTTATGTTTGTTTCCATCATTATACGTAAAGATATTCTAGATAAGTGTCGTTCTAACATAAGATTGTAAAATTTGTAAAATGATTTATAGGTAAGTAAACCAATAACCTATATTTCTTTTCTAAATTATCTTCAAAATAAAATCTTATATAAACAAGTACAAAAAACAAGTACATTTTAAGGAGTACAAACTTTGTGAAAATTTGCTTTGGGCTATTCCCCATCAAGTTATTATGAAATCTGCAACAAATATGTATAATTTTATGCCTTTTTTTTACTGATTTAGTTTTCACTTTAATGAATACTCGAACTTAATACCCAAAGGTGGGTATTAAGTTCGAGTTTAGCCGCTAAAATTGTAATTTTTCACGATTACTTTTCTTTAATAATCTATTTTAAGGAATACAAACTTTGTGAACATTTGCTTTAGGCTTTTGCCCATCAAGTTATAAAAAAAATGCAACAAATATGTATAATTTTATGCCTTTTTCTTACTGATTTAATTTTCACTTTAGCAATTTAGCGGCTAAACTCGAACTTAGTACCCACCTTAAATGTTAAAATATTGAAATAAATTACTTGGCAACAGATAAAAAGTCCCCTAAATAACAACGAGTAGACTCGACGTTTGTATTTACATACATTTGCAAACACATATATTCATAGCAAAAAGACACCGTCATTTAAATTTTTTGTGGCCTGAAGATATTTTGTCCCAAAATCTCACGTGTGAAAACCTTCGGTATATGAGATATATATATACAAAAGTCTTATTTCATTTCACGTTAAATAATAGCTACAGCAAAGCCAAACTCGACGAAGATCTTACAAGGGAGTCTATTTTTGTAAACGCTTTTCAAGTAAGAGATGGCATTTTTGTATTCAAGGAAAACTTGAATTTTTTGAAATAAATGATCGGAGGCTTGTTTCATAATAAAGGTTGGTACTAAGTTCGAGTTTAGTCCCTAAAATCAAAACTAAAACAATAGGTTAGGTTAGGTGGCAGCCCGATGTATCAGGCTCACTTAGACTATTCAGTCCATTGTGATACCACATTGGTGAACATCTCTTTTATCACTGAGTGCTGCCCGATTCCATGTTAAACTCAATGACAAGGGACCTCCTTTTTCTAGCCGAGTCCCAACGGCGTTCCACATTGCAGTGAAACCACTTAGAGAAGCTTTGAACCCCTCAGAAATGTCACCAGCATTACTGAGGTGGGATTATCCACCGCTGAAAAACTTTTTGGTGTTCGATTGAAACAGGAATCGAACTCACACCTTGTGTATGCAAGGTGGACATGCTAACAATTGCACCACGGTGGCACCCACAAACTAAATAAAAAAAACTAAAAAAGTGTAAACTTATATATCTTTAAAGCAAACTTTATTATAAATTGATGGGGAATAGCCCAACGTTATAAAGTTTATATTCGTTAGATGGATTATTAGAGAAAAGTAATCGTGAAAACATGTGAATTTAGCGGCTAAAGGTGGGTATTAAGTTCGATTTTAGCTGATAAAATCGTAATTTTTTTCACGATTATTTTTCTTTAATAATCCATTTTAAGGAATACAAACTTTGTGAAAATTTTAAAGACTTTATTTTAAAGACTTTATTGCTTGTAAAACTTCTTCTTTGTGAATTTCTTAATAGGTAATTCAAGCTGGTGGTATTTCATTTAGGTAAGATTGGGTATAATATGGTGTTTCTTCAATACTACTGAGAGAAAACACATTATAAAAGTGTTTCGCAAAAGTTCTGGCTTTTTCTAAGTTGTTTTTGGTCCAGGTGTTGTCCGGTTTTCGGATTGGATAATTTGTTTTGGGTTGTTTTTTATATTTCTAGTAATTTTCCATAAAGAAAAATCTGTTGCCATTGTTGGACCTAGGTTATTAATTTCTTTTTCAATCTTTTTATCATTTAAAGTTTTCATATCTGTTTAAGTTCAAAGCTTGCTTTACTCAGCTTACGTTTATCTCCGGGTAGTTTTGTTTGTTTCCATCGTTTTTTGCCTTTCTCTTTACCGATAGTTTCCACAGAATTTGAGACTTTTGGGGGGTTTACAATTCTGTTCTTTGCTGTGGAGTTCCATGACGCATTTTGAATAACACTTATACGGTGCTCTACGCCTCCTGTTGTGTCATTTTAGATTTTTGTGTATGGTATTACAACCAAGGTAACGAAAATTGTCCCAATTTGTTTTTTTTATTTTTTATTGTGAAGTTTGCATTTCTGGTACTCTTTGTGCTGCTGAGAACGCAAGGTAAGGAAAACCGATGAATGATCAGATGACAAGTCATGGGTTGATACACGTTTCGGAACCTGGTGGGATACCTTTTGTAACATAGAAATCTATAAGATCTGGAGACTTGTTTAGGTCAGAGGGCCAGTAAGTCGGGGAATCAGATGATATGGTCTTTAAATTGAGTTCCTTTATAGCCCAATATAGCTGTCTTTCTTTTGTAGTTGTTAGGCGAGACCCCCACTGAGCATGCTTGGCATTGTAATCTCCGCAAGCCAGAAATTTATTTCCTAGAGTTTTGAAGTAACTAATATATTGCGCTTTTTAATGTTATGGCGAGGTTGACTATAAAGGGACGATACTGTTAAGGAGCCTTGAAGCGTTTTTACGATTATGTTTGTTGCCTGTATTTCTTCAGTAGTGAATACCCTGTTGATAATTGATGGTATCTTTTACTAAGATAGTCGACCCACATCGAGCTTTCCCAGATGGATGCATTACGTGGTGGAAATCGTACTTTGGGATGGAAAAATTGTGTTTATGAGTAAAGTGCGTCTCTGATATGAGAAGGATATCAATTTGGTTTAATGTCTAAAATTGTTTCAGTTCTAAGGTATGTTGGGATAAACCGTTTGCATTCCAGTATACTATTTTAAGACATTCCATCCTAAATATTTGAAAGTTTCAAGGTAATATTCATAAGAAGGTTTGTCATTTGTTGCATTAATTTGTTTAATGCGACAAATGACGGTATTTCATTGGGTTGGGGATTTTGCAGGTTTTGTGTTTGGTTTTCAAAGTTTTGTTGATTGGTTTGCGTAGGATCTATATATTTCTTACTGAATTTCAGTATGAGTTATTTTCAATAACTCGTTCTTGCATGATGAGGGTTTAGGAAGAGTCTGTTGATTTCCCCTAATTGGCCTGAGTGAAGGGTAATATTGTGTATATATTTGTTAGTAGACTGTACATCCTTTATAGTTAGCAGGGTGGTTCCCATTGCATAGGGCGCACTTTACTTCATTTGCTCAATTTTTCCGATCGCATGACTTGGACTCACGGTTTCCTGCACACTTAATACAGTTTGGTTTTTTTCTACAATATGATTTGGTATGACCATATTGTTGACAGTTTCCACATTGTGGGACAATTTTTGTTGGATGTGGTGGTTCAAATTTTATTATACTCGACATAAGTCGCGTAATGGAGTATATCTCTTTATTATTGGGTTTGCTTACCAGTTCTATTTCAAAAAGAGGTAGTGCTTGTTTTGTGTACCGACTTTTTATGTTCCATATATTAGTTACTTCATGTCCAAGGGTAGTGAGTTTATACTTTATTTAGTTCTTGTATTTAGTTCTTGTGTTGATGATTAACCAGCTGATAATTGCAAGTTTTTACTGGGAAAAATGTTTTTACCGTGAAATGTAAACGAAGGACTACCAGTATAAATTTGTGATAGTAATCAAAACTATCACAAATTTGTGATAGTAATCAAAACTATCACATATTTATACTGGTAGTCCTTCGTTTACATTTTACAGTAAAAACATTTTTCCCAGTAAAAACTTGCAATTATCAGATGGTTAATCATCCACAAATCCAATTGCACTAGAATTAGAAAATATAAATATCTTTCGTTTTATTTGGTTTAAAACCGCTGCATTAATGATAAATTCGTGAACGTGTACACTTCTACTAATTTTACTCAAGATAATAAAACCCATTCTTACTATCTTGCAAGTTTATACTGTATAACTTTTATTGGAAACTTACCTAAACAAACCTATTGTTGTCCAATTTTCGTAAAACTAAATCCATACCATTAACCCTCTAATGCCCCAATTTTTTCTTACATACACTGAAAACAAGCATGTCCAGTTCCAAAGATTTTGTACAGAAATGGTTTTGGTATTGATTCCGAATTGGAATATATTCTTTTTTTCAGCTTTTTCTTCATGAGCTATCAAAGAGCTTTAAAAACACGCTAACGACAATTTAAATTTCCAAATTCGGACTCAACTTCAAGTAGAAATTATTCTATGTATACTTTTTAGAATAAAGTGTTGAAAAACATCTTCTATTTTTGAACGCCTTTTTGGTTTGTGGTCAAGATACAAAAACTCCACAAATTTAAAGACTTTTTCTTTAATTGTAAGAATTTTGGCTGATCGAAGTAACATATTTCCTGTTGCAGTTCTTCCTCATCGGGTTCAAAGGTCTCCGATTCTGCTTTAAGATCTCCACATCATTTCGAAGTTGAGAACACAGAATTTCATATTGTTCATTTCTTAAAATTAGTTCAGCATTTGATTTTTCCAATTGTTGTAACTTGTTCAATCGGAAAGAACCAATGCTATTTCGTGGTGTGTCTTCTTTTTGATTTAACACAGGGTGATTTCCATTCATGTTGTAGTACTTATCAAAGACACACACACACACCACAAATGAAAAGTATTATCGACACCCGCTCAAATCACAGTACCAGTAAAATACAACTGATAGACCAGTATTTTGGTAGACACGACCAGCTGATACGATCAATGTATTGAGTCGTGTATTCAGTTGATTGTTGTACTATTTGTCTCTTTTCGAGATGTTTACAATTTTTTTATTTGATTTTACAATTTTTGGCAAATAAAAAAGGACATTTGAAGGAAAAACTCACAGTTTCATACGTTTCCAATTCAGTAAAAGGATGCAGATGGGGATCCAGTTTCAGTACACACCAAACACCGATTACAAAACGCTCAGAAAGATGTATATTTGTAAAATTTAGACGCAGCAACAAGGGACACGTCTGTCCGGCAAGTTGATTATCAAGATTCGGAAAGATGAAGGCATTGATTGCGAAACATTGTATGTCTAAATTAATTGATGCAAAAAAGTAACCGTGAAAACAAGCTGATTTTCAGCTTGAAAACTGAACATACTCGTAGTACTTACCTTAAAGACCAACTAGGAGTATGATCCAAATGACGATATCCTCTAAAACTACTTGGTAATTTGAAAAACAATGTAAACACGGCTTAAAGAGAATATTGTTTGGGAATTTCAATTTTTTTTTAAATTTAATATGGTGAACAATTTTCAAATTATTCCAATATATTGTTACGAATTTGATATTTCTAGATTTAAGTTTATTCAAATTAGTTTCCATTAATTTAAAATTTCAAATTGTAACGGTCAAATTACGTCATATCTTGTCAAAATCATTTCTTTATTTTCTAGATTTTCTAGAATTCTAGAAAAATTATGGAAGAAAACTCTAGAAAATTGGAAGAAAAATTTGACGAAAATTCAAGAAAAATGGATGTAAATTCTAGAAATATCAATGAAAAACTTCAAGAAATTTCTGAAAGCATGGAGAAACGTGTGGACCAGATAGAAAACCAAATTGGCGAATTGTATAAGAAAATTCTTTTTGTGGACGAAAAAATTATGGTTCACGATGATAATTTTCTAAAGGGTAATGCCGCTGATGTGATACAAAGCATTCCCGCTACCTCTAGAAATAATTATAATGAAGTAATAGCGGCACTTCAACGTAAGTACGGCGGAGAACATAAGCAAGACATCTTCAGAATGGAATTAAGAGGAAGAGTCCAGAAGACAAATGAGACTCTACAAGACTTTGCAACATAGGTTGAGCGGTTAGTGCTCTTGACATATCCAGGAGAAAGGCATCCACTTGTGGACCGCATCAAAATCGATACCTTTGTGAATGGAATTAGAGACCCAGATATAAAATGCGCAACATATGTGTCACAAAAGGCTACTTTTGCAGAAACAGTAACATTTGCACTTGCACAAGAGACTGCGAGATTGCACGACCTCAAATTCACAAGGTACGCAGAGTGGAGACCGAGCAAGATGAATCAAATTCGGTGATTGACTCAGTAAAAGAAGCCGTTAAAATGGCAATGCAAGAAATGAAGCAGGAGATAACTAAATCCAGAATGAAGTGCTACAACTGTGAAAAGCCTGGACATGTTGCTCGCGAATGTAAAGCACGTCGTAAGCGATCAAAATCGAAATCGCCATCCACATCAAACAATGGCCATAAGTGGGTGAACCCACAGCCCAGTGAGTCACCTTTAAACTAAATCGAGCTAGTTCTGCGGGGCAAGAGCTGGCCCCCCAGGCGATGGCCCACCATCTCCATAACAGTAGTTCAACAGCAAAATAACAATCTAACCATTGCGGGTGTTATTAATGGCGACACCCGTACTTTGACATTGGATACTGGTGCATCAAAGTCTATCATGAGATATGATGTATGGAAAGGTCACTGTAAAGTTAACTATTGCTAACAAATCCGTTAATTATGAGTTCATCGTGTCCGATATAGTAGACGAAGTGATAATTGGAGCGGATTTCATGATTGCTTTTGGACTCAATCTGGATATGAAGCGTCGTGTAATGACATGGTGCGATACCGAAATAGCGGCAAACGTGGGATACGGCGAGGATACACATATCAGACGTTTAACAACGAGCCACCGGGAGTCAGTACCACCGAAGCAATTATATGGGTTTCCATGAATGGAGATTGTGAAGTCGGCCAATCGTGGGTTGTTGAACCAGCAGAAAATAAAAACAACAACATCTTGATAGCAAATGTCCTAGTAACAACGAATGAAGAGAAATTGATACCAATTCGTGTCTTTAACTTGTCCGACAATCAAGAGCATATTGGAAAATTTTCGGACATTGGCAAATGTACACCAGCCGTGGCAATAGTCAATTTGGAAAGCAACTCATCAAAGACACATGGAACGGCGAGAAAACATCTGGAAAGTTATGTCGAAACTTGGACACGTCATCTATCACCATCAGAGAAAAGTAAGGCCATGCAATTGTTATGGAAAAACGTTTCTGCCTTTGCTTTTGAGAAGGGAAATCAAGGAAGAACATCTGTGGTGAAGCATGAAATAAATACCACAGAGCACAGACCAATAAAACAGGCACCACGAAGTGTTCCTCTAGCAAAACGGGACGAGGTTCAAAAACTTGTAAAGGAAATGGCGGAAAGTGGTGTGATCGAGCCATCATCAAGTCCTTGGTGCTCCCCAGTTGTGTTGGTCAAAAAGAAAGATGGACCCGATTCTGTGTGGACTACAGAAAATTAAATGATGTCACCAAAAAAGACAGTTATTCGCTTCCACGCATTGATGACACGTTAGACACACTAGTCGGAACAACATGGTTTTCCACGCTTGATTTGCAGAGTGGATATTGGCAAGTAGAGATCGCCGAAAAGACAAAGAAAAGTCAGCTTTTGGCGTTAATGGCGGTCTCTGGCAGTTCAATGTAATGTCATTCGGGCTCTGCAATGCTCCGGCTACCTTCGAGCGATTGATGGAGCGGGTCATAAAGGGGTTGCATTGGAAGTCCTGCTTGATATAACTCGACAATATCATAGTTATGGGCAAAACATTTGACGAACACCTTAAGAACTTGAAGGATGTTATCCAGCAACTGTCAGCCTCTGGTCTACGACTTAACGCAAAGAAGTGTTCCCTTTTCCAACGGGAAGTTAAGTACTTGGGTCATCATGTGACAGCAGAGGGCATATCCACCCATGAGGACAAAATAAAGGCTGTGAGCGATTGGCCACGTCCACGAAATCTCCATGAATTGCGTAGCTTCCTTGGTTTATGCACCTATTACAGGCGATTCGTACCAAACTTCGACAGCATCGCCGCTAGCCTCCATAAATTAACCCAAAAAGGTCAGAAGTTCCAGTGGAGTAAAGAACAGGAAGTGTCATTTCATAACCTATAAGGACTTTTATGTTCAGCTCCTGTCCTGGCATATCCTCTTCCTGGTGAAAAATTACAGATGCTATCGCGTACGAAATTGGAGGTGTGTTGTCTCAACAGATAGATCGTAAAGAGAAGGTAATCGGATATTTTAGCCGAACGTTGTCCAAGCCCGAAAAGAATTATTGCGTAACGAGAAGATTGCTGATTGCTGTCGTAGAAAGCGTAAAGCATTACCACAAATACTTGTATGGACAGAATTTCTTGCTAAGAACTGATCATTCAGCTCTACGATGGTTGCTTCATTTCAAGAATCCGGAAGCTCAACTAGCACGTTGGATAGAAAGACTCCAAAGCTATGATCTCAGTATCGAGCTTAGAAAAGGTGGCAAACACGCGGACGCCTTGTCACGTCGACCGTGTAATGTCGAGTGCAAACACTGCTCAAAAGCTGAACATAAGGAAAAAATCCCGGATATCCGGCTTTTGCACGTCGAATCTGGAGCGGACTGGCCAGCAAAACAGCGTAAAGATCCAATTTGGACCAAAATTATTTCAGCAAAAGAGGAGAATAAGAAGCCCAGCAAGAAAGACATCGCAGCCGACAGTTCACTTATGAAATCAAATTACGAGAAGTGCATAAAAGCGAAAGGGTCAAGACGAAAAAGTAGAGGTCTTATGCAAGAATATAGGCCAGGAGCGCCTTTTGAAAGAACAGCAATGGACGTTGCAGGCCCTTTCCCAGTAAGTGATTTTGGAAACCGATATGTCCTTGTGGTCATGGATTACTTCAGCAAGTGGCCAGAAGTTTATGCCATTCCAAACCAAGAAGTGAATACGATTGTGGATGTAGTCGACAAGAATTGTATATGTCGCTACGGAGTGCCATCTGAGATACACTCAGACCAAAGAAACCATTAACCCAACCGTCGAACGGAACGGACGTGTTTTTTAATAGCGGATAAACTCATCGTAATAGGTACCTGCTAAGAATTTCAAGTGTGGTGGGATATTAAGCCACCATGAAGCGAAATTCAAAGTCATCCACAGGGTTGCTAACTTCAGGGCCCAGTGGGCGGGTATCGACTGGAGTTATAAATTTGGGCAATGACCAAGAGTTAGGCCCAATTAGTCGATCTGTAGACGGGTCTACAGGTGGCGACACTTTGACAAGTCGTACTTTTTCTAAGGTAACGTATCAAAAGGAGGTAATCCCTCACGAAAGGAACGCAGAAATGCTTTGTTTATCCTAAAGAAGTTAGGAGCAGTTAACCCAAGCACGCTTGCGGCTAAACAAAGCGATTCCTTAAAATGGGCTCAAGGAATTCTTGAGGCTGGAAAAAGGGAACGATCGCCGGATGAGCTGCCATCCTCCAAAAGGGATTTGTGATGGCTATCATTAATAAAGGAGCATTGGACGGTATGGTTCCAAAGCACAAACAGGGGGAAATTGAGAATGTTCCGTCTGTCGTCTACTCACAGGTGCTGGAAAAGTTTCCCGGCCCAGATCCTCGACACCAAGAGGCTGGCTGGAGAAGAAAGACATACCGGCTAGACCTAGACCACATGCGAGGATACCTGCAAACCCTTCTGACCCTGAATCTATTTTAGATAGACTGAAACGATGCAATCCACATCTTCCAACAGCTGATTGGAAGGTTGGTAGTTTGGATGAAGTGGATGGACCAAGACGGCATGCAGTGTTTATATTGAACACTCAGTCCTTGCAACATCTATCAAAGTCCCAGAGCCGTGTATGTTATGGCTTTCATTATATCCAAATGAAGGAATATAAAAACGATCAGCTAAAGGATTCAGAAATGGACAAGCCTCTGTCTGAATCAGAAGTAAGCGGATCCTCTTGCGAAGTCGAGGGAGATACCAAGGTTGAAGACATGGATAGACACCGTATACGAGAGGAGGTTTCTATTGCCTCAGAACTCACCAAAGTTGAACCTATGGTTATTGCGAGAGTCACCGAGATCTCTGAAGAGGACATTCTTGATGACTCGATTGAAGCGGCTGATGTGACGGTTGTTGAAAATCTCGATGGTCCTACGGATCCTCCAGATAAATCTTCATCATTGTAAGACTGCATGTGCCGCCTTAAAAGTTCTCCTGATGAAAGGCGACATAGATATAATTCTTATTCAAGAACCATATGTTTTTAGAAACAAAATATGTGAATTAAGTACTCCGGGGTTCAAACTATTGCAGTATACTGGTAATGATGTAAATCGAGCCTGTATAATTGCTAAAAAAGAGCTCAACTTGTTTATGCTTCCTTCAATGTGCAATACAGACACTGTCGTTGCCAGTTTAGAAGTAGCCAAATGCAAATATTGGGTATCTTCGGTCTACATGGGACATGACAGGGAGATGCCTCCATGTGCCGTTAAGACCTTAGTGGAGGAGTCACTGAAAACAAAGACGAAACTCATTATGGAATGCGATGCGAATGCACATCATAGCATATGGGGAAGTAGTGATACTAATGCAAGGGGAGAGTCGCTAATAGAGTTAATTTTGCGTACTAATCTGGTAGTTTGCAACAATGGAGATGTCCCAACCTTTGTCACTAACAAGTAAGGAAAGTCTAAAGTCGGGCGGGGCCGAAAATATTATACCCTACACAACTTTGTAGATCTAAATTTTCGATACCATCCGTCAAATGTGTTGGGTGCTATATATAAAGGTTTGTCCCAAATACATACATTTAAATATCACTCGATTTGGACAGAATTTGGTAGACTTTTACAAAATCTATAGACTCAAAATTTAAGTTGGCTAATGAACTAGGGTGGAACACAATTTTAGTAAAAAATATGGCAATCATTTAAGTCTGAAGCTATTTTAAGGAAACTTCGCAAAAGTTTATTTATGATTTATTGCTCGATATTTATGTATTAGAAGTTTAGGAAAATTAGAGTCATTTTTACAACTTTTCGACTAAGCAGTGGCGATTTTACATGTTGGTATTTTGACCATTTTTGTCGAAATCAGAAAAACATATATATGGGAGCTATATCTAAATCTGAACCGATTTCAATCAAATTTGGTACACATGACTATATTACTAATTGTACTCCTAGTGCAAAATTTCAACCAAATTGGGCCAAAACTCTGGCTTCTGGGGCCATATAAGTCCAAATCGGGCGAAAAATATATATGGAAGCTATATCTAAATCTGTACCGATTTCAATCAAATTTGGCACACATGACTATACTACCAATTGTACTCCTTGTGCAAAATTTCGGGATAAAACTCTGGCTTCTGGGTCCATATAAGTACACATCGGGCGAAAGATAATATATATATATATATATATATATATATATATATATATATATATATATATATATATATATATATATATATATATATATATATATATATATATATATATATATATATATATATATATATTTATCTTTCGCCCGATGTGTACTTATATGGACCCAGAAGCCAGAGTTTTATCCCGAAATTTTGCACAAGGAGTACAATTGGTAGTATAGTCATGTGTGCCAAATTTGATTGAAATCGGTACAGATTTAGATATAGCTTCCATATATATTTTTCGCCCGATTTGGACTTATATGGCCCTAGAAGCCATATATATATACTCCCTGTGCAAAATTTCAACCAAATTGGGCCAAAACTCAGGCTTTTAGGACCATATTAGTCCATATCGGGCGAAAGATATATATGGGATCTATATCTAAATCTGAACCGATTTCAATCAAATTTTGCACACTTGACTACACGAGTAAGTGTTATGTTTGTACAAAATTTCAAGCAAATCGGTATAAAACTCTGGCTGCTGGGTCCATATTAGTGCATATCGGGCGAAAGATATATCTAAATCTAAATCTGAACCGATTTCTTCCAAAATCAATAGGGTTCTATTCTTACCCAAATTAAGAACATGTGCCAAAATTTGAAGGCAATTGGACTTAAAATGCGACCTAGACTTTGATCACAAAAATGTGTTCACAGACAGACGGACGGACGGACAGACGGACGGACAGACGGACATAGTTATATCGACTCAGGGACCCACCCTGAGCATCATTACCAAAGACACTATGTGTCTATCTCGTCTCCTTCTGGGTGTTACAAACATATGCACTAACTTATAATACCCTGTTCCACAATGTGGCGCAGGGTATAAAAACAGGCAAGAGGTTTTGGACATCACCTTGGCCTCGCAAGAACTTAATGAAATGATATCTTTGTGGCAGGTTTTATGTTAACACAGCTTATCAGAGCATCGCCACATCAGTTTCAAATTTGATGTTCATATCACCAAGACCATATTTCCGCCAAATGTTAGGAAAGCTGACTGGAATAGGTATAGGGAATCGTTCAATACGATGATACCGGAAATAACAGAGACAAATATGAGAAATGTGCAAGATATCGAACACGCAGTTGAGCGGATTACTAAGGCCTTCAACATCTCACTGAAAGCTGCATGCCCTAGAGGGAAGCCAAAGGGGAAAAATCGACCACCATGGTGGTCTACGGAATTAAGTAATATGAGGAAATCGTGCAGGAAGCTCTTTAACAAGGCAAAGTCCACCAGAGCCCCTGAGGATTGGGACGCTTACAAGAAGAATCTGCGAGGATACAAGCGAGAACTGGGAAAGGCTCAGCATAACTCTTGGAATGATTACTGCAGCAGTATTGAGAATACGTCCGAGGCTTCCAGACTACGGAAGGTACTAGCATCCACCAACTCCGCTCCAGGTTTCATTAAAACATCGGAGGAGACGCTGGAGGTACTATTGGACACACATTTTCCTGGAAATCAGACGGTTGAACCATGTACTGGCGGTGCCACAGTTTCTCAGCGGTCGTTTCCTGTCGAGGAAATTGTATCGGAAACTGGAATAAGATGGGCGCTAAATAGCTTTGAACCATTCAAATCCCCCGGACCTGATGGAATTACTCCGGTGGAGTTACAAGCAGTAACTGACAAAATTATCCCCTGGTTGTCGGCGATATATAAAGGATGTATCAACTTATCATATATCCCAGGAAAGTGGAGGGAAACAAACGTCGTTTTCATACCTAAAGCGGGAAAAGCCTCTCACTCGAGGGCGAAGGATTTCCGACCAATCAGCTTATCCTCATTCCTACTTAAGACTCTGGAGAGGATGATAGATATTTATCTTAGAACTAGCATCGATTCAAGTTTGTTCTCGAAACGACAGCATGCATACTCGAAGGGCAGGTCTACTGAGACCGCATTACATGAACTAGTCAGCTTTATTGAAAGCTCACTATCTGTCAAAGAATACACAATCGTGGCGTTTCTAGACATCGAAGGGGCGTTCAATAATGTCCATCCGAGCTCGATATTAAATGGACTGACAACTCTGAATGTTGATCCATGTATACTTAGCCTGTTAGACGAACTGCTAATGAAGAGACGTATTTCAGCCACACTAGGACAAGCAAACATACAAAGGTATGTGAACAGAGGCACTCCCCAAGGAGGAGTTCTATCACCTATTCTTTGGATTGTTGCTATAAGTAACCTTCTGGTTACCCTAGAAAAAGAAAGGACGAAAGTGGTGGCATACGCAGATGATGTGGCTCTGGCAGTCAGGGGAAAATACCCATCCACAATCAGAGATATTATTCAGAGGGCCCTCCGGATGACTGAGAAATGGGCGAAAGACAATGGTCTTGGGGTAAATCCTGCAAAGACAGTATTAGTCATGTACTGCAAAGATCGCAAAACTCCCACGGTTAGGCCTATTTCCTTAGGGGGTATTGAAATTCCCTTTGGTGATTGTGCAAAATACCTTGGCGTTATTTTGGACAGGAAGCTGAACTTTAAGCTTAATATTGAAGAAAGGGCGAGGAAGGCAAGTGTAGCTTTGTACTCGTGCAAAAAGGCAATAGGAAAAAAGTGGGGACTAAAACCAAAAATTGTGCATTGGCTATACACGGCAGTGGTTAGACCTATAATGCTATATGGTGTTGTAGTCTGGTGGCCGGCACTTCAGAAACCGACTTGTTTAGATAAAGTTCAGCGTATGGCGTGTTTGTGTATTTCAGGCGTATTCAGCAAGACAGGAACAAATTCCCTCAATGTCATGCTGCATCTATTGCCTTTAGACATTTTGGCCAAACAGTCAGCTGCAACAACGGCTGTGCGGTTGCGCGAGTTATCGCTGTGGTCGGAAAAAATGTTACGGTCACAGTTCGGTCCTCAAAATAATGCCAGATGTGCCTAACGTAGTGGATTACACTTTGGAGAGTCCACTTTTCGACAAAAAGTTTGAGACTCTAATCCCCAACAGTGAGGCGTGGTGCACACAGACCCCGAGGAATAAAAAATATATAGATTTTTTAACTGATGGCTCCAAATTGGATGGACAAGTGGAGTTCGGAGTATATTCTAATGATCTGGAACTTCGAATAGCGAAAAGATTACCTAATCACTGTAGTGTTTTTCAAGCTGAAATATTAGCAATAAAAGAGGTGGCGAATTGGTTAGAAGTAATGTTCCAAAAAATGTGGGCATTAATATATACTCAGACAGTCAACCTGCAATAAAATCCTTGGACTCTGTGTACCTCAACTCGAAAACTGCCATCGACTGCCGCAAATCTCTCAATGAGATGGCAGAGCAGTACAATATTCACCTAATATGGGTGCCTGGCCATAGGAACATACCGGGGAACTGCGAAGTGGATGAGTTGGCAAGGCTAGGGACTACCTTACATATTCCAGGGGAACTAGAATTTGTTGGTATGCCCCTAGCTACCTGCAAGCTCATACTGCATGAGAAGGCTGTTATGATGGCAAATGTTCGATGGGAGAATTGCAAGGGTTGTAACGACACCAAGCAAATATGACCCCATTTCAACTTAAACCGCACACTAGATATGCTAATGTTCTCGAGACGTCAGATATCACTCCTGATATCTGCTATAACGGGTCGCTGCCTGATAGGCGATTTTGCAAAAACTATTGGCGCGAAGTATAATGACTATTGTATGAGCTGTCATGATGCTATATGCTCCTAAAAGCGCAAGCAACTTTTAGGAGCATATAGCTTCAGATTACTGGCGGATCTGGAAAACGTTAACTTAAACAGTCTGCTAATGTTTTTGGAACAATCTGGTTGATTCAGCGAAGAAAAATAATCGAGAAGGTTCAGCGGTAAAACTAGAAGTGCCCATATGTAATAGGTACTTTTAGTTAATGTGGTATCACAATGGACTGAATAGTCTAAGTGAGCCTGAATCTTAATCGGGCTGCCACTTTAACCTAACCTAACCTATGGCAGCTCATCCGGTGATCATTCCCGTTTTTCATCTTCAAGAATTCCTTGAGCACATTTTAAGGAATCACTTTGCTTAGCCGAAATCGTGCTTGGGTCGACTGCTCCTAATTTCTTTAGGATAAACAAAGCTCCTCCTTTTGATGGCGTTACCATAGCAACGTTTCGACTTGTCAAAGTATCGGCACCTGTCGACCCGTCTACAGGTCGACTAATTGGGTCTTACTCTTGGTCATTGCCCAAATTTATAACTTCAGTCGATACCCGTCCACTAGGCCCTGAAGTTAGCAACCCAGTGGATGATTTTGAATTTTGCTGCATGGTGGCTTAACCCTTTCACTAACGAAATAAACCTCATGTTAAAAACGTAAATTGTTTTCTGTTTTTACTAGTAAAGGGTGATTCTTTTGAGGTTAGGATTTTCATGCATTAGTATTTGACAGATCACGTGGGATTTCAGACATGGTGTCAAAGAGAAAGATGCTCAGTATGCTTTGACATTTCATCATGAATAGACTTACTAACGAGCAACGCTTGCAAATCATTGAATTTTATTACCAAAATCAGTGGCAGAAAATCCGCTTTTTTATCGACAAATTTTGATCAGCGATGAGGCTCATTTCTGGTTGAATGGCTACGTAAATAAGCAAAATTGCCGCATTTGGAGTGAAGAGCAACCAGAAGCCGTTCAAGAACTGCCCATGCATCCCGAAAAATGCACTGTTTGGTGTGGTTTGTACGCTGGTGGAATCATTGGACCGTATTTTTTCAAAGATGCTGTTGGACGCAACGTTACGGTGAATGGCGATCGCTATCGTTCGATGCTAACAAATTTTTTTTGTTGCCAAAAATGGAAGAACTGAACTTGGTTGACATGTGGTTTCAACAAGATGGCGCTACATGCCACACAGCTCGCGATTCTATGGCCATTTTGAGGGAAAACTTCGGAGAACAATTCATCTCAAGAAATGGACCGGTAAGTTGGCCACCAAGATCATGCGATTTGACGCCTTTAGACTATTTTTTGTGGGGCTACGTCAAGTCTAAAGTCTACAGAAATAAGCCAGCAACTATTCCAGCTTTGGAAGACAACATTCGGGCTATTCCGGCCGAAATGCTCGAAAAAGTTGCCCAAAATTGGACTTTCCGAATGGACCACCTAAGACGCAGCCGCGGTCAACATTTAAATGAAATTATCTTCAAAAAGTAAATGTCATGGACCAATCTAACGTTTCAAATAAAGAACCGATGAAATTTTGCAAATTTTATGCGTTTTTTTTAAAAAAAAAGTTATCAAGCTCTTAACAAATCACCCTTTACTAACAGCATGTAGAACAAAAATTGTAAATTCGACAACCTACCTCAACTACTTCAAAAGTTATATCAGCTTGTTCTGAAAACTTGATTCTGGAATTGTGACCAAATGACCTTACGAAAATAAGCGATATTTGGCATATAATATCTTTCAAAGTGTGAGAAAAAATACAAAAAAGAACCCGAAAAAGTATCAGCTATAGTTTCTGTATGAATGTCCATTTACTAGAAACACAATAGAAAAATTGTCTCAAGTTTTCATATTTTTCGTTTATTTAACAATGAAGTTTACAAAAATGTATTTTAGTACTCACCAATATGGAAAATATTTATTGCTTATTTAGATTAAAGCCTCTACTTTAAAATAAAATCGACAAATAAATCGAAACTAAGTAGGAAAATAGAATTTGGTGTCTTTTTCGAATGTCCTTCTAAGTGGACATCGGTAGTAAAAGGGTTAATTTACCACCATACTTGAAATTCGTAATAAGTCTTATTACGAAGAAATAATCCGATATTGAAAACACATCCGTTCAGTTGGATTGTTGAATGATAAATATTTAATGTTAGACTAACTCAAGAATAAAGTCTTTTATTACTCCACAGCTTATAATTTAAGTGATCTGGTCTAGAATATTTAGTTTTTATGTATATTATTATTTCTTTATTTAAAATTTTTAGAAACCAATTTAAGGTTTTTCTTTAATGTATAAAAATGTTTAGTTTCACAGTAATCCCAGTTGAATTTGGAACAAATTTTTATATTTCACCTCAGCGTATAATTTAATAGAGAATGGTAAGATTTCGTTTTAAAAAATCGAAAACAACACAGTTTTTTGAGTTTATATAGCATACTTCATTATTTCTCTAATTGTTTCAGCCAAAAATTTGTATGAGATACGTTTACTTAAGAAAAGTTTATAAAATGCTCCCAATATGGTAAGTTACAATATGAAGAATTAAAAAAATATATATATTTTATTAAATGGTGTTAATTTCTAACAATTTTCATTATTCCTTCCATTTTTTCAACAAGATGTGTGAAAAATATACTTACGATGAATAAAGATCTAAGGATAAGCCAAAATGTTCAAACAGTGAGTTAAAATAAACTACTGGCTTGTTCCACGTGGCTAAATTTTTATTTTGAAAAACCTTGTATTAATACACCCTCAAAAAAAATCACTTCTTCCGAAACATTAATATGTTTGTTTTATGTGAACATATTATATGTTTGGAAGCATTTTGAGCCCAAAAATATTATGTGCTTGGAAGAATTTTTCCCAAAGACGATTGTGCTCATTCCCTAACATACTCGTAATTTTCACTTCCACGAAATATTTTAGTTCTTGGCAACTTTTTCTGTAATACAAATAATGTTGAAGAAATTATTCACTTTTATATATTTTTTAAAGTTTACCTTTCGCCTGCACGGAGAATCGAACCGAGGACCATACACACTATCCACTGGGCTACGTAGCTGTTATAGTCACCAGTAGATAATTATCGTTATAAGTTACATTTATATAGCATAGTTTGCAGCGCCCATAAGCCCATGGAAACATAACATTATTTAACAGAAACATACATTTGTTTGCCACGTGGAGCAGTGGTTAGCATGTCTGCCTTGCATGCAAAGGGTCGTGGGTTCAATCCCTGCTCCGACCGAACACTTTTTTTTTTAATTTACACATTTATATTTATACTATATTAAATTTTTATAATGAAACTTCGAAATGTGGGTTATTAAAGATTTATAGTCAGTAACAGTGCTTGATATAACGAAATTGACTGATTTTTGGATAAAATATTATTTTTTTTTTATTGCAAAAATACCAATTTTTTAACAAAAAACTATTTTTGGTACAAAACTTTAAAATTTGGAAGGAATTCAAAAACTCTAACAAAAGAAGAACGTGGAGTCGAGTATAAACATATATAAATAATTTATAATATAAACATAAATTTATTTAGGCGTGAACAGTTTTTTACTAGCATTGTACACCATCGCTCTAAAATGCCTTTTATTTTTCTTTAATAATTCATTTTAAAGAAAATAAATTGTTTAAATTGTTTTAGCTGCTAAACTCGAACTTAATGCCCGCTTTTATTTTTTTTACTGCCCCAAACTCTAAAAAGAGTATAGTGCCCTTTCGTTATTTTTATGAAGTCCCCTGATTTCTTTTAAAAAATTGTGCCCATAATGCCAAAATGATAAACAAAACATGTCCACACATACATAAAATGCTGTTCTCAAGGCGAAAACATATGCTGTTTGTTTTTCAAATGTCTATTCTCTTGGTTCCGAATGTCTATTCTCTTTATTCAAATTAAATAATATTTAGACTTAAGCATATCAAATTTTTGGCCTTATCATAAAACAGTTTTCCGAAACAACGTACAAGCGGTTTCACAGAAATTGTTCTCTTTTGATTCTTTCGCTGCGCTATGTTGATATCTTTCGTCAACTCTCCCGGTTTCCATCTCTATTTATTTCTCTATACTCTCTCTGTCGCTTTAAATAAAATATCACAACATATGTATGTTTAGTCGAAATTTGTAAATTTATATATGTTTGCATTCACACATATGATTTGTATGAAACATTCATGCCCCAAACATAAAATATTCTAACATATTAACATAGATGTCCCAAACATATAGTGTTAGCTTAGGAACATTACATGTTTGCACTTAAATATATTGTGTTGTGATCGGAACATATGACAAACATATTTTTCTAACAGTGTATGGCGTTCTCACCAAGCATGTTTCGGGGTTTGAAATGTTTTCCCTTTATAAGCATTTCAAAACGTGTAGTTTTCCTCATTCAAAAAATCTAGTTCAAAACACAAGTTTTCCTCTAAAACACGTCAATTTTATAATGTAAACGCCCCTGATTGGGAATATTCTCTGACTGAATATACTCTTTTCAAAATATATGTAAAATTATTAAAATAAATTTCATAAAAAAAAAACGAATAAACAAACGCTTTGAAGAACATTGGGACGTGAAAATAACTTAAAAATATTTTCCCTTTGCGATCGCGGATTTATTTGAACAAACGGTGCATATATTTCAATTTATAGTAAATGGGAATTTCTAGTTTCCATGACAACCGTCAAACTAAAACATCTCAACTCGGTATGAACGGTGAAATGTTGAGGTGTAACGAATGAGGAAAACGAGTCAGTGGGAGGGACGTAGCATAAGGACTTTCAACGAAAGTTTTTATAATAAAGTACTTAAAGAAATTTTACTTTTAATGTATGAAGATTTTCATAAGAGTATAACGGCTTATTGTTCCTTATTTAATTTCTCTGTATTGTGTATTAAATTTATAAATTTATTATCGGGTTTCTAAAAAATTTAAGTTAAACAAAATAATACAGAATTTTTACCTTGGTAGGGTTATATAAATCTTATGGTGTTGTAAAATTGAACTCAAATACAATGCTATAGATGAATTAAAATTTAAGAAAATTATAAACTAGGCAAGCAGAAAAAAATTTAAGGGTTAAATCTTTATCAATTTTACTGCAGTTTAGTTCATTTTGCAATGGAAAGGGGTTCACTGTTTTTTCAGTGTAAGGGAGGTTTACCTAGATTAGGTTCACGGTAGGGTTAGTTGAAAGTGTTTTGAACAGCAATGTATATGGAAGGCTTTCCATAATAAAGGAAGTCCGATTTATTGTAAATAAAGGAGGAAACCTGGTATTAGTTAGGTTTTTGTTTATTTTATGAATACCATATTTTAAGTGAAAGAAAACTTCTTTATTTATTGTAAATTCTTACTCCCCGAGAAGATAAGAGTATTAGTTACTTTATTCTAGTTAATGAACTATTTCTAACTACGTTCAGTGTAGGACATTTGTACTAAATCAAGTAAATGGTATTATTTTAAACAAAAACTTAATAGAAAAATGGCTAAACTAAATTGATGCAATTTTTCTTTTATTTTCGAAGCAATTTTTTCTGGGGGCTACATAAAAACATAGAACAGATCTGTAAATTAATATTTCGATGTGCTAAGCGTGACGAACTTATCTCTCTATTTTTCGACGGATGAAACCAACACGATATGATCTCAGGTTCGTTTTAAGCTCATACGCTCAACATATTTTATAAAAGTCCTAACAACAGGTTGCAAAATATTGGGTTATGCAGCAAATTTGTTTCCTACGTGTATTTTTTACATTACGTTCCATTTTCGTTTCAATGTTATCTTTTAAGATTTGATTTTGCCTCTTCGCTGTAAACATATTAGTCTCTTTGAAATGCGCATGGCAACGAAACCCTATGAAAGTTTTTTGCCATTATATTACATATTTAGTATGTTTTCCGTTACTATCCGGCAAACACTCTATTTTGTTACGGAGCCATCATCCAATTAAAAACCTCAGTTAAAAGATATAAATTAAAATAATGTTCAATATGATAAATATAAATCTATAATGTTATGTTATTAAAGGTTTAAAAAAAGTTTGGAAATATATACAACGTACATTGGATAAAGTGGCCGTACAAATATAAGCTAATTAGATTAATACCAATGTTGGCCAGTCTATGCTATTCAAACATAAAAGTGTACTACACGCTTTGAAAGTCAATACCACAAGGTCAACAATTTGCAGACAAAAAAGTCAACAAAAATTGGTGCGAAATTTATATTTATGGAAAAGTTACATGAATACCAGGGACTCACGGGACGAGTTCACCAATGGCGTGATAACTTACGGGAAAAAATATCAACTTTTCGTGAACAGAATCCGAGCAATATAGTGGAATTAGCAAAAACAACGGCTAATGATCAACTTAAGGGCAATGCTAATGCAAATCAGGATTACTCGCACATTTATAGGTGAATATATTTACAACTTCCTACTAATTCACTTCACTTTAGAAATAATTAGAAGCTAGGTGAGTTTATTCACTACATATATCTGTATATCGGAAACTTTATTCGTTATTTCTACAAAATATTACAGTTTATAGTTTCTGTACATTCTTCGATAAAGCAACGAAACTTTTCTTAATTTCCGTAACGAAGGGTCGCTTGTAGCACTTTAATTCATTTTGTTACACTTTCATATAATTCTAATTTTTTTTTCTACTATTGTTTTTAATTTTCTTTTTTTATCATTTCATCAGAGGGAAAGTAAATAAAACTTGAATTTGAATAAAACAACTTAGTCTAAGATAAAGTAAAGTCAGGTTAAATGCAATAATATAAAATAAGAATGATATTAAGTAAATTTTAGGATAATTAATATAAAATGAAATAAAATGGAACAAAATAAAATCAATTGAAATAAAATCGATTTTGACAGGATTCGAACGTTTGTATTTATAGGCAGAGTTGTTGTCCACTGGTCTACCATAAGCTTAAAGGATACATTGACTATCTTAGGTGTGATTCTATTGGCAAAGCTGGACTTAACATACTAGTTTGATTTGTTGATCATCGCTTCTTTGGTATGTTTTTCTTTTTTTTTTTGGTTTGGGGTTCATGCCATTTTCGAAATATCAGTGATTTTTGGAAAATCCAGTCCACTAACGCTTGCCTCACATTGCGTTCTGTTTCTATAAATAGGAGTTCTTTTGCCCAAATCCTCAGTTTATCTCGTCAATTTTTAAATTGGAAATCGGACAACGCAGCGAACATTTACATTTTTGTATCATGAACTAGAATTTTTTTCATATTGTAAGTATGAAAATAAAAGATTTAACTGTGTTCTTTATATTAAAAACGTGTATGCTATTAATTAAGACGAGATAAATTGGATTTGGATGGAATTTCCTCTATTTGTGGACTTTTCTTCCTTTTTGGATTTTTCCGGAAGATATTCGGTGGCATTTCTCCTGTAGTTTGGCCTCCATTATTCATTTCATCTGTTTGCGATTTGGATCAGGACCGAATTATTCTGGTTTCATCGGGTATTCCATTTTACCATACCGGTGTTTTATTTCACTAAAATGTAATATACCTGAATTGGTTTCGTCCCATCCTAGCATCGATCCTTATTTTTGGAAACTTTGTTTGTGTTTTAGGCATCCCATTTTGAATTTTCCTTGAGCATATCCAACTTGGAAGCACTCTGCATGGTTACGGGCAACCCTGAGCGATAAACCCGTAACATTTTCCGAATTGGTTTCTCTAAATGGTCAATATTATTTTTTCCTGAGGATACCCTACATTTATTACCTGGTCCGGATCGAACCACAAAATTTTGTGGAGTGATTGTATGTGAGATCACTACAGTTTATATAGTATTTTTGCTGTCCGGTTAAAAGTTGAAACAAAGACCTTGAATTTTAAATTGAATCCGAAAAGTTTTTAGTTTAAAAGTAGTTATTTTATTTTTTTTTCTTAGTTCAAGTTTGTAAATATGCCAAAAGCGTGTTATTAATTCGTTTCGGTTTCGTATGTAAATGAGCGAAAATCGGTCGTAAATTAATTTGTTAAAATAAACCAAAAACCACAAAGTCCATTAAAGACAATTATATTTCAAAATTTACAATACCAACAACACATACTCATAAACAAAAAGTGAAAATTAACGATTTACCGGATATACCATGAAGGATACTTTCCTATACATATTCCCGGCATTTCCAACAATCAAAACACTGGTTTTAGTTTTGCAACAAAAAATCATTCTTTTGCCAGTCACCAAGAAGGGGAATTTTCTCCTTATATTGATGTTTGGTGTGTAGGTGAATATCTTTTACTTGTAACCACGATTTTTATTTTTTGCTTAAACTTGATTATTTCGTTTTTTATTTTTCGGAAAACCTAAAAATTAGTATTACATATACTAATTTTTTTTTAAAGTTAAAAATTAATTTACATATGGTCTAGGTTTAACTTAATTTTTGTTACGTTATTAAATATTATTTCGGTTTGACTTTGAGTATTGCTGGATTTATCGCGGTAGAACTTTATCTAATCATTCATATACATATATTTACATATACCATGATATCTGAACCTGGATATATTCTTTTCAGCTATTTTTCTATTTAATTACTTGAAATTTACCGATCTCTGTATATCGTTAGGTTATTAATTTTTGATTTGCTCTTGAAATATTGGTTAAATATAGTATTAGAAATTAAATGAATAATGACAATATGTATTTGCTTTTGGTATGAATAATGTTTTTCGAATTTTGTTCTTTATTTTGTACTGTTAATTTATTTATTTTTTTTCTGTTAAGATACTTTTAAGTTGAAACGTTTTCTGTGGACTTCTGGGATAAATAAACAATTAAGAAGTGCTAAATATATATCTTTGTTTTCTTAACTGGGTGATGGGTTGAAGGATGTTTGGGTCCATGTATAATTTGATTACATACGGCACATGGACAAGGTTGGGAGGGGTAATATCAGATGTCAACATCCACACATCAGCACCGAGTTTTCTTAATTTTTCCTGGTTGGTACTATCCTATCCTCTTCTTATTGTACGCATAATTTAAGTAATAGTTATCCTGTGTTTTTTTTTTGGCGTATACTGAATCTTGTAGTTAATTTTTGAACCTCACCGATAGGCGACGAGCAGAGGCCGGATACCAGACGCGTGCCACTACATATTGGTTCAGAACGAACTTGCCACCATTAGGAATTCCTATAACGGTGTATGCTACAGATAATTTATTATTTATGGCGCCCAACAAGTGTGGCCAACAGACTTCAAAATCTTTAAATTACTTTTTTCATCTTTGAATATAGTTTGAAATCTTTCGTGTGGCTTCACCTAGATTTTTCCCCATTTCTTTTGACTTTTTCCCCACCTGGCTTGTAACTTTATAGGTTTTGTGTCCGAACCGATCTATTATAACTATCTTATACTCTAGATTTTTGTGTTATAAATCTTGCCATTTACGAATTCTGGAATAGTTGTTATTGGATGTTAATGGCTAATAGCAAACCGTCTTCGTTTATGATAACGTTTATAGTACCCTCATCGGATTTGGTTTTGTGTTTTTGTTTGTTTGTTTTTTGAAAATCTAGTTTTCAGGATTTTTGTTATTGGATACATTAAGCTAGAGCAAACCGTTTACATAGTTTTTGAGAAACATAATTCTCTTCTAATACTTTCCTAAGCGAGACAGGAAACTACTTAATTGAAATTTTGTCAATTAAGTACCGTCTATGTATTTGTACTTTCTTCAAAATCTGCCCCTATTAGGGGGGCAGAAGAAAAGTACAAATACATAGACGGTACTTAATTGACAAAATTTCAATTAAGTAATTTCCTGTCTCGCTTAGGAAAGTATTAGAAGAGAATTATGTTTCTCAAAAACTATGTAAACGGTTTGCTCTAGCTTAATGTATCCAATAACAAAAATCCTGAAAACTAGATTTTCAAAAAACAAACAAAAAAAAAACACAAAACCAAATCCGATGAGGGTACTATAAACGTTATCATAAACGAAGACGGTTTGCTATTAGCCATTAACATCCAATAACAACTATTCCAGAATTCGTAAATGGCAAGATTTATAACACAAAAATCTAGAGTATAATATAGTTATAATAGATCGGTTCGGGCACAAAACCTATAAAGTTACAAGCCAGGTGGGGAAAAAGTCAAAAGAAATGGGGAAAAATCTAGGTGAAGCCACACGAAAGATTTCAAACTATATTCAAAGATGAAAAAAGTAATTTAAAAATTTTGAAGTCTGTTGGCCACACTTGTTGGGCGCCATAAATAATAAAGTATCTGTAGCATACACCGTTATAGGAATTCCTAATGGTGGCAAGTTCGTTCTGAACCAATATGTAGTGGCACGCGTCTGGTATCCGGCCTCTGCTCGTCGGCTATCGATGAGGTTCAAAAATTAACTACAAGATTCAGTATACGCCAAAAAAAAAAACACAGGATAACTATTACTTAAATTATGCGTACAATAAGAAGAGGATAGGATAGTACCAACCAGGAAAAATTAAGAAAACTCGGTGCTGATGTGTGGATGTTGACATCTGATATTACCCCTCCCAACCTTGTCCATGTGCCGTATGTAATCAAATTATACATGGACCCAAACATCCTTCAACCCATCACCCAGTTAAGAAAACAAAGATATATATTTAGCACTTCTTAATTGTTTATTTATCCCAGAAGTCCACAGAAAACGTTTCAACTTAAAAGTATCTTAACAGAAAAAAAATAAATAAATTAACAGTACAAAATAAAGAACAAAATTCGAAAAACATTATTCATACCAAAAGCAAATACATATTGTCATTATTCATTTAATTTCTAATACTATATTTAACCAATATTTCAAGAGCAAATCAAAAATTAATAACCTAACGATATACAGAGATCGGTAAATTTCAAGTAATTAAATAGAAAAATAGCTGAAAAGAATATATCCAGGTTCAGATATCATGGTATATGTAAATATATGTATATGAATGATTAGATAAAGTTCTACCGCGATAAATCCAGCAATACTCAAAGTCAAACCGAAATAATATTTAATAACGTGACAAAAATTAAATTAAACCTAGACCATATGTAAATTAATTTTTAACTTTTTACATATACTAATTTTTAGGTTTTCCGAAAAATAAAAAACGAAATAATCAAGTTTAAGCAATAAATAAAAATCAAACTTTTTACAACCACGATAGGATTATATATACTCAAAATCACAACTTTGTCACCATTATACAACTCTTAAATCAATCACTCCCATTCTTAGTTTCAATATCATATAAAACAATTTTTAATAAGGTAAATATACGTTATTTTGCATAATAAGAACAAACGCCGTATGACCCAATCCGGGATCGAACCCATGGCCACACGTTTGCATTCAGGTGTCTCACCACTAGGCTAAATAGTGACTTGTGGGTGGTTGACCAAATGCACAATTACAGTGAGTGGCGAATTTTGTTTTTTAAATACACTAAAATATATTCACCGCACCATTAAAGTATTTAAATAGGCGATAATTAATATTTTATTTTATATAAATTTAAAGAAAGTTTTAGTTATTAAAAAAAAAAAACAAAAAAACAAATAGAAAAAAGAACTGTGTTACCAAAATGGAATGATTGGCAAAATAGATATGTGAGCTATGGGGTTCGGTTAGGTTACGTTAGGTGGCAACCCGATGTATCAGGCTCACTTAGACTAATCAGTCCATTCAATTTTAGCTTTTTTTCTAGCTATTTTTTAAAATTTTTTAGCTTTTTTTGGCTAGTTTTTTGGACAAATCTAGCGGTTTTTTGTGAAACAATTCTGGCAACGCTGGCCCCTATTTACAACTGTAAACATTTTTGATTTAAGATACTTGTAGTTGATTTGTTTTTAATTATTTCATATTAAAATAATACAAATAAAAGAGGAAACGAATATAAATATAAATATATATATATATATATATATATATATATATATATATATATATATATATATATATATATATATATATATATATATATATATATATATATATATATATATATATATATATATATATATATATATATATATATATATATATATATATATATATATATATATATATATATATATTTATATTCATTTCCTCTTTTATTTGTATTATTTTAATATGAAATAATTAAAAACAAATCAACTACAAGTATCTTAAATCAAAAATGTTTACATTTGTAAATAGGGGCCAGTGTTGCCAGAATTGTTTCACAAAAAACCGCTAGATTTGTCCAAAAAACTAGCCAAAAAAGCTAAAAAATTTTAAAAAATAGCTAGAAAAAAAGCTAAAATTGAATGGACTGATTTGTCTAAGTGAGCCTGATACATCGGGTTGCCACCTAACGTAACCTAACCGAACCCCATAGCTCACATATCTATTTTGCCAATCATTCCATTTTGGTAACACAGTTCTTTTTTCTATTTGTTTTTTTGTTTTTTTTTTTTTAATAACTAAAACTTTCTTTAAATTTATATAAAATAAAATATTAATTATCGCCTATTTAAATACTTTAATGGTGCGGTGAATATATTTTAGTGTATTTAAAAAACAAAATTCGCCACTCACTGTAATTGTGCATTTGGTCAACCACCCACAAGTCACTATTTAGCCTAGTGGTGAGACACCTGAATGCAAACGTGTGGCCATGGGTTCGATCCCGGATTGGGTCATACGGCTTTTGTTCTTATTATGCAAAATAACGTATATTTACCTTATTAAAAATTGTTTTATATGATATTGAAACTAAGAATGGGAGTGATTGATTTAAGAGTTGTATAATGGTGACAAAGTTGTGATTTTGAGTATATATAATCCTATCGTGGTTGTAAAAGTTTGATTTTTATTTATTGCTTAAACTTGATTATTTCGTTTTTTATTTTTCGGAAAACCTAAAAATTTTGTCAATTAAGTACCGTCTATGTAAAGGGTGATTTGTTAAGAGCTTGATAACTTTAAAAAAAAAAAAACGCATAAAATTTGCAAAATCTCATCGGTTCTTTATTTGAAACGTTAGATTGGTCCATGACATTTACTTTTTGAAGATAATTTCATTTAAATGTTGACCGCGGCTGCGTCTTAGGTGGTCCATTCGGAAAGTCAAATTTTGGGCAACTTTTTCGAGCATTTCGGCCGGAATAGCCCGAATTTCTTCGGAAATGTTGTCTTCCAAAGCTGGAATAGTTGCTGGCTTATTTCTGTAGACTTTAGACTTGACGTAGCCCCACAAAAAATAGTCTAAAGGCGTTAAAATCGCATGATCTTGGTGGCCAACTTACCGGTCCATTTCTTGAGATGAATTGTTCTCCGAAGTTTTCCCTCAAAATGGCCATAGAATCGCGAGCTGTGTGGCATGTAGCGCCATCTTGTTGAAACCACATGTCAACCAAGTTCAGTTCTTCCATTTTTGGCAACAAAAAGTTTGTTAGCATCGAACGATAGCGATCGCCATTCACCGTAACGTTGCGTCCAACAGCATCTTTGAAAAAATACGGTCCAATGATTCCACCAGCGTACAAACCACACCAAACAGTGCATTTTTCGGGATGCATGGGCAGTTCTTGAACGGCTTCTGGTTGCTCTTCACTCCAAATGCGGCAATTTTGCTTATTTACGTAGCCATTCAACCAGAAATGAGCCTCATCGCTGAACAAAATTTGTCGATAAACACATTTCGAACCGAACACTGATTTTGGTAATAAAATTCAATGATTTGCAAGCGTTGCTCGTTAGTAAGTCTATTCATGATGAAATGTCAAAGCATACTGAGCATCTTTCTCTTTGACACCATGTCTGAAATCCCACGTGATCTGTCAAATAATAATGCATGAAAATCCTAACCTCAAAAGAATCACCCTTTATTTGTACTTTCTTCAAAATCTGCCCCTATTAGGGGGGCAGAAGAAAAGTACAAATACATAGACGGTACTTAATTGACAAAATTTCAATTAAGTAATTTCCTGTCTCGCTTAGGAAAGTATTAGAAGAGAATTATGTTTCTCAAAACTATGTAAACGGTTTGCTCTAGCTTAATGTATCCAATAACAAAAATCCTGAAAACTAGATTTTCAAAAAACAAACAAAAAAACACAAAACCAAATCCGATGAGGGTACTATAAACGTTATCATAAACGAAGACGGTTTGCTATTAGCCATTAACATCCAATAACAACTATTCCAGAATTCGTAAATGGCAAGATTTATAACACAAAAATCTAGAGTATAAGATAGTTATAATAGATCGGTTCGGACACAAAACCTATAAAGTTACAAGCCAGGTGGGGAAAAAGTCAAAAGAAATGGGGAAAAATCTAGGTGAAGCCACACGAAAGATTTCAAACTATATTCAAAGATGAAAAAAGTAATTTAAAGATTTTGAAGTCTGTTGGCCACACTTGTTGGGCGCCATAAATAATAAATTATCTGTAGCATACACCGTTATAGGAATTCCTAATGGTGGCAAGTTCGTTCTGAACCAATATGTAGTGGCACGCGTCTGGTATCCGGCCTCTGCTCGTCGGCTATCGGTGAGGTTCAAAAATTAACTACAAGATTCAGTATACGCCAAAAAAAAAACACAGGATAACTATTACTTAAATTATGCGTACAATAAGAAGAGGATAGGATAGTACCAACCAGGAAAAATTAAGAAAACTCGGTGCTGATGTGTGGATGTTGACATCTGATATTACCCCTCCCAACCTTGTCCATGTGCCGTATGTAATCAAATTATACATGGACCCAAACATCCTTCAACCCATCACCCAGTTAAGAAAACAAAGATATATATTTAGCACTTCTTAATTGTTTATTTATCCCAGAAGTCCACAGAAAACGTTTCAACTTAAAAGTATCTTAACAGAAAAAAAATAAATAAATGAACAGTACAAAATAAAGAACAAAATTCGAAAAACATTATTCATACCAAAAGCAAATACATATTGTCATTATTCATTTAATTTCTAATACTATATTTAACCAATATTTCAAGAGCAAATCAAAAATTAATAACCTAACGATATACAGAGATCGGTAAATTTCAAGTAATTAAATAGAAAAAATAGCTGAAAAGAATATATCCAGGTTCAGATATCATGGTATATGTAAATATATGTATATGAATGATTAGATAAAGTGCTACCGCGATAAATCCAGCAATACTCAAAGTCAAACCGAAATAATATTTAATAACGTAACAAAAATTAAATTAAACCTAGACCATATGTAAATTAATTTTTAACTTTTAAAAAAAATTAGTATATGTAATACTAATTTTTAGGTTTTCCGAAAAATAAAAAACGAAATAATCAAGTTTAAGCAAAAAATAAAAATCGTGGTTACAAGTAAAAGATATTCACCTACACACCAAACATCAATATAAGGAGAAAATTTCCCTTCTTGTTGCTTTGTTTTTAATTATTTCATATTAAAATAATACAAATAAAAGAGGAAATGAATATAAATATATATATATATATATATATATAATATATATATATATATATATATATATATATATATATATATATATATATATATATAATATATATATATATATTGTTACGAATTTGATAATTATAGATATAAGTCTATTTAAATTAGTTTCCGTTAATTTAAAATTCAAAATTGTAACGATAAAATTTCGTTATCACTTGTTGGAATCATCTATTCATTTTCTAGTATTTCCTGAATTTCTTTTATGTTCTTTTGTTTGCTTACCGAAATGTTAGTTCTTACTCTCTCATAGAATAACAACCCCTTTGCTTTGTTATTTTGCTTTCTCATTTCATCTCATTGTCTATTGTCGTTGTTGTTGTAGTAATGCGAGCATATATCTATGTGAGTGTGTATGTGTTTGGCAGCCACCAGACGAATAACTTAATGGTCGTAGATCCTTCTAGCATTCTCTAAGAATGTTCTGGCGTTGCCAGAATATTGTAGTGCTACCAGAATGTTCTCGTATTGCCACACCGTCATATATAAAAGCGCTCGCATGCTGCTAACGAGTCAGTCTTAATTAAAGCGTCAAACGAATAACTTCAGTGTGAACGAATTGTAAAGTGTGAAGTCATAGTAAATAAATTGTAGATTGTCGTTATTCAAAAGAACTGTGTTTTAATTGTCGGATAATTAAAAACGCCTAAATATAAAAACGTAACAATTGGTGTCGGAAGTGAAATAACGAAAAAAAATCTACAATGAAGTTTAATGAGCTTCGTGTGGAAGACTTAAAAAAGGAATTGAGCAAACTGGAGCTGCCGACAACAGGCAATAAGGCCCAGCTTCAAAAGCGTCTACTGGAAGAGTTTGAACGGCGTAATATGGACATTGCGACGCATGAGTTTGATTATAAGGAAGACATTGATGAATCAATACTCGTCAATACAAGCAGTGTAGAAACTCCATCTGTGGCTTCGAGTGTTGTGGATTACACATCAATGCTCAATGTTTTGAGCAAAATGATGGAAGCAAATTCTAGAAAAATGGAAGAAAAATTCGACGAAAATTCTAGAAAAATGGAAGAAAATTCTAGATTG